>NW_008708797.1:1143835-1252866 GCF_000327385.1 Lottia gigantea | reverse complement strand
AACCCTGTAGTCACTGAAGACTGTTTAATCATTTCTGACAGCTGCCAGTGGGCGTATGTTACCTTGCCTGGCAAGCTATCTTTTATTAATCAATTACAGGCTCATACAGGAGAGTTGCTACAGCTGCTATGAGGTTAATAAATCGTGATAGACCAAGTTGTTTATATAGTGTTAAAGAAATCAACAACTTTTTATTAGGTGTCAGTACAAAATGGCCAACACTAGCCCTACATTGGAGTAATATATTGATATTACTTAATTATGATAATCAAAAACTTTGGACCCAAATTTTACAGACACCTCAAAAATATCATATAGTAACACCAGGGTAAGTTATATTGCTTATAGTTGGTGCTTGAGTGAGTTTTATTTAGGCTGAAAAAAGTGCCTCTATCATATTCATATGATCTGAAGTATGTTTTCATGATATATATAAAAATTCCTATGGCATTGTTGGACTGTGTTCAACTGATCCACAAACTGTTTTGTTTATGTCATCACAGCAATTTTAATATAAATAATGTAATCTATATTGTAGGAGATACAGTAGTGGAAATCTAGAATCATCTAGAAGATTATTACAATGTTGTAATCTAGAAATATTAAGAAGAGGTGGTTTAATATTATACTGTGATTATGTAGTAAGTATACATTGTTGTTATGATGTGTATGTTAAAAGTATGTGACAATTATGGCCAAACTTTAATGTAGTCTAAGGGTAAAATTATATCATTGTATTTTCTGCGGTGCAAAGTTGGAAACTTATATTCACTTATTTCAGGTAGAGAATTTAAGTAATGCTGAACATATGACCTGGTTAACAGTAAATCATGTTAGTGATCTAATAGAATTAACGTCTGAATCACCAGTTCAAGATTTCATTAGGTAATATTATCTTCTAATCACAAACTGAATCATGTAGATTCAACTGTTCTAAATATGTTCATTAGTCAAATTGTATTATCATGTGTAAATCTTTGCACCTAGCCAAAAGCAATGTATATTTTAGATTTGATATTTTAATAAAGCTTGTTTTCTTAGTTGTCTTTTAGTCCTTAATATATCTTTTAAAAATCAACGGAAAAACAATATTTCAAAATATCTTATATTGTATGCTAAAACTGATATATATTGATATGATTATTTTAGTGCAATACATCGTAACCCAGCAGCAAGTAGTATGTTTGTACAAGCTATAAATTCTAGATGTGATCATGTTACTAGAGTAAGTACTTCATGTAATTATTTGATATTTTATTTATTGATTTCTTTAAGTTCTATTCTGAAGAAAATCATCCATCAGAGAATGATGTATAATTATATCTATCTTTTTCTTGTGACTTTTAAGTTTAAATTAAAAGACTATAGGATTAGCTTTTGACCTTTTCTACCAAAACCCACATTTGTATTCATTGGGAAATAAAGGCCTACAACATCTCTTTTTGTGTTAAAGCTTATTTAATCTAGGCTTCGTTTAGCAACTGTACATAATAAAACCATGAGGCTATTTATATTTCATTTCAGCCATCTCTTATAAGAAAAACATTGAAATCATTAGAAGCTATACATCTGAGTCAAAGTGGTTCACTATTACAATTATTAATAGACAAGTTTCTGAATACACATCAACTATCTATAGCTAGAATGTGTGATACTATAGCTTGTAGAAGAGTAGAGATGTTACTGATAGAATCAGAAGAGGTAAGAAAGTTATTCTAGATACTTCTGAGAATAATTCAATAATGGTTGCTAGTCTCACATCCTACATTAAAATGGTTGTAATGTCTTGCGTCTGCGATGGTTATTTATTAAATTTTAACTGCTGGAAACAGACTATGGATAGCATATGATGTTAACCCATAAACCTTGTGAATATTAGACTGCTCTGCGTTTTTAACAATTCGAAATTTTACGAAACCAACAAATGGATTCTCAAAAAAGCACTGAAAAAGAAGATCATTCTTGTCATACTCCATTTTGGAGTTAAATACATTAAGAACATAAAACAGAATGGTGGCAAACAAACTCTTTATATATACTTTATTAATCAGTTTATGTCACAACTGGATTTCATTAAGAAGAATTGTATTCTTAACAGATCTTGATTTCTAGTATTTTAATTTCAGGAAAGTAAGAAACAGTTGCCACTTGAAGACCTAGATAAACTCTTGCAATTCATGAAAACAAATAATTTGATTAAACGGTAAGGTACTATTTTGGTTTTCAGAATATTGTTCATGTCTTTTGCAATGTGTTGTATTTTCATTCATAAACAATTATAATGTATTACTTGATTTTTAAAGAATTAGCTTATTATAAATAAACTTGTTCTATTTCAGACATGCCCGGTTAGCGTCTTTGTTATCTAAATTTCGTACATTATTTAATGCTGAAAAAGAATTAAATCTTTCACCAGAAAGAACTCATCCTCTAGTATTTACATCAACTAATATTACAGATATTAATATTGATAAGGTTTGTATTTTTTATTCATACATAGTAAATGGCAAATGACTCAAATTTACAGTTATTTCTCCAATTATTTTGCCACATGACAGCAAGGGCAAGCTACTATATGTAACTGAAAGAGAAGTAACTCTTGATTAATCCAGCCCACAATATGACAATTAAAAAAAAAATTTAAATCTGACTTTTCTTTTTCAGGATTTTTATTCTGATGTGGTTAAGGATCAATGTTTTTCTATAGATCCTAATGTGAGAGAATGTGCCTTCTTACTACAGAGACTAGACTATGCAGATGTACTTGCTATTACCATGACAAAGGTAAAATTATGATGTGATTCCAGATGTAATTTTTTATAAACATTATCATTGAAAGTTACTACCAATGATCTCAAAATATTGATTAAAACTAAATGTCCTGAAAACATTTTCATTGAAACTTAATTAAATCTTTATTTGAAAAGTGATACAGACTATAGAGAGCTGAAATTGAGCTTAAGAAGGTGATGAAGTAAACATTCAGACGACTATATCCCTAAACAAACTGTTCATAACATTTTTTAATTCAAAAATTTCCCAACATATTTGTTGATATTTTCATTACAGGAGTTTTGTTTAGAGATATTAGATGAATGTATAGCATTAGGAGCCTATAGATCTATAGTTAGATATAATAGAGATAAAGAAGCATTACCAATTAGTTTTAAACCTGAACCTACTATAGATGAACTGTTTCAAGCTGCCCAGCTAACTATGTTTCGTCATATTAATAATATTATAAATCATCTACCTGTCCCCCACCAATTATTGAGCTATAGTAGAAGACAGACGTCTAAAAACTTACGATATTACGATCGCATTGAAGATTTATTTACTGACTGTACATGGTTTGATATGAATTTTGATCTGGCCACCTCACTGTGTCAGTATTTAGTATGTATAAGAAGATTTCCATGGCCAGCTACTGTACCTCAAGAAGCTGTTTCTGATATCTGTAGATTCTGTGTTCTATGTTTAGAGGTAAGAACTGCCACATAATTTCTATGTGGATATCACCCTGTCTGAACTGTGACAAACTGACAATAGCTTTGTTAGGATGTGTATTTGTGGATAATGATAAGATCATGCGTTTTCTTTTCACTTTGTCACAATATATTCATGAATGCGAAACTGAGAAAAAATGTTCTTCAATTTAAAAATTTTGACCCTTGCTTTAAGAAATGGCTTTGACTGTGGAACGTCTTAAAGATGTTCTTGGTGAAAAGTAACTATCTAAAAGAGTTTTCTTCAATGCTATTTTTGAGAAACTTACATTAAATAGTACTTGTCTCATTTATGCTAAAGTATGAAATGATTTATTTTATTTTTTCAGATGATCAGTTGGCAACTGCACCATAATCAAATGCCTACATCAGAACAATTACAGACATGTTTAGAATGTGTAGCATTAGTATTACAAAATAAAGATTT
Source organism: Lottia gigantea (assembly GCF_000327385.1). NCBI lineage: Eukaryota > Metazoa > Mollusca > Gastropoda > Lottiidae > Lottia > Lottia gigantea. Next base: position 1,248,933 of record NW_008708797.1, on the reverse strand, counting down.
TACTAATATAATAGGACATAGTGATAGTAGTACTTATGTTAGTTCTATAACATCTGCTGTTTATCAACTCTTATCTTCTTGTAAGTATTTATATACTTGTTACTAAATTTACCTTTGTGTTCAATCTACACACAATATTCTACTAATGAACTCCCCTGGTATAAAGATGTCTCAATAATTTTATAGTATTATTTTAAAAGATAAGAATGAAGCTGTCCTAACTGAATCAAATAAAAAGAAATGAAAGTTTACTTCATACATTTCTGTACCTCATTGAGCTAAAAGAGATTGACATTGTCTTGCAGTGTGCTATGTGGGAAATTTTGCTAGATGGTGACAGGACATTCTCCTTTTACACTACATCATGTTGCTTGTGTTTTTATAAACCATTATAGACTATTATTATAGATTATTATTATAAGTTTTTAATCTAATGAACAAGGTTTTTTTTGTATGAATTTGTTTTTATTTTGATAATTTCAGTGGTTGTATTACCTGGTGAAAAGGTATATTTATTACCAAATAAAGATAGGCTAGATGAACAGGAAGATGATGGTGGGTATATACTGTCTTTGTATTGGCAATCCATTCATAAACAATCTAATACTGTACAATTGTTATATTCAGAAACTTGTTTATTGAAACCTTGATCCGGAGAGACTCGAGAAATTCTTGTCATATTTGCTAATTATGATATTTTATTTCATTATTTCAGAATCTTCACATTTAATAACATCTTGTGATCAGATCTCAGAATTACTACAATGTCTCAAAACAAGATTACGTCCAAAATCATCAGAAACACAGAAATTACCTGAGTTCTTATCTTCACCTATCAGAAATATTGTTACAGGTATTTTACTGGTTTTTACTCTATATTTGTTAATGAAAACGCTTAAAAGATTCAATAATTTAAAATAACAAATAGAAGTCTATATCTGTAAAAATTGTTGTTCTTAGTAAATGTTGCGTTGCTTTAATTTGGAACATCTGAATCATCAATCTGGCAAAATCCAGAGGGGGCTAGCTTGGCTCAGTCAGGGAGATGCTTGCTAATTATATATATACCATTGAGGACCAGGGTTCATTACCTTCCAAGTCCCCTAGGTGACTAGCCCTGTATTTTATTTTAATGGTAAATTGTTTGCAGGTCTTGCCAGATTACCACTAGTCAATTCGTATGCCAGAGTTCCACCATTAGTATGGAAGTTAGGTTGGTCGCCCTCTCCTACTGGTAATTTAAAAACACATCTCCCTCCTGTACCAGTTGATTATTTACAAGAGAAAGATGTATTAGAGGAGTTTGTATTTAGAATCAATACATTAGGTAGGTATATTATATACAATCATACAGAGAGGTGGTCTCATCTGCCATTTCTTTTCTCATTTTGCAATAAGTGCCATGAGTTCATTTTCAAAACTGAAATAAGTCATCATTCATCATCTTTCATCCTATATTCTCTATAGAATTAAGAGTTTTTTTCACTCGATATATTTTGATGATGTAACCTTTATGATGATAAAACTGTTGAACAAAATAGTATATTTTTAGGTTGGATAAGTCGACATCAGTTTGAAGAAACATGGATGAGTTTATTAGGTGTATTAAATCCTGTTACATTAACAGATACACATCAACTGTCAGCTGAGGTAATTTATTTACATCACTTACATAAACAGTGATCCTGGTTGAATTGAAGGTCTATTCATCAGTTGGGATTGAAACACTGTGTGCATTATCAGCTGTGAACTTCAAACTTTCGTCCACTAAAGAAAGTGAAATAAAAGTGTTATAATTATTATAATTGTAGGAAGAAATAGAAAGAACACAAGGAATGGTATTAGCTGTAAAAGCTATAACATCATTATTATTACAGTCTACATTGATACCACAAGCTGGTAACCCTTCTAATAGTGTGTATGAAATCCGTCCTCGAGATAAACCCTTAGCTTTCTTACATACCAGGTATTTTAATTTAAAGATTTATGATGGACATATTTAAGGTGAAGGCACATGAACGGTCCTAGTCAGAGATTTTTGTCTTGTTTAGAGTTTCACCGACTGGCACGGGCACCAGAAGAGACAATAATCTCCAGTAGGTCGTTTTCCACCATTGCGGAGCATGCGATTGAAAGGAAAATGAATCTGATAGGATAATGATGGTCTGTCTTGCAGACGATGAAAAATAAAAACTTGTTTGATATTATAAATCATGTCAGAGACGCGATAATCTTGCCGTGAAAGCATGAGTTTACTCAAGACTCTATAATAAACGACAAAAAAATCCTGCCAAAGACCGCTCATGTACCCTCACTGTTCATTCTAATGTCAGTCCACGGATGCTCATATATGCCCAGGAATATGCTGTTTTCATGAAGTTTAGATTGCATGTACTTTAAAATAAAATAAATGATTCTTGTCTGACCCAACTGCTTGCTGAAGTGAGCGTTTCTGGTTATGGATACACTAGTGAAAATTTAAATGAGAATTAAACAATTTGTCATGTTTATTGCTGCTTAGAAGCCAAGAGTTTAATAGTTTGTCAAACAAACAAATAGTTAAATGAAAATATATGAATTAACAAGTTATATTGTAATTATTAATATTATAGATGTGGTAAAAAACTAGGTATGATAAGAAGTTTAATAGAACAAGAAATCTATAGTTTATGTTGTAATAAATCGGATAGTCAAACACATCATACCCACAGTAAACCTACAAGACGTTTAGACTCATATTTCTGTGAAGATTTATTTGAAGATAATCTAGAGAGGAGGATTGGTTCAGAAGATTTTTCATTAGGACAAGTAGGTTCTTCTTTTTTATTTCTCACTACTCTTAGATAAGTTGGCATAAAGTCAAACAATGACTGCAAAAAAACTCAGTGCGATACCGTGTAATTGTGAATACAATGTTGATTCTTATACCTGTGAGTAAATCTGGAAAAATATCTGTCACTGTTTAGAATGTGCATCCAATCCCTTCTAAAATTAAAAATTTGGCATGAAGCAGACACCATGATATTGAATGGTAATACTTCACTTCTGCCTTATTGTTTATAAAATATTTCTACAATGTATGCTTTTCTTATACTCCTTATGTTTTTAGTGTCATTTTTTAATTAATCAGTTAATTATATGTTAATTGAATATGTGATTTAATTATAGATATCACTAGAAGGAATTTGGTCTGTAGTTGGAAGTTTAGAAACAACTCATTCTGAAAGTGATACAACAGATTCTACAGAGAGCCCACAGCACGATCTAAAGAAACCACATATAGCATTATCTAATATGGAGAGTAAAGATAGATCTATGTCTATTAATGGTCTAGATATTAATTCCTGTTTACAATTTATATCTGAATTATATGGACCTTGGTTATCAACAGAATCTTCTAATAAACCACCTCTCATGTTATTAAATGCTGTAGTTAAATCAGTAAGTAAAGTTATTAGAAAAGCTTATCATTAGTATGTCTAAATAATAAATCAATAGAGGAGTAACGAAAGGCTTAGTGAGTCAGATGCTTGCTTGCTAATCTAAAGGTCATTTTAAAGATCCCCCCGACAGTTGAAAATCGAACAAAGAGTAGGTTTATGCAACAGTTCTGGTAAAATTTCTCTCATTGATAATTGCATGGCTTTATAAGCCCAATAAAGTACAGAAGAAAAGGATGTAAAACTCCATTCATTTCATTTCATATTGCTTCCAAATGAAAGGGAAAAAGACTCATTTTTACTTTGCATTTTTCATGCATTCGATATTATTTAGTGACGTGTTGTAATTATAACAGTGCTTTTCAACCAATTTAATCATATAAACCAATTGCAGTAAATTGGTAAAAATAATTTAGAATTGAATTTGATGGTCACATTTATTTATTTTCAGATGTTAAGTCTGTCTGATTTATTTATGGAAAGAGAACAGTTTGAAATGATGTTAGATACATTTCTAGATTTATATAAACAACACCCATCAGAAGATGAAATATTATTACAATATCTAATAGTGGGTATCTGTAAAGCCTCAGCTGTCATAGGTGTGGTAAGTGGAGTTTTAGTTATCAACTGTATATTTTTCTGATTTCTGAAAACTTCAGATAGAAGGATCCATGAAAGAAGAAAATAAATTGGTCTGGCCTTGTGATGAAAAACAGCTTTAAAGAAATGAGGTTTATAGAAAAACCAAGAATGAATTTTTGCATTTTAGGATTCCTCTACAGCAGAAAGGTTGATAAAAGTAATAGACAGTGGACTGAAATCAACCCATCTACCCAGTAAAGTTTCATCTCTTCATGGTATATTATATATACTAGAAACTAGTACTTCAGACCTTACTAAAACATTACTACCCATTATAACTGAATTCTTAACCAGACATTTATCAGCTGTATCAAAGTAAGTTTATTTGTCTTTATCAGCTTTATCAAAGTAAGCTTATTAGACATTTATCGAGCTTTATCAAAGTAAGTTTATTAGGCATTTATCAGCTTTATCCAAGTAAGTTTATTAGACATTTATCAGCTGTATCAAGGTAAGTTTATTTGTCTTCATCAGCTTTATCAAAGTAAGTTTATTAGGCATTTATCAGCTGTATCAAAGTAAGTTTATTAGACATTTATCAGCTGTATCAAAGTAAGTTTATTAGACATTTATCAGCTGTATCAAAGTAAGTTTATTTGTCATTCATCGGCTTTATCAAAGTAAGCTTATTAGACATTTATGAGCTGTATCAAAGTAAGTTTATTGGGCATTTATCAGCTGTATCAAAGTAAGTATATTAGACATTTATCAGCTGTATCAAAGGAAGTTTATTAGACATTTATCAGCTGTATCAAAGTAGTTTATTAGACATTTATCAGCTGTATCAAAGTAAGTTTATTAGGCATTTATCGGCTTTATCAAAGTAAGTTTATTAGACATTTATCAGCTGTATCAAAGTAAGTTTATTTGTCTTTATCAGCTTTATCAAAGTAAGTTTATGAGACATTTATGGGTTGTATGAAAGTAAGTTTATTAGGCATTTATCAGCTGTATCAAAGTAAGTTTATTAGACATTTATCAGCTGTATCAAAGTAAGTTTATTATGTATTTATAGGCTTTATCAAAGTAAGCTTATTAGACATTTATCAGCTGTATCAAAGTAAGTTTATTAGACATTTATCAGCTTTATCAAAGTAAGTTTATTATGCATTTATAGGCTTTATCAAAGTAAGCTTATTAGACATTTATCAGCTGTATCAAAGTAAGCTTATTAGGCATTTATCAGCTGTATCAAAGTAAGTTTACTAGGCATTTGGCATTTATCAGCTGTATCAAAGTAAGCTTATTAGGCATTTATCAGCTGTATCAAAGTAAATTTATTAGGCAATTGTATATCAATTAATTTTTATTTCAGTGCTTATATTACCAGTGATCAGTTTTTATTGACAATGTGGGCTACAGCATTTTATATACTAGAAAATTATCATGAAGATATTAAAGATGGTGATTTTCCATCAAGAATAATGCAGGTAGAAACAAAAGTTGTTTTATACTTCCCATATAATAACAAAATGATCTGAATGCAAAAACTTACTGGACTGAAACCAATTATAGCAATGATTATGTTGATCATTGTAAGAAGAGTTTGAAGTGATGTATAGTACATCTGATAATAATATGATAATTTGAAATATTTAATTATTTCTAGTTGGTAGTTAGTACAGCATCTTATAATGAAGACAGTGTATCAACTTCTGTATTTCTAACATTAATGAAAGGTTTAGAAAGATTATTATTAGCTGATGTTTTATCTAAAACTGATATTGAGAGTATAGTGAAACTCAGTCTTGATAGGTATGTATGTTATATTTGTTATGCAAGAACAGGCAATGTAGTTTATTGAATTAAGTGGAAACATTGTAGTGTTGAGCATATTAGTACTTTTTGGTGACACAATTTGTCTTTTCAAGAATGATTTTGTGACTTTATACTTGTCTTTGGCATATGATTACTCTATAAGCTCTCTTCCAGAGAACTTGATGCCAGCCTGTGTCTGGATTACATTAAATTTGTATTTGTTTTATTTTTACAGATTATGTTTACCAAGCCCACAAAGAGCTTTGGCAGCATTAGGATTAATGTTTACTTGTATGTATTCAGGTAATGTAAGATTTTAAGAAAATTTGATGATGTTGATTATATTACTTTAATAAATTACAGTTTTTCATTTTTTTATCAGAAAGATTTAACAGTATCAATATTAGATTATAGTGCATGTTATTATTCTGGCAAGACTTAGGCTCATTCCATTGAAAAGTATATTATGCACTTTTTAAACAAATTTTTGATTTATTATTTAGGTAAAAGTGTTGATCAGTATAGTCCTAGACCAAGAGATATGGAGCCATCATTTACAGTATCTTCATTAGATGTTATTTATCAAGATCCTGAATCATTAATATTAGCTATGGAAAGAGTTACAGTTCTTTTTGATAGGTAGGTCATGTTTGACATGTTTTTTTTCCTATCTGAAACACATTTGTCTAACTGATAGATAAGTTTTAACTCGCCTTAATATTTGAAAACATACATGCCTATATTATATTATGTTGTTTTATCATTTGGGGAGAATATTTTGATATTTTAGGACCAACATATTACACTATACTGGTAATTCATGAGTTTTGTCAAGTTTGCATTCCTTGCAGAGGAGCCACCAATAAGTAAAAAAAAATGTAATTAAATATCCAATAGAAATCATTGAAATAAATCAGAGTTGTTAACTATTGTCATGTTTTAATAATATCTGTATTTCAGAATACGTAAAGGTTATCCATATGAAGCTAGAGTTATTACTAGATTACTTCCACCATTCCTGTCTGATTTCTTTCCTCCACAAGATATCATGAATAAAGTTATTGGTGAATTCTTATCTAGTCAACAACCTTACCCCCAGCTTATAGCTAGAGTAGTCTTTCAGGTATAATTGAGAAAAAGAGCAATCAGTCCAACTTAAATTTTGATATGCACATATAAAAATATAGATATACATAATCAGTCCTGTTTTTGATCCATTTTTTTCTCTTGAAACTGGAGTAATTATTTTAATGAAATTTGCCGTGGTCATTTATACCTAATGAAGGGTATTGGACTTATTACCCCTTACTTAGATAAAACATTTCAATCAACTCATTCAACCAGCTACATTACACTTGCAAGAAAATGGCTATTAATAATATATTTGAATTATATTTGTAGGTATTTAATAATCTCCATGTACAGAATGAGGTGAATCTAGTTAGAGATTGGGTTATGTTATCATTATCTAATTTTACACAGAGATCACCAATAGCTATGGCTATCTGGAGTCTTACCAGTTTCTTTATTAGTGCTTCAACTAATTCATGGCTCAAAGCTTTGTATCCTTGTAAATATAAATAATGCCATCTTGCTATAATATTCATTGAATTTTGAACATTCAAATGACCAGGAATGAATGAATATTCAGGAATTTTCCTTCTATACATTCTATTGCTTATTGAAAGGATGAACTTTCTCAATGTAGCATTGGTTTTTGTGTCTGGAAGATTTCAGGACTCATCCAACCCTCTATGCATTTATATTCACTTGGTAAAGTGGAAGTTCTTCGCCAATTAGTAACTGACATACGCTATTTTCAAACCTTGTCTATATTTTAGAATCCTTAACGTTGTTTTAGATTTCCACATGTTGTTGGTAGAATGGGCAAAATGGAAGTTGTTGATAAACGTCTTTTCTGTTTAGCAGCCTTAGACTTTTATAAACAGCTAACAGATGAAAACCAGAAAAGAGCATTTGTATCCACATTCCAGTCTGTGGTCCAACCAGATACACCATATCAAACATTACTGAATTCTTTATCTCCAGTCTAGGTGTGATACAATACATTGAAAATTGTTTCTGATTTTTGTATATGATCATGCATACAAATCATATTTTATTTGTTGAATCATAATAAATTGTTTGGTACTTAATCATATTGATTGATGAAACAAATCAAATCGAGTTGATTTTATACTAGATCATACTTGATTGAAATATCTTGACAGTTTAAGTTGCTTATGAATCGTACTGGATTCAAGAACACGAATGATTCTTATGATTGTGTATAATAATTGTAAATCAAACTAACGCTTAATAACCAATATTGCAGAAGTGATGCCGACTATTAATGTACACATGTATTAATCTGTATATGTGATATATATATATGCAGTGTTGCTTCAAATTATGAAAGTTTCAATATCATTGGAATGCATTCTTGGAAATTTGGCTTATAAATGGTAAATAATGGAATCTAAATTGATTCTTGAAATTATATTCTTGATAAATTATATTCATTATATTTCTTGATTAATATATTATTTAACATTGTTTATTTCAAATATCATTTTCAAATACAAAGTTCTTTCACAAAATTGATCAAATTATTGCATGAAATCACATCCATGGCTTAAATTCTGTAGCTCACTATTGTAAATTATTGTAGTACATCATTTTAATCATAGTATAGTACCTTGAAGTACATGTGCATTATTATGATCATACAACTTTCACTAGAGTACATCATATTTCACTATGAAACATGATTATGATAATACATACATGTATTTCACATGTGCATCATTATGATGATACATATTTCACTATGAAACATGATTATGATAATACATACATGTATTTCATATGTGCATCATCATGATGATACATATTTAACTATGAAACATGATTATGATAATACATACATGTATTTCATATGTGCATCATCATAATGATACATATTTCACTATGAAACATGATTATGATAATACATACATGTATTTCATATGTGCATCATTATAATGATACATATTTCTCTATGAAACATGATTATGATAATACATACATGTATTTCACATGAACATCATCATTATGATCATACATATTTCACTATGGTAGTCCTACACCATTATGATAATACAAATTTTTACCAACTCATAACATACACATTTCTATTTCGACACGCTATGTTTCATTTGTCAACAAGTGTATGTATATACATTATATGTGATAAAGCTGAAATCTATAAAAAAAACAAAAAAAAAAAACTGGTAGTGTCCTTTGTTGTCCTTGAAAAGCCTTAAGAATTGTTACAAAGTGTTGATGACATGGTTGATACATACATATTCTTTAGATATTGAATATTGATATGAATTATATTGTATATGTCTCCACATCTATATTATTGTTATGCATTTTTGTTGTTGTCATAAATAATGAAATTCAGTAACTATGCTAAGTTTTATATGTTGGTATCACAATCATCTATGTTTTGAATGGAATATATCATTAATGTAATTGATGATAATGGGTATAAAATGCTTTCTGAGCATTAAATATACTGGTATAAATCTTAACATTCTTTTTTATAACATTCCTTGTTTTTTTTTGTTTTCTTCACTTTTATTTTTATTTTGAACTGAACTTAGTTGTCATTATAATCTTATAAATCTTCTATTAGAATTACGTTCATAACAAATTAGTGCTACTATTTTGAATTGTTTCATTGGCAACTTTTGTCAAGGTGCATTCTCAAACTTGTAATGGCTTTGTGCCTACAACAGAACAAACTTTTAGGCGTTCAAAAAATTTATCAAACATATATATTCTGTTACTTCTGGATGAATACAAATCATATTGAATTATACGAAAGCAACTGTTTAAATTCTAAACAAAAAAAGTTTGATGAAGAGTAGAAGAAGTGATAATGATCACCAAATCAATCTGTAGTTCAATGATATTTGTTCTTCAATTGATAGTGTTTATGTGTAAAATAAATCATTGATTTATTACAATCTTGATCTCAGAGCACATTGAAGAATCCTAATTGCTGATTGTTAAAGATTTTTTGTTATTATATTAGTATGTATATTTTTGTTGATATTGTTATTTATTGTTTTGTCAAGATTAAGAAAGATGACAGTTCTAGGAAAGAGATAAGCATAGTGTTACAAAATAGATAAATAATAAATTACTTTCAGAAATCTTCCATCAAGCATTGCTACAGTAAAATTTGATATCATATTTCAGAGATTTATTTTAGTGAAATTGGTCTTGTTCATATTTAAAGAGAAAAATACAATGTATAGTTTACATTTACTTTTGCCAAATTTTAGTTTTAATTTAGTAAGTATATACTATACAAGTATATTGTATGATGGTTTGAAATAACCTCTTGTAAGGTATTAGCCAACCGGACATTTGCCAAATATCATATATTGTTATGTATTGTAAATGGAGAAAGGATGTAAATAAGAGTCAGAACTCCATTTACACACATTAAAGTGATTGTAAAGAGGATGTTACTATTAAAATATTTTGTGACAAGTGATGTCACTTAGTTTAAGTGGAATTGCAGGAACCACAGACGTCTTAGTAAAAATTGGAATGGTGCAAATTGAAGCTATCAGTGTCCCCAATATACATAAAAATATTGAAGAAACCTTTTTACAAGCCTTTAAAGAAAATGTATATGTTAAATTTGATGTTTATAACAGTAATGTAAGTTAGCTTTATATATAATAAGATGTATTCAGTTGTGTAAGTTATTTATTGTAAATATATATTGTATAGTGTGCAATATGTTTTATCTATTAGATCTCTATTATTTGAGGTTTATGCACAATAAATAATTCTTTATCATATCTTTTTTATTCACATGTTTGTAAATATGGATAATCTGTTGTCAATTAATTGATTTGAAAAGAGCTCTGGGTGACTAGGACTTGATTGAGAGGAGGGGAGGGGAATGTCTTTTTTTCAGGGGTGATCATATTCATATACATTGTACACCCAGTTATATTTCTCATACTTCAGCCTATATCTATAAAAGTTGTGAATGAAAATATCTTTAACATTTAGATCCTCTGCTGTATAATATAATGCCAGTGTCAGATCTAGTTGTTATGATGGTATGAAACAAGAGGCTCAGTGTGCTACAGGCTGTGCACGTTTCCTCAACAGTTGGAAATCAAAAGTAGGCTAATGCCACTGTCCTAGCAAAAGTACCCTCATTGCACACTGACGTTGCCTGTCTTCATTAGCCCAATTAGGTGCAGAAGAAAAGGAAGTCCATTCATTTCTGCTGTATAATATTTTGAATGTGCATTTGAAATGAATTTCTTGAGAGTACATTCATGAATATTGGTATGTTTTAAAACACACCCAACCCTGCTCTATCATTGTATAAATGACATGTCATGACAATAAGATTGGGATATGTGCCAAATTGTCATAAAACCTTGAATTACATTAAAGGAACCTTTACAAAGTCATGCAACGTCTTAAGATTTGCATTCAAAATAACTGAAAAATATATTATTCTTAAAAATAACATGACTGTATTGCCTCATGTGGTTGTTCAGAGTAATGAATAACCATTATTACAGTCTGTAGCACATGGTATTCTCAGTCCATTGTACTGTTTGAACGAGATGATACTTCCATGTCAGTTAATAATGTATTATCCTATCATTTTATAACCTAGACCTATGTCATATGATATTATAAGATTATTATATTGGTATATAATTCAGTATAGAAATAATTGTTATATAAAATAATACTTATTGAGTATATAGACTTAAAGTATTAACTGATAATCATCGTAACTTTCTAGTCATAAAGTCAGTATAATGGTCAACAATTGAAGAGATTAGTAGATTTACTGTGTGGCATGATGGCTTTGGATAACAATATCAACTCGACAGCTGGGTAAGAATTTTGAACTGTTCCGTATATGTACTCATAAAGAACAAACGAAATAAATGTTGTAGGTAAGAGACAGTTAAGGGTCCAACTTCCGTTGTTGTGTGACAGCAAAATTCCAGCTAGATTTTGAGTAAAAACACACTAGAAAATCAAATATACTATAATTGTACTTCAGTAAATAGTTGCAGGTGTAAATGCGGTGTAAGATTTCCAGTCTGTAGTTAATGCTAGTTCGCACCTTTGTATATTGCCGTAGGTGTGGGGGGACCGTGGACTTGGTTCAACCAGCACCTGTGGCAGTTGAGCCTCTGCATTGTTGAACTTGATCCTATTATCAATAAGGAAAAAATACAGTAAAGGTATAAGTGTGAATTATGAGCTGTTGAAAGGCCTAAGTCTATTTGAAGTAACACTTAAATATTATTTATAAAACATGCAATATAATTTATACTACCAGGTGTATTATGCAGGTGCTCAGTAGGATTTATAGAGTTATTTTCTGTTACGTCAGTTGACAAGTGGTAACAGAAGTCAGCAATGTTTTAAAGTTCCCTACAATGATGTTTCTCCTCCCTTCCAATGAGATGTCCTCCAACTACCACTTTAAAGGTATATTCTTCATTCAATGAGGTGTCCTTCAACTATACCTTCAATATGGTGTTCATCAACTATTCCTTCAATATGGTGTTTATCAACTACCTCTTCAATGAGGTGTTCATCAACTATCCCTTCAATATTGTGTTCATCAACTACCCCTTCAATATGGTGTTCATCAACTACCTCTTCAATGAGGTGTTCATGAACTATCCCTTCAATATGGTGTTCATCAACTATCTCTTCAATATGGTGTTCATCAACTACCCCTTCAATGAGGTGTCCTTTAACTATCCCTTCAATGAGGTGTTAATCAACTATCCCTTCAATATGGTGTTCATCAAATACCCCTTCAATATGGTGTTCATCAACTATCCCTTCAATATGGTGTTAATCAACTATCCCTTCAATATGGTGTTCATCAACTACCCCTTCAATATGGTGTTCATCAACTATCCCTTCAATATGGTGTTAATCAACTATCCCTTCAATGAGGTGTTAATCAACTATCTCTTCAATATGGTGTTCATCAACTACGCCTTCAATGAGGTGTCCTTCAACTACCCCTTCATATGGTCTTCATCAACTATCCCTTCAATATGGTGTTCATCAACTATCCCTTCAATATGGTGTTCATCAACTACCCCTTCAATGAGGTGTCCTTCAACTATCCCTTCAATATAGTGTTCATCAACTATCCATTCAATGAGGTGTTAATCAACTATCCCTTTAATATGGTGTTCATCAACTATCCCTTCAATATGGTGTTCATCAACTATCCCTTCAATATGGTGTTCATCAACTACCCCTTCAATGAGGTGTCCTTCAACTATCCCTTCCATATGGTGTTCATCAACTATCCCTTCAATGAGGTGTTAATCAACTATCCCTTCAATATGGTGTTAATCAACTATCCCTTCAATGAGGTGTTCATCAACTATCTCTTCAATATGGTGTTCATCAACTATCCCTTCAATATGGTGTTCATCAACTATCCCTTCAATATGGTGTTCATCAACTACCCCTTCAATATGGTGTTCTTCAAATACCCCTTCAATAACGTGTCCTTTAAATACCCCTTCAAAGTGGTGTCCCTCGACTATATTTAAATGTTCTTCAAATACCACTCCAATGCATTGCCCATCATCTACCACTTCAATGGTGCGTCCTTTAGCTATACCTTCAATGAGATCCCTCACCAGTCCCTACAATGAGGCGTCCTTCAACTACTACTTCATTAAGACTGGGGTGTCTCCAAAATACCACTTCAACGAGGTGCAATTAAAATACCCTTTCATTGAGGTTTCCTACAGCAATCAATGAGGGACTAGTAATAGTTCAGTGTGGGTAGCTACACATCAATAGAATAATATAGTCATGAGTATAAGTATAATTGATATATGACAATTGGTATGAGAACACAGTCCTATGTCTACTGGCATTGTACTGTTCAATTCAAGCGCCTACACACTTCACCAGACACTCCAAAATCTACTTTAATCCATGTCTTACTAATTTCTATTGAACCTAAAATCCCCATGTCACCCGAATAAATTTATATATATTTATATCATTTGATAAGATTGAAATATATGTATAACCTCATTCTAGGGGTGGGCTGTACAAAAAAAGGGTCAAATCGTGCGATGAATTAAGCCTAAAATGAATCATTGTCGTGTCAGAGTACCCATTGTTAATTACTATAGCTAATAATACTGGTGAAAGTCATAACCATTAGTTTGAAAAGAGAATTTGTACAATAGTCTCTAATATGCATGTTTATTTCATATCGTGCATTCAAACAGGTAAGGTGCTTACTGTATGTTTATTTCTTAACATTTATTTTTTTCTTTTGGATCTAAAGCGGACTCCATGAGGGTGGCTGGCAATTTCCTTTCCGAAGCAATGATTACTATCTGAAGGATATCTTTCTGCTTAATTTGTGTTGTATCTTGAAATCAATGTTTCAAACATTTGAAAACAAAGGTTTATAGGGTTTTTATTTGTTACTCCAGAAAACAATGTGTTTTGCAGTTGCTGGTTCTATTAGTAATATTTTATTCAAGGAACAAAATTATTGATTTGCAAACGGAATGATCAAGCTTGATGACTTTAAGTCGGAATAATTTTGACGTCAATGACTGGTATAAAAATGTCTATTAGAAACTGTAAGGACTTGTGAATTATATATGGATGAACAAGCCCATACAACTTCACAAAACAATTTATCTATATATAATTAATTTTACGTGCGATAGAATGAAATATAACTATAAATGTTATTGTATTAAAAATTAAACTAGATGAAACTGATATGTCCGTAAAGTGATAAAATTTCCTCTGTTCGTGATGTCCGATGCTTATTGTTAAAAGTTCAATTAAAGCACAGGCCCTCCTCTGTTCACGTTTAACAGTTCTTCACAATTTTTGGTATATATTAGAATTTTATTATTTAACTATTGTATTCCGAAAAATAGATTTCGACTAAACGTTTATCCCATGTACCCCGATTTGAACTGTATCAACCGACATTCGCCCTGGATATTCTCGATCTGAACTGATTGATTTGAAGTATTCATATACATTCATGTATTCCCTTTTAGCATATATAGAAATATTCATGCCTCAAAGGGACCGTCCTTTTCGTTATCTGTTGCTTTTCCTGTCTCTGAATTAATCTCCGATTAGTTTTGTCTACTGATCTTTGATAAAGTTCAATTTAATTTAAATGCACGACCAATGTTCATAGTAAATAGGTTTATAAGAGGAAATAGACCGTCGTTAAACTGACAAAAAGTAAGGCTATATAAAAAACGAATCTTTAGTACCAAAAATTCATAATTATCATACGAGGACTAATGTGAGAGACTTTCTAGATGCTCCAACTACGAAATATCTATAATCTGCTAATGATGGAAGGACTTTCGATACCGTTGCTGTCTTTCCGAGTAACAGTTCAGTAACTGGGAGAATGGTGTATTACAAACTTCTGGCAGAGAGAATATCGGCTTGCATGTGTCTGATATAAATAACATTTGATTTGCAGTTAACATATTGATTCTGATACTGCCTACAATAGAACTTAAGACTTATTGTATAATGTGAAGGGAGAAGACTTAATATCAATAATACATTTACATCTACATCTCTACTATAATCAATACATAGAATAACTATCTTTCTTGATATTGGAATACAAAATGGCGACTGGAATAAGTAGGTTACAAATATTGGCTGCCTTAACTAGATATAACGCTTTGTTAAATTCTCATTACATCACAGTGATCCGGAAAGTTGGAGTGTCTGCCCTTGTTGTAACTGTTATTTTGAATTTTAGATTTCAGTCCAATGGATGTCATCAAATTGTCAAGAAATACAGAAGAGCGGATACCAAACAAATATACTCATAGGCCTATACCAACTAGTTTTCAGAAACACTCTGCAAAGAAACCTTGGCCAAAACACAGCACTGAACTCGATCCTAATGACATCCATGGACATTTGAAAGAATGTGTGATTCTTGGAGAACGTGAGGTTTTTTTCCGACTTCTGTGTAACTGCGAAGACTCTTTTTTACATTCCAAAGATCATCGGAATCGCAGTAATATCGATGACATTCTGCGACTTGCCGTTGAAAACGGTCGTTGTGATATGGTCGAAACGTTGCTCGGTCGAGGAGCTGATGTGACCATAAGTGTGAACAAGTTAAGTTTGTTGGAAATAGCTACCAAGTCTCGAGATTTAGATCTAATCAAGGTGTTGGCAAAATACGATGATATCAAAGCTGTAAATGTTCGAGGGGAAAATTTGTTGTTCTCAACCATAATGGCAGAGGAATCGGTGGTGAGTTTAATTCTGTTCATTCTTGTTGGATCTCGTTAGATTCCCAGGACCACACTATAAATATTATAAGTTATTCCATTATATAGAGACATCTTCATTTCAATTTAAAAGCCCTTCAAAACCCGAGAGGCATATTTTTGGAGCATGTTGGCTAACCATAGACTTTTATTTTGTTGTCTGAAAGCTGTATTATATCTTGGTCATGCCTTACTTTCTGTTAAATAAGACCTGAACTGGTCAGAAAAACGATTTGACCATCCATTCTGGAAAACATCAGCTTCTGCATTCGAGCTTCCGTTTCAATTCATCGTAGTGCTGATAGACTCAATTAATAAATAATCCTGTAGTCTCTACAGTCCTAAATCTAGTTGTCTTTCTGACAATATTATATCCCAATACACGAGTCGGTAGCATGACATGAACTCTTATCATTTAGTTATATTCTCACTTCCAGAACACCAATGAAGAAATATTTGATTATTTGTTAAGGGAAGGAGTAGATCCAAATCAATTATCACATAATGGAAAACACCCACTTCATGTTGCTGCGATACAAAGTGTCAAGGCAATTGAGAAACTGTCTAGAACGGGATGTGACGTCAATGTTCAGGACAACATATTGGGCGACACTCCTCTTCATAACGCTTGTAACAGATGCTGTGAAGACAATATAATACCTCTACTCGGATATGGTGCAAATATGAATGCGCTCAATAATCTTGGACAAACGCCTCTCGAAAAACTTTTAGCTGTGGCATCAGGATCGGATTTTCATTCACGGACCAGAAGGGAATTAGCAAAACGTCTTATGGCAATTGGATTCAATGTGATAGAGCCAAAGGAAACACCACAGCGACGTAGAAACAAGGGTGTGGAACTGTATCAAAGACTTCAACAAAATCAAAGTGACATTCTCAGCTTAAAATGTCTGTGTAGAAGAGAAATAAGGAATCATGTCAGTGGTATTAATTTCAATCTAGCAATAAACAAATTAGAAATACCACTGTCTTTAAGACGGTATTTGTGTTTTGTTGATGGAAAATGAGTCAAAACTATGTTTAGTAGGCTTAAATCCCAACGACATATGGTGTTGCTGCTGTGGCCTTATGATATTACTATTAGTCAGCTTTGTTTAGCAAACTCAAATTATAGTATATATAACATCAACTGGTAGTGCAATCATTTAAGAAAAGACGATGATAAAATGGAACTGAGAATGTACAGGTTTCTGCGAATTTGAAATTATATTAGGGAAGATTGCTATTAATATTCAATCTGATTGAAATACATTAACAGTAACATAAAGAGGTTTCTTATTATGCTTTTCACTTTTCGGTACATTGACTGTGTCACTTTAAATCAACCAATCGACCAATCAACTGTTCTGTTCCAAGAAATGACTACGTGTGCGGAATTCTGGTATATTCCTTGTTTAATACGACAGTCATATAGTCAGCCAACTTTTAAAAAGCGTTTTGGATTGGTCAGCATAAACGAAAGGGGCAAAAATTCTAAAAAATGGACACTTATTTCAGAATAATTTGGTCAGGTCGTAGATGATGAGTGAAGTATACTCAAAAAGTAAGGACAAACACAAAGGAAACATATTTATCTGTTCTAATCATTTATCAGTTGGAACTCCATTTGATATGCCTTAAATGCGATAAAATTTAATTGTGATTATGATCAAAATCAAGGGTTGTATATTGGTAAAATATAGAGAGAGATTGTTTTTTCTTTGTTGTATAGCATGATGAAAAGCGTTTGGTTCAAGTATTACGGAGATTGTTAAATGTAATTTATTGATTGGTTACAGAGTAAAATTTAATTGACAACAAAGAAATATTGACATAGATTCAAAAAAAACCTTTGTCAAAACATGGTTAGATCACAAAAAACTTAACATAGATCATAATGACATAATGAGTCTTTCTCATTTTAATGGCTAATTAGTAGATTATTACGTTTAATCTTTGATCCCTGATTGCTTCATTCTTTTAATTTCTTGATTGATTTGAGTGACATCACTCACGTTGTCAATCAAGTGGTTCGTAATAAATACGGTTGTACTTTTGATGTACCATTCACACATCGAACAGCATTTTAACATGGTGAGTTCAACATAAAATTCTCTTTTCAAATAAATGTAATATGTTCTTAGCAGTCAAATAGTCTCCTCGGCTTCATCTGGAAGCGGACTATATATGGTCATCTACCAAATTACCAACCGTGCTGTCAAGAATACTCATGGTTAAAATAATCCCAATACTACGCAGATATATCTTTATCGATGCCAATATATTTTGGAACAATTATGTAATTACGTACCTTTATGCATTCCAGGCTACTAGCAGTACTCCACAATCAAGTCCTTCCAGCTCCACAGGATCGTCACCACCACCAACTCCGGAAAATCCTTGTTATCCTTATCCCGTAGCTATGTATTATAATCCATGGAACGCCTACCAAGTCGATCCATACTATGCTTCCAACCCATCTAGCATGACAATGTGCGGTATACCCATGCATTATCCCATGCTTCCACATATGATGCCACCTTCAATAACTGGTGGAGTGACATCACAACCAAAAATCGCGTACCCAACTACAGAATCGAAGACGACATTAGTTAATACTAAGTTATCTCCCATCAAAGAAGATTCCAATTTAAATTCAAAATCTTTAAACAATAGCCCAGAATCTAGAGGTAACAGAACCAACTATTCCAGAAAACAGATTGAAGTGTTAGAGCGTATGTTTAGCTTTAAGGCGTATCCCGATCCAGAAAACTTCGAGAGATTAGAAAAAGAGCTGGGCATCGCCATGAAATCCATTAAGGTAAGCTGGATCTATAATACTCAAGTAAGCTACAATATAAGAAAAACAAAATTATGGACCATGTGAACACAAAATGGTTACAGCTTAGTTAACCCGTGTCATATTTTTTTTCTTGTAAATTTATTTATATCATCTTGTTAATTTTCCAGGTCTGGTTTCAAAATAAGAGAGCCAGAAGCAGAAAAAGAGTTGGGGGTCAGACAGTTTTTGCCACAAAGATTCTTCAATCATCCTTACCGTCACCAATTACACGTTCACCAACAGCTGACCTACTATCTAAGCCATCGTCACCACCAACATCAGTGCATTCAATTAAGTCAGAGTCGGGATCTATTAATCAACCCACGAAATCCATATCACCAAATAGCTCACAACCATCACCGGCTATGTTACTACCAACACCAGGACAACCACCTATGATGCCACCAATGCCACATTTTCCAGGTTACATGCCATATCCTATGTTTACTTACCCGTATATGTATTCACAATGTAGATAATATTGTTTTGTTACGGTATATATTCAGTGCTATTGTTACTATTTAAATAAAGTGTTACCATCAAAAGCTTAATCTTCGTAAAAATGTAGACTGGGTCCCACACGATATATTAGTATAATTATAGTGTCTATACGAAGATGAAACAAATGGGGATTGTGATAAATAATTGAATATCAGTATAATGAATCTACAGTACATGTCACGTTACTGACAGGAGTGAAACCTTATTGTGATGTTAGTGGTAAATCATTTAATATCAGTATAATGATTCTACAGTACATGGCAAGTTACTAACAGGAGAGAAACCTTATCATTGTGATGTTTGAGGTAAATCATTTAATATCAGTATAATGATTCTACAGTAATCGGCAAGTTACTGACAGGAGAGAAACCTTATCATTGTGATGTTAGTGGTAAATCATTTATTATCAGTATAATGATTCTACAGTAATCGGCAAGTTACTAACAGGAGAGAAACCTTATAATTGATTATTTAATATCAGTATAATGATTGTATAATACTCACCAAGTTACTGACAGCAGAGAAACCTTATCATTGTGATGTTAGTGGTAAATCATTTAATATCAGTATAATGATTCTACAGTAATCGGCAAGTTACTGACAGGAGAGAAACCTTATCATTGTGATGTTAGTGGTAAATCATTTATTATCAGTATAATGATTCTACAGTAATCGGCAAGTTACTAACAGGAGAGAAACCTTATAATTGATTATTTAATATCAGTATAATGATTGTATAATACTCACCAAGTTACTGACAGCAGAGAAACCTTATCATTGTGATGTTAGTGGTAAATCATTTAATATCAGTATAATGATTCTACAGTAATCGGCAAGTTACTGACAGGAGAGAAACCTTATCACTGTGATGCTTGTGGTAAATCATTTAATATCAGTATAATGATTCTACAGTAATCGGCAAGTTACTGACAGGAAAGAAACCTTATCACTGTGATGCTTGTGGTAAATCATTTAATATCAGTATAATGATTCTACAGTAATCGGCAAGTTACTGACAGGAAAGAAACCTTATCATGTGATGCTTGTGGTAAATCATTTAATATCAGTATAATGATTCTACAGTACATGGCAAGTTACTAACAGGAGAGAAACCTTATCATTGTGATGTTAGTGGTAAATCATTTAACATCAGTATAATGATTCTACAGTACATGGCAAGTTACTGACAGGAGAGAAACCTTATAATTGTGATTATTTAATATCAGTATAATGATTGTATAATACTCACCAAGTTACTAACAGGAGAGAAACCTTATCATTGTGATGTTAGTGGTAAATCATTGAATATCAGTATAATGATTCTACAGTAATCGGCAAGTTACTGACAGGAGAGAAACCTTATCATTATGATGCTTGTGGTAAATCATTTAATATCAGTATAACGATTCTACAGTACATGGCAAGTTACTGACAGGAGAGAAACTTTATCATTATGATGCTTGTGGTAAATCATTTAATATCAGTATATTGATTATACATTACACGGCAAGTTACTGATAAGAGTCGAAGAGAGAAACCTTATCATAATGATGTTTGAGGTAAATCATTTAATGTCAGAACAATGATCCTACAGTACATTACTGGCAAGAGAAACGTTATTAAAGTGATGTTTGAGGTAAATCATTTAATATCAGTATTCTATAGTAACTGACGGGAGAGAAACCTTATTAATTTGTGGCAAATGATTTATTCATAAAACGTTATGTTTATTTTAAATGGACTTGGAAGAACCACAGACTTATAGAAATTTAGAATACACTACAACCTCTTGCATTAAAGGGGGAATGGATGTATCCTGCGACCTGTAGAGACTAAAACATCACAGCTTATAGAGCTTTTTATGGGACAAGACGTAGGTTGATAACGTATATTATAAAAGGACATTTTTTGGAAATTGCAATAGGAGCTATTTCTCTATTGGCTGTACAATATTATTAAACGATTAGTTGATAATGTTAGCTACAACTTGACTGTAGTATTTTTTGATGTGATTTACGAGGCGATGTTTACGGGAAATTGTGTGTCAACAGACCGGACAAACAGGAACAGTATGTATGTTTTACGTGCTCTGTGAGACCACCTTTGGTTTGATAAACATTTCACACAGTTCACACCTCCAAACTGACTTCTGGTTAATCTACAAAATACAAACATTATTCAGATATCAATATATAAAATTATATCATTAAAACCTAAAAGATGTACACAGATAGCAGAAATATTCAATAATGCAAACGGATAACAGTATCCATGTAACCTCAAATATTAGTCGATATTTAACAACCAATACTACAATAACCGAGAAAGATAATAGTAAACAGATGACATTTTATACCCAAATAGCAACTCAATAGTAGTATCATAAACAGATAACTTATAGGCCTACTGTTTATATTTGAAAAAATCATCATTAAACATAAATGCCAAAACATTAACATACAGATAAAAATCAATATTTATTGACAGATAACAATTACAGCGCGGAACGATATAACAAGACAGATAACAAATTTTACAGTCCAACATTCCAAAATTGGCTAATAATCACACACAAAAATATTAAAGAGCAAATTACATTACTGGATGACAGGTGAATGGTATTTATCAGTATGGTGTTTTAAATTTAATTTCCTTGTAAATTCCTTCTCACAAAACTGACATGGAAATCGTCTCTGCATATGTGATGACTGGAAATGTCGTTTTAAGCTTTCCTTTGTAGAATGACCACAACCACAGACCATGCATATATATTTACCATCCATATGAAAATTTATCTGCAGAATAAATATAATACATAATTACTTGAAGACAATAGAATAACGTAACAATTATGTACGGATACGTAACGTTGTGATTATATTAACGAGTGGTTGCCTAGTAAGATACAACCACTACCCTGATAAATTTTCAGTATATCAAGGGCAGTCGCCAAACTATCAAATCGTACCAAAAATCTAAATTGTCAAAGATATTGTTGATTTAATCAAAAAAACAAAATTTAAACAAATTCTGACATCATTATAAATATTCACACCAAATTTCATTTAAATCGAATGAAAACTGTAGTCTCTATTGTGTTCACAAACAAATTTTGACGCGTTTTTCATAAGGTTAAGGCAATAACTCAAAAACCGTTCGTCGAAAGATAGTCAAATTCGAACTTATCAGGAAACAAGTGGTTGCAAGATACGTCCACTTCCTTGATACATTTTCAGTATATCAAGGGCGGTCAAGTCGAACCAAAATCTAATTTGTCTAAGATATTGTTCATTTAAACAAACACACAAAATTTAATACAATTTTGACATAAACTGTCGCCTCTATCGCGTTCACAAGCCAACAATGATGCGTTTTTACTAAGTCAAGGGCAATTACTCAAATTCCCTTGATCGAAAAATCGTCAAATTTGAACTTGTCCAAGATCTCATCATTATAAATGATTACACCATATTTCATTTAAATCGAATGAAAACTGCAGTCTCTATTGTGTTTACAAACAAATTTTGACGCGTTTTCCTTAGTCAAGGGCAATAACTAAAAAACCGTTAATCGAAAGATCAAATTCGAACTTGACCAAGATCTCATGAATATAAATTATCACACCAAATTTCATTAAAATCAAATAAAAACTGTTGACTGTAGCTAATTGTGGACGGACGGACAGGGGTGACGACAATATACGACCACATTATAATGTGGGCGTATAAAAACGCATCTTTGTAGGTGTGGAAAATCCCCATTAAATAGGGTGTATTTTTCTGACTTTACTGCAGTCGATAACTGTCAAATTTTCCATCAGGGACTGGAATAGAGTCAGATGTTTCGGACTAGAGTTAATTGAACAATTTGAACAAAGGATCATTTGATGATAAACGTAAACCTATGTTATAAATGAAGAAGTTTGTCAGTCATAACCTAGTCCGTTCCCTTATAATCCGTGAGCTGGAGGAGCTCACCTGGCACCACCCCACTACAGACCGAAATTATATTTCTCTGAAACCTCAAAATATCTTCTTTCAGAATATACATGATAAATTGGGACTCACTAAAAATTCACATCGAAGGTAGGTACTAGGGTATAAAATTTTGAGACCCAATTTAACATCGGATCAATTGGGACTCACTAAAACAAAATTCACATCGAAGGTAGGTACTAGGGTATAAAATTTGGAGACCCAATTTAGCGACTAATGAATGAAAAATATGCAAAAAAATGTTCAGAATTAACCAATTTGATAAATATTTGAACCGTTTTACCAGAGCCTATATAGGATAGTGTTGGGATATATCTATTTGTACGCATCACCCTCTGCTTAGATATTTGGTTTGCAACAACTTCATCAGATGTTCAGGCCCAGTTCCCCATTTTAATAAACAACCCATTGAATAACCTAAATTGTTTGTCATGGAATCATATGTTTGTAAAAGAATTAATGCTCCAATAAAAAAATTTCTTGTCATGAACAATTTGCAAGATACATTGCAAATACAAATTTACATTGCAAGCTAAAGGTGTGGCTGTTGCTATGGAAACCAAAATATTTAATTTGAAACAAGGTTAAAATCATACCCAAATATGAAATATCTGCTTATATTTTTAAGGTATTATATTAAATATTAGTAAGACCGAATTGGAACTAAAATACTCAACGAATTTCACGTCATCCCTGCTTTGACGTTAATTATAGTGACGTCATAATAGTATCAATTAAACAAATTTTAAAGGTTTTTCTGATGAGATAAAATTCATTTTGGGGGGTTAAAATAAGACTAATTCATGATGTTTTTCAATTTGTTATCAATCTGAATATATAATTAAAAAACATGCAGTCATTTCAGATTGCCTCAAAAATCTGATTGTTTGGGCAAAAAATGACGCTTACGTGAATAATGAAGTCAATCACAAATTGATGCTTATCAAATATCGAGAAAAACGATTCAATTAATTATCAAATTGGTTAGTTCTGAAAAAAGTTTTGCATATTTTTCATTCATCAGTTGCTAAATTGGGTCTCCAAATGTTATACCCTAGTACCTACCTTCGATGTGAAATATTTGTTAGTGAGTCCCAATTTATCCAATGTTAACATGAATATTCTGAACAAATACATTTTGAGGTTTCAGATAAATATAGTTTCGGTCTGTGGTAGGGGTGGTGTCAGGTGAGCTCCTCCAGCCCACGGACTATTACCAATATATCTGCCCAATCATGATCCTGACGTTATTTCTCGTTACACCCAGGGAAGGAACTCTTGGTCATTAGACGGTAACAAATCTTTGTGGTGATTTTTAACATGGACAGCTAAAACATCTCGTCTTGAAAACACCTTTTTACATACTGGGCACATAGATTTATCTTTCAGATGCGAACTGCGAATATGCCTGTTGAGATTGAACTTAGTAGAAAAAGATTTGTTACAAAAATCGCAGAAAACCCTTTCTTCAACCTAAAATTAAAAGAAAAGCATCATTAGTAAAATCACGATTTTCCTCAGATACTACGCGTTCCTTCATCCTCGTATATTGCTAAATGAAAATGCAGATACTAATAATTAATATTTGATTAATACAGAACTTAAAATTAAAACACTATCAAAACTCACTGATTCATAAATTGCAACCCATATCTATATGTTACAGTTTTATCAAATGGTTGTATAAAAGGTGACATAGTGATATATGTTACAGTTTAATCAGATGGTTGTATAAAAAATTAACAACTCTTAATCTACTGTCTAATCAGATGATTGTATAAAACGTGACAACTCTTATGCTACTGTCTCATCAGTTGGTTGTAGCCTATAAAAGGTGACAAGTCTTACACCACTGTCTAATCAGTTGGTTGTAGCCTATAAATGATGAAAAGTCTTATGCTACAGTCTAATCGGTTGTATAAAAGAACTTGTTCTACTAATAGGTTGGTTGTAGCCTAAAAAGGTGACAAGTCTTATGTTACAGCCTGATTAGTTGGTTGTATAAAAGGTCTTGTTCTACTAATAGGTTGGTTGTAGCCTAAAAAGGTGACAAGTCTTATGCTACAGCCTGATTAGTTGGTTGTATAAAAGGTCTTGTTCTACTAATAGGTTGGTTGTAGCCTATAAAAGGTGACAAGTCTTATGCTACAGCCTGATCAGTTGGTTGTATAAAAGGTCTTGTTCTACTAATAGGTTGGTTGTAGCCTATAAAAGGTGACAAGTCTTATGCTACTGCCTAATTAGTTGGTTGTATAAAAGGTCTTGTTCTACTAATAGGTTGGTTGTAGCCTATAAAAGGTGACAAGTCTTATGCTACAGTCTAATCAGTTGGTTGTATAAAAGGTCTTGTTCTACTAATTAGTTGGTTGTAGCCTATAAAAGGTGAGAAGTTTTATGCTACAGTCTTATCAGTTGGTTGTATAAAAGGTCTTGTTCTACTAATATGTTGGTTGTAGCCTATAAAAGGTGACAAGTCTTATGCTACAGTCTTATCAGTTGGTTGTATAAAAGGTCTTGTTCTACTAATAGGTTGGTTGTAGCTTATAAAAGGTAACAAGTCTTATGCTACAGTCTAATTAGTTGGTTGTATAAAAGGTCTTGTTCTACTAATTAGTTGGTTGTAGCCTATAAAAGGTGACAAGTCTATATGTTACAGTCTAATCAGTTGGTTGTATAAAAGTTCTTCTTCTACTTATAGGTTGGTTGTAGCCTATAAAAGGTGACAAGTCTTATGCTATAGCCTAATTAGTTGGTTGTATAAAAGGTCTTCTTCTACTAATTAGTTGGTTGTAGCCTATAAAAGGTGACAAGTCTTATGCTACAGTCTTATCAGTTGGTTGTATTAAAGGTCTTGTTCTATTAATAGGTTGGTTGTAGCCTATAAAAGGTGACAAGTCTTATGCCACAGTCTTATTAGTTGGTTGTATAAAAGGTCTTGTTCTACTAATTAGTTGATTGTAGCCTATAAAAGGTGAGAAGTCTTATGCTACAGTCTTATCAGTTGGTTGTATAAAAGGTCTTGTTCTACTAATAGGTTGGTTGTAGCCTATAAAAGGTGACAAGTCTTATGCTACAGTCTTATCAGTTGGTTGTATAAAAGGTCTTGTTCTAGTAATTAGTTCGTTGTAGCCTATAAAAGGTGACAAGTCTATATGTTACAGTCTAATCAGTTGGTTGTATAAAAGGTCTTGTTCTACTAATAGGTTGGTTGTAGCCTATAAAAGGTGACAAGTCTTATGCTATAGCCTAATTAGTTGGTTGTATAAAAGGTCTTGTTCTACTAATAGTTTGGTTGTAGCCTATAAAAGGTGACATGTCTTATGCTACAGCCTAATTAGTTGGTTGTATAAAAGGTCTTGTTCTACTAATTAGTTGGTTGTAGCCTATAAAAGGTGACAAGTCTTATGCTACAGTCTAATTAGTTGGTTGTATAAAAGGTCTTGTTCTACTAATAGGTTGGTTGTAGCCTATAAAAGGTGACAAGTCTTATGCTACAGTCTAATTAGTTGGTTGTGTAAAAGGTCTTGTTCTACTAATTAGTTGGTTGTATAAAAGGTCTTGTTCTACTGTCTTATCAGTTGGATGTATAAAAGGTAAGAAGTTTCATGCTACATTTTAATCAATTGGTTATATAAAAGATACGAGTCTATATGTTACAGTTTAATCAGATAGTTGTATAAAAAGGACAAAACATGAATTCAGTCAAATCAGGTGTTCACTTGACAAATATACATTTAAAAAATTAAATTTAAAATTCTATATTTTCCATCTAATCAGTTGGTTGTATTTGAGACGTATGGTCACAATGCTGACTTCGTATATGATAAGACAATGAATCTTGACGAGTGAATATCTTATCACATAATTCGCACATATATCTAAAATGCATGTGTGTACTCCTAATATGTCTATCCATGTGACATTTCCACTTAAATGATTTATAACATGTTGGGCATACATGTCTGGAATCATCTTTCATCACCTACAAAATACAGCATAATTCATTCAGATCATATTAAACATATATTGCCCTTGGCATACACAGTTTCTAGTAATGGTATGAACATGCAACAATAAAAGTGCATGAGGAAAGGGAAGCATAGTATAATTTCAATTTTCTCTAGTGAAATAATTAAATGATGCTTTTTAACATTTCAGAAAATTTTTATCATTCACAATATGTTCTTCGCAGTATGGTTAGCAAAATTAATGCCTATTTATTGATAACTCGCCTTTTACTTGATTCACTTGAGTGATTGCTTTGTATTCATAACATGAAACTCTATGAAATGAAAACATCAAGTTTGTATGAAAATCTTTATTAGAAAACCACTATATCATGCTATATACATGTACAAGCAAATCATGTCCACAGAATCACAACATCCACATGAAAAGTTTTACTACAAAGGATACCACCTCTTAGAATGGACATAAAGTTTAATGTCTCAAACTTGGTCAACAAGTGTTTGTATTCATCAAATGAAATGAATGGAGTTTTACGTCCTACTTTTCTGCACCATGTGGGCTAATGAAGACGGGTATGTATTCATCAGTTGAACTTACCAGATAACATGACTGAAGAATAGAATCTCTATATAAGACATATATATGTATCCATTAAACTAAGTAATTATTGCTTCTAAGCATGTTTAAAAATTACCTAGTTTAAATCAATTATTACTTAGTTTAATGATTTATTACTTAGTTTAATGAACAGTTACTTCGTTTAATGATTTATTACTTAGTTTAATGAATTATTACTTAGTTTAATGAATTGTTAATGAATTGTTACTTAGTTTAATGAATTGTTACTTAGTTTAATGAATTATTAGATAGTTTAATGAATTAATGAATTATTAGATAGTTTAATGAATTATTAGATAGTTTAATGAATTATTAGATAGTTTAATGAATTATTAGTTGATTTAATGATTTATTAGATAGTTTAATGAATTATTACTTAGTTTTTGGATTAAAGATGGATTCTGTACTATAATTATGACACAAAGTAAATCCACTGATGAACAAAGACTCATTTTATCCAGGTTTTAAGATTTAAATTTTTCGGTCATCATAAGAGGAGGTATATCTTTAAAAAACATCTTTTATAAAGCTTTTTGGATAAAAATATGTCTTATATAATATCTCTCTGTCTTTAAAAACTTCCTAATATCTTATTTTTCATCAAGAATTTTTATCTTTACATTTCATTAAGTATATTTCAAGTATATTTCAAGTATATTTAAGTATATTTTAAGTATATTTTAAGAAAGCTGGATCATGTGAAAGTTGTAGTGATTGTATTATTTCACTACCATCACTAGGAACATCATCTGGTATATTATGACATGTCCGATAGTGTAAGTGCATTTTGTCCTTTCTGGTGAACAATTTCTGACATATTGGACATTTGTATCGAACATTAAGATGTGCAGATTTAAAATGCCTTTGTAAATGAACTTTCCGACCATATCTCTTCTCACAACAAACACATTTATAAGCATTATCTTCAGAATAAATCTAAAATATAAAAAGTGTACTTAATTTCAATTTGCTCTAATAATGTTCCTACATTGATTCAGAACATTGGATAATTGGATTACGATTTACAACTGATCAATACGCTACCATAACAAGAGACATTATCATTGATTTATGTACTTCCAAAAATGATTAATTATTGCCAATGACAACTGTTTTATATGCTACTAGAACTGATTAATGGATTATGACTGATGTGCTACTAAACAGATTGTTGAGACACTATAAAAGATTATGTGCTACCAGAACTGAAATATTTTTTTTATTTTATGATTTTCAACTGATTTATGTGCACCAGAAGTGATTACTTTTTTTATGATTGACAACTGATTGATGTGCTACCATAACAGATTGACAACTGATTTATGTGCACCAGAACTGATTAATTTACTATTGACAACTGATTGATGTGCTACCATAACAAATTGATGAAACACCACAGCAGAATGATGTACTACCAGAATAGATTGACAACTTATTAATGTACCACCAGAACTATTTAATTTGTTTACAATTAACAACAGATTGGTGTGCTACCAGAAATTATTGCGATTGACAACTGATTTAAATGCTACCAGAAGTGATTAATAGAATTAACAACTTATTGATGTGCTACCAAAGTACATTACAGGGATACCATAACATTAACAGATTTATGTGCTGCCAGAACTGATTAATTATTGCAATTGATAACTTTTATTCATACGCTACCAGAACACATTGATGGAGTACGATTGACAACTAATTGATGCTACTTGGCTAGACTCATGATACCTATTGATAAGAATGATCTGATATAAATTATATCTGTTTGATGTGCTACTAGTCAGACTATTGGGACATAACCAATTCATGTGCTACCAGATCTGACTGATGCACTACCATAACTGATTCATGTTCTATCAGAACTGAATGAAGACTACACTGTAACTGTCCATTACATAGAATATTATAACACATAATAGAATGAAAATGTAATAAGAAATGGCAACATACTAAAATATTTATGAATGTGGTCCATGATATCTTTCCATATGCACTTTTAACATATCTTTTCTTGAAAATTCCTTTTGACAAATTCCACATGTAACTTTACAATTTAAATGTACTTCTCTAACATGTCGATTTAATGCCCATTTGTATTTTATTTGTTTTTGACAGATCATACATTGATGGAATATCTACAAATAAAAAAATCAAACAGTTAAGATAATGAATATAACATATAACATGTATGATATGACAAAACTATATGTTTTAAAGCAATATTTCTACATCTTTATAATTTGCAATAAAGGAAATGAATAATAAATAATGTGTAATCCAATAAAGTGCAGTATAAGCTGTGAAATGTTTCTTAACAACTGGTGTTATAAAGAAGGAATCCTGTATAATTATAAACATGAACAATTTTCACCAAAATTACATCTTTTAATTCAAACTACTTGCAGTAAAAATTCAAGCTAGAAAATTTATATCCTAACCTATAGCTATATGAATGAACTTTTTGTGAATTTGAATATCCATCTCTGTCATGATTGTGAACATCTATGTGCTATAATCCCTGCTCCCTTATAAAGTTTGAGCATTTCTTCAGTAGGCAAGTCAATTTGTATGAAGAAAAATCATTCACATCTAATAAAACTCATCTTAAGATGGGCTAAGTAAGGCCAACTGGTGATTCCAATTGGATCTATTGCAGTCGACACATGGCAAGATATTGACTCACACAGATTTCGACCGCCAAGAGCAACTGATGTGAACTGACTGTAACTGCAAATATTAAGTCCAGCAATTGATCAGATTAAGCCAAAATTTTTCTTCTGCATTTCTTTTGACCTCGATACTGATATTTGGGATGTCAAGAGAAAACCAAATCTCTTACAAAAGAGTAACAAATATCTAATTCATAATTTTATTCTGGTCTACAGAAAGCTGTTAGTACAAGATTGAAGTTAAAACAACATTTACAGATCAACTAGACACAAATATTTCAGAGCTTAATCCCATGAACTGATCTTAAATGGACCCTCAAATTTTGTCGAACATTAAAAGATTTTTGACAAATAGGACAATATTCACGATAATCAAGATGAATGCCATCGACATGACGTTTTAAATGATGTGATCTTTTAAAACCAGAACCACAAAATGAACAAATAAACTTTCTTTCCTGATCATCAACCTACAAAATATAAAATTATACTTGAATTTATAAATCAAAATAACACTATAATACAAGACAGCAATATAAAAATCCAGACAAACAATAGTAAAATACTTGTAGTGTAATATTATATATTTGCAGTATGAGTAAAGGGTTACTAAAAATTTTGTCTGGGTGGTGCCAAATATAACAACCAATATGTTGCATACAATATGTTTTTCAAATATCAAAACTACATATATAATTATTCATTACAATATAAACTAATTTAACTGTTCTTATAAAATATATCTCTATGAACTGTTCTTAAATGAACATTCAGGTTCTCCTTCAAATTAAAAGGCCTGTCACAAATTGGACAATTTATTCTGAAATTTGTGTGTATGCTTGTAACATGTCTTTTTAAATGGTATGCCCTCTTGAAACTATTACCACAGAAAACACATTCAAACTTTCTATCACTTTCAACCTATAAAGATATATAAGATAAGTATTAACTGATCAGTCATAAAGGTTCTTATACATGTATCATGCAGTAATACAGATATTTTTAACAATGAATTTATCTTCATTCTTTTGAAGTTGTTATGTTGTTTAACAATATTCAGTCACATGTGAAGGAACTTCACACAAGAACACCAATGAATTGCCATATATGGCTAACATAGTTTCAATAAATCTATTTCATAACAAGGTAATTAGGTCTTTATGTCATTGCTTGACTATACGAAATACATTAGACCACTTTTTACATATCTTAAGTACATCTACTATATTATGGCTCTAGAATGAATCTCTACTATTAAATGGTCGTCCACAGAGAGGACAATAACAGAACCAGTCATTATGGATAAATAGTTCTATCTCCTGAAACTAGCGCTATAATAACCACATATCTAGTTCCTTCCATTGTTACTTAACTACAAAGAGCCACTTTTTGCATTCAGCTTTGTTACTCAATAGGTTTGTCTTCTTGTTAAAAATATACAAGTATGTAGACATCAACAAAAACTTGGTGAGGTTGTAAGTATTTTCTTTGAAACTGTTTGGTAAATATGTAATGAATTTGACATCTTCAACCAATAAGATTACAGTATTTTCTGTTTATTAAGAAATAAGGCAGGATTTTATTATTGATTGGTAATCTGGATAAGGTTTCAACTACAACTATAGTTTTAAGGTTATTTTACTAAGAGGAATCCCTTTCTACATGTAATACTGAAGTAATTCCCTGCATTTAATGGAAAGAAGAAGGATCAATTTTATGGACATTTTTCACATGACTTCTCAAGTTATCTTTTTGATTAAAAGCTTTGTGACATATAGGGCAGTTAATCTTGTAATCGAAATGGATTCCGGCAATGTGTCGCTTTAAATGATCTGATCTCTTGAAAGCAGCCTGACAGTAACTACATTGGAATTTCCTATCAGTATAATGGATGACCTAGAAAAAAAAAAGAATAATGTTTAGATCTACACAGAAAACTACACATTTATTCATTACAAAATTTTTAATCTATTCAAACTTATCATACATTGCAGAGAAGATTAACATAACCTGATTAATCCTGACAAAAACTAAATATCTATCCATTGAAAACTGTTGTATAGTATGGTTTGTTTAGGTTATAGTAAGGTGTTCTAAAACTCAGATTAACTAAAATATCTGTAATTGACAGAAAGCAATACACAAATTGCTATATTTATTTGGTAAACACTGTTGATATTAACTATCTGAAAGCAACACCGGTGTATAACAGTCTTCTTAGGTCACACAAACTTGAGGAGTCAATGTTTACCATTTGACTTGCATCATATATTTGTGCAGTTACTTCCACCAACATCACTGTTACCAAAATCTATAATATGATCAAATTACACACTGCTGTGACAGTATAAAGTTATTTATACCAGATAATATCAGCTTTTCTATGTTATACATATTTCTTCATCCTAATATATACATAGGCATATACAACTGCTAGCTTTTGCTCCAAAAAACATTTTTCCTATGTGGACCCTCCAAAAGAAATTGACATCATAATTGGGTTTCTTTAGTATGATAAATCAAATATAAGAACTTGCAATATTTATTCCATAAAAAATTGAAAAATGGACACAAAGATTAAAAGCACATTGACAAAAAAATAATTCATAAGACTTTGAAGGTATAATTGCACATTACTTAGAAAAACTATTTACTTGAAATTAGCTATTAAACATGGTGACATGTGTTCTTGATAGACTTAAATTCCATATTGTATTCATCATATAAACAACATTCAATATACAAAACAACCAAACAAAATTCAAATTTTTTATATTGGTTCTTTCGATTTCATGTATATACAAGTGAATTCTGAAAAACACAAACTATACCTAATACCAGACTATAGCCTGATGTTCTTTGTTTTATTCACTATATGGATCCACTTTATGAATATTTCTTAGATGAGTTTTCAAATTTTCAGACTGATTGAAAATTTTCTTACAAATAGGACATTCAACACGATAATCAAGATGTATGCTTTTAACATGTCGAATTAAATGACTCTTTCTTTTAAAACCAGCCCCACAAAATGAACATGGAAACTTTCTTTCTAACTCAGCCTAAAAAATACAATAGAAATATGTGAATTGTTTATTTATATTTGACCATGCTTTTCTATTTGATGAAGAAGTCTCAAGATTATACCAGTCTTAAAAAAAAATATATACATGTAAGTATCTTCAGTCCCAGAGCCAGTGTGGGTACAGAGGGGACCTTTGTTAGAGAATGGTTTACACCCCCAATTGTACCCCCACTTTGTCTTTAACAAATTCAATAAACAAGATTTTTGATTCCTTTTTGTCCAAAATAATTTGTCAGAAAGCACCCTCTCAGACACTCAAAGGTTTGAGTTGATAGTTGTCCCCCCCATTGAGTCAGTTTGCCCACTATTTGTACCCCCAGTCTCAGAAGACTAGAGCATCACTGAGTATCTCCAACATCCTTTCCCATTTCAAAAGTGGTAGGTTCTAATGTGATGTAGTATCTATTATAAAGTATGGATTGATAGCTATGCAGTTACAATACCTAATTATTCAAATTACATGTTGATATAGATCAGTATTACCACTGTCTTAATACAACTTACTAATAGGAATCTAAGATCAATTACCTTGGCCCGTTGGGAGTTATTTGGAATAATGACAAAAATATCAAATTAAACTGTGGCAAAAAGATCAAAGTAAACTGTGGCAAAAAGATCAAAGAAAACTTTGGCAAAAAGATCAATGTAAACTGTGGCAAAAAGATCAATGTAAACTGTCACTTCCATCTCAATACAACAATAATTTTTCTGTTTCAATTCTATATGGACAGTATGTATAAGAAAATTAATGATTTAATGATTAAGTATTAGATATCTTAAGTATTAAGAAGTATTTGGTGTTATGTTCAGTAAATCAATTAAAAACATTGTCTAGGTTGTGAACACGAAGAATATGGAGTCTAATATTAGATTTTTGTGCTGCAGATTTACCACAAATTGGACAAACATGTAATTTTTGACCCAAATGTTGACCTCTAATGTGTCTGTTCAGATGACTTTTCTGAGTGAAAGATTTACCACAAAATTGACATGTTCTGCCATCTTCCAGTCTAGCCTAGAAAGAGAAAATGTGCCACAGATTATTCACTAGTTAATTAATCAATGAATTTAATCTAGGAAATTTTTCCTAAGTGGAAGATGAGAAGATATGTAAACCAAAAAATCAAAATTATAATGCTTAGCTTCTTTTATTTCTAACATATTTTTCATTAAGAGAGAGAAGTTTCAATCAATGATGTTTGGTTCTGCAGCCATCTGTATCACTTTCCAGAATTGACATCTAGTTATCAAACATTTCAACAGAAATATATTATGAATGTTCAAACTGTCATCACTTCAAGGGTGTTATGAACATTCTCAAATACAATTTGGCATGAAAGTGGCAAGTCTAAACTTCAAGATTCAATATTCTATATTTGTAAGGCCTATAAGTAGATGATAATAAGTCATCAGTCATCAATATTAAACAGAATCTTGTCTTTTATATTAAACTGGTATATAAAATAATCCCACAAGAAAAATTACAAAATACCACACCCTATTTAAATTAAAAATCATAAGATAAGCTGCTTGAATCATATAATAGTATGGATGATAAATCACCTCACCATAGCAACAGAATAAAAACCTACACAGCGCTTACTGACAATTACTTTAGTTGTTGATAATTATAATGACATTCTTTATAAGCTATCAGAATATGCAAAAACTGTTGACAGTCGTTGATATTCATTATGAATTATCAGTATAGAAAAGTTGTTGATAATCATTATGAATTATCAGTATAGAAAAGTTGTTGATAATCATTATGAATTAACTGGCTATACAAAAGTTGTTGCTATTCATTATGAATTATCAGGGATACAAAGTTGTTGACAGTTATGTTGATAATATTCATTATGAATTATCTGATTATATAAAAGTTATTGATATACATTATGAATTATCAGGGTATGAATTAATAGGCTATAGAAAAGTTGTTGATATTTATTATGAATTAACAGGATATTTAAAGATATTCATCATTAATTATCAGGGGATATATAAGTTGTTGACAGTTGTTTATGTTGTTGATTTATTAAGCATTGTTTTAGTTTGTGGCGTTTTAAAGAATCAGCTCTGTTAGTGATAAAACAACAAGAATCACATTGAAATAATTTTCTTTTATGTATACACTGAATATGGCGTCTTAGGCTACTTCTTATAGAAAAACTTTTATAACAAAACTGACACAGGAATCTTTCACCCTACAATGAAAAATAAAACGTTATTCAGACCATTTCTGCACAGTTTAACAAACATAACTTATTTTCTTACATGATAAATGGAGATGAAATTAATCTATACTTTCTAAAACAACTTATGTATACTATTTCATTGTTTTTATGACTAATTCTGGACATTACACCTGGCAAGAGTTAATGTCATAAATACGGACCAAAGACAATGATAAAAAATTTGAAATATGTAGACGTCAAGCGTAGGCTAATACAGTATTACATAGATATAACAATTACTGAAATGTAACTATCTTGAACCCATTTGTTTCTATAAAATCTATTCATTAAATATTATTTCAAATTGACAATAAATTGGTTGGAAAATATCTCTATTATAAATAAAAACATTACCTTTAATAAGGTTGTCCATGTTTTTTCATGTGTCTATAAAGAGATCTTTTCCAACCAAATTCCTGTCCACAGACATGGCAGGTAAACCAAGATTTTCTATGGACAGATGCAATGTGGGTAAGGAGTACATCTTTTCTGGTGAATGTTTTACCACATGTCTCACAGGGCAACCTCCAATCAACCTAAAATGAATTCAAAACATTGGTCTCCTTTATGTGGCTGAGAATCCAATCCAATACATATATATCTTGATCTTAAATTTCAATGTTTGAAGCTAAGGTTTGCATGAATCTCAAATAATTCTTATGTTGTATAGCGAGTGTTATTTTATATTTTTCTGCTTTGAACTTTCGATAAATTTATAGTCAAATATATATTCTTAAGTTAGATATACACTTTTATAATATAGGTTAAATTTTTGATAAATAAACACTAACAGTCTTAGGTAAAGTGATAAACCAGTTTTAATCTAACAGAGAGAGAGAGAGAGTTTGGCGAATACAGAAAATTCTATTAGCTTGATTCAGGTCTGAAATGTGCTGAATGTACAACTAAGACATGTCTCTTTAAATTGTCAACTCTACTAAATGTCTTGTTACAGATAGGACAGAATGTCTTAATCTGATTATGGCTGCCTTTAATATGACGTTGTAAATTTCCTTTATCTGTGTAACTTTGACCACAAATATAACAAGTAGGTTTATTATACATTCTTGTATCAATCTGAAATCATAAATAAACCACAGTTTTAAGATTTGTTAAAAATTTTATTAGAAATTCATCAAATTCAAAATGTTTGAGACACTGACTAAAACAAATACACATACAATATAGAAGAATAAAAAAACATCATTTGCAACAATAGCATTGTCAAGGTGACAAGTTTTCATCTATAATCAAAGAATCAAAAATTACTGTTATGTTATCTTACTGTTTTAGAAAAAGTATTCCCCTCTATAAAAGTGAAAAACAATATTTTTGAATATGTAGAACTTGATCATGAGTTAAACAATAATGACTACTTACAATTTGTAAGTTGCAAATAACTATAATTATATATGCCACAATTAAGTATCAGCAGAATTATGCTATTATCATAGACTATTTTGAAAGATATATCAAAAAACATACCTAAATTTTTTTTTTTTTAAATTCGTTTCAACAACATTAATTCCTGAAATTGACAATTACAGACAAAAGCCACATTTACAATTACTAACTCTTATGAATTATCTAACTGATTTATAATTCATTAGTCTAAATGAATAAATAACAGTACTATGGCAAAGTGACATAGTGCTAAGGAATCTAAAAGAAAAGTTAAAAACAGGAATAAAAAAATAAACAATGAATCATTATTTGATCTGTTCTCTACTCAGTTCCTTGTCAACCTCATATACTAGGTCTAGATACTATTAACAATCTTACTTCACTTTAAATACATCAAATTATCATAACATATCAACAAGAGCTCCAAAATTATTATTCAGAAATCACAAGTAAAGGAAGTAGCTTAAATATTTTATCAATTAAATAAGACAGCAAAAAAAAGTTATCACTAGCCTTTTGTTTCTATATGAAATGTCTATATCATATTAGGATGGGTATTAAGAATATGCCGTTTTAAAGAATCCAATCTACTGAATTTTCTCTCACAAATATGACATTCAAGATAAATACAACTATGGATTCCATCAACATGTCTCTTTAAACTTCTTTTATCTGTGTAAACTTTATTACAATAGGAACACGAAAACTGAGACCGATTCTGAAATCATAAATAATCATTCTTATGTTATTATTTCAAACTTTCATGATATTGATATTATAACAATATAATGATAATCTTCTATAAAGATGTTAAATAATGCTGAATTTAGTCATGTAGGGAAACAAATTTTCAGGTGGTTATGTACAACTACAATTTTTGATTTACAGACATAAAAAGGCCTACAATATCCTACTTAAAGCCTCTGTTAAACTTTTTACACACATTTCAATTAGCTTAAAAATTTATAGGAGGGATTTTGTGTTGCCCACACATCAAACATTGGGCACATTAAAAGCTGGAATAATTGATGTATTAATTCTAATGTTTTGGTATCAATAATAACTGTACAGTCAGTACAACAGTTCATTTTTCAAAGTAGATTAATAAACAACCAACATAGGATCTAGCACATACTACATACCTAAGAAAGAAGAAAACAGATTATGCCTATTTTTCATCATTTTCATTAGCTATCATCACTGATTGAGTAACATGTCTGAATGAATACGTTTAATATGGTCCTGTAGATGACCCTTCTGTGAACACAGTTTACCACAAACTGGACATTGGTGGCTAAATTTGAAATGAGTTGTTTTAATGTGGCGTTTTAAATTTCCAGGATGACTAAAATATCTTCCACAATATTTACACATTTCATTATTTTTTATCTACAAGTAAACAAAAACAAAACTTTATCTGTGTGAACAAATTTAACTGAGAAATTACTTCAATAATAATTTACATGTCATAATGTGGTACAGATATCATATTTGTGGTATTATAAAAATCTGAAAATATATTTTGGTCAGAATAGAATCACAGGATTTGTTATGACAAACAGACAGTTCTACTACATTTTTAAATTTCCATCCCGGTAAATACTATCAGTGGGTCAGAAACAGTTTTAACATGTATTATCTGACCTGATGAGGTTTGGATGGTGTTGCCTAATATAAGTATATAGATTGAACTTATAGATCTTGTTACCAGCAGGGCAATCTGTAGGAGAGATGAAACAGTGCTGTCCAAGGTTCCTGTGCACACTGATGACAGATGAATATTGGGAAAGAAAACATGTGGGTCAGGTATTGTCATTTGATTTTCATTTCAAAACATCAGTAAACAATATACTCCACTACAGGGATGTTGATTTGGCTCTATATGCCGGACATGACCGACAGGGCTGCTAAAATGACCGATGATCTATATCCTCTATCGGACATCAAGTATAGGTTAGCCATTACATGCCTTTCAATGTCGGTCGAATGCAAAATTTTATGACAACTGGAGTCCACTCGATTTATTATAGTTTATAACTAATATTTAGATTAGTTCATCTTATAATATAGATCTCAATATCACTGGTATGTCTTTCAATTATTTCAAATCTTACAATTGGGAGACAAATCAAAACTATGCAGAGTATGAGAAAAATACTAACTAATTATAGAGAAAAACTACATTTTATTTAAATACACTATATTTCTACCTGAAATAATTATACTCATGTTAATTACATAATATATATAATAAACATAAACAAATGGTATCATATAGAAAAACATTCAAATTACCAGGTGCAAATGAAACAATATTAAAACAAAACCTCTTGCCACTAATTTTCTCAGCCACGTTTTGTAAACAGAAGGGACAAATAAGTCAGTTTTAATTCCTATTTGCCAAAAAATGTCAAAACCATTTAGAAATGATAGTTTCATATCTGTGAGAGCTTATAATCAAACTTGATGCATTCGTTTCATATGGGTATTAAAATCAGTTTTATATTTGAGAATTTTACCACAATAAGGACAAGTGAAGTTTTCCTTCAGATGAACAGCTTGTATATGACGTTTCAGACTCCAAGGTCTGCTAAATCTACTACCACAAAATGAACAACTACATGAAGCCTACAAGTAGAAAAGAATAATTTAAAAATTTAGGCTATTTGAACATGACAATTTAGATAGAGTATAATTGAAGTGTTTTTACTTCAAAATAAAACATAGATAGAAATTGAAAAGAGCTGCAGAGTCACTTGCAAATTTGTTTCTTTGACTTTTCCTATACAAACTTTTAGAATCAGAATCAAAACTATTCAAACTTCGATCTTTATCTACTGTAATGTGAATGGTATTGATACTTGGTACATTTAATAAGTTTGTCAATATATAATTGAAAATCATTTCTAAAATAAACACTTGTGTGTGTGTTCACTCTTCTGCATCTGGGTTCATCAAATAAACTCTACTTAAGTATCATATTGTTTGTTTGGTAATAGTGTTATTTATCTATTGACTTAAATATTGTAAACTTTGTGGGTGCCTCCTTTTCATGTGGTTAACAAGGTTAAACTTATAGGAGGAAACTAAACTACAAAATGGACATTTAAAATTTTCTTGAAGATGAAAAGCTTTAACATGACGCTGGAGATTGCCTTGAGTACTAAAACCTTTCTTACATAATTCACAATTCCAACTGACCTATAAGTAGAAATTGAAATATATTTAACGGAATCAATCATTTAAAATATCTTCTGTTTTATTTTCCATAGTTACAATTAATCATTGTGCCTGAGGACGATGGGGGAAACACGTCGAAACGTTGCATAAAACTTTAACCAGTGATTGTTGTTCCATAAAGCTGTGTCTATATATCATACTCACAATTGCTAAATGCCATTTAAAGACTTTACAATTAATCATTAACAAATTATTAAGGATTCTGAAAGTACTTTCCTATTTTCAAACTAACCTTAAAATTGTAAAAATCTACGATAAGAAAATAAATATTGTGCAAATTAGATCTTGTAATGCTTGATCTAGCAAGTTTTTCAAAATGACACTGTTTGTTAAAAATAAAATAAATGTAGACCTAACAGACTAATATGTTCTGATATTTAAAAATTATTTTGCTGATACAACATCATAAGGTTAATCATAAATCATATAATTGTAAAAATTTGATCTATTTACTCATATAAAAACAGGTACTCCATTTTTCTTAGATATAAATCAGTAAACATGTTTTATATTCCTAAATTTTCCCTACAT
Source organism: Lottia gigantea (assembly GCF_000327385.1). Classification (NCBI taxonomy): domain Eukaryota; kingdom Metazoa; phylum Mollusca; class Gastropoda; family Lottiidae; genus Lottia; species Lottia gigantea. The sequence continues at coordinate 1,207,611 of NW_008708797.1, read as the reverse complement.
TTTATATATGCAGAGTTGTTTTCTATTTCAAAGTAAAATGTATAAAGATCAATTAATGAATTGTCTTGTGATGTTATTAACATAGGTATAATACTCTGTTTTAATTTACTCTATGTCCAATGTTTACCATCATCTGATATTCTTTCCCTGTGTTTACGTTTAATATGAGTTAATAAATTACTGCGATAAGTACAGATTCGAGGACAAAAAGGACATTTATTAGTTTGATTTAGATGAACTCCTTTAATGTGCCTTCTAAGATTTCCATTATTTGCAAACATAGCATTACACTGATCAATTGGACATTTCCATATAACCTACAAGTAGAAAGAAAATCTTCAGGATACACAAGCTAAAATGATTTTCTATATTATTAAATACTAGTATAAACTAACAACAATATGGACATCATAAAGTAATTTACAGGAAATGAAAGTTATGCTCTTTCAGAACAAAATATAAAACAGACTATTCTATTTTGAGGTAGTTTAAATTTTAATGACCACGATATATTCTCATATTCTCATATACTACATAACTACTTATAACACGATATTCAATATTCCCTTTAATCTTTGGTTTAATATATGTGTGGTCGGGCGTAAGTGTGATATAAAAAGGTTTAAATCAAAGTATAATTTACTCTGTATAACCATGTTTGACATTTTTGGCCTGGATTTAGGATTTTATTTTTCATAGGATGCAAGCTTCAACAAAAACCTTCACATATGTTTTTAGAATAAAACACAAACATTTGAATATGATACAATCATACCAATTTGAAACAAAGTTAAACTTTTGATGCATGTACAATAATTATTACATAACAATAACATGAAGGCCAACTGCCATATTTTTGTCAATCATGATTTATAAGCAATTTATAGCACATTTTCATTCTTTAACCAGATTGGACTCTGCATTTAAATCAGTTAACCCACGAAAACTGTGCTATAAATATTACATTAGTAACAAAACGAACTGTAAGGAAACAGGCAAACTTAGTAAGTTTTGTTTTCAAAGGAATGTACCAATTCTATTGTTAATCTGTGATACTATGATCAGCAATGTATGTTGCATGTATTCTTCTTATATGACCTTGTAAATTACTTTTATAACTACAAATTTTGGGACATAATGGACATTTGAATGACTGTTGAAGATGGAATCCTTTTACATGTCTTTTTAAACTTCCAATTGTACTGAAACCTTTTCCGCATAAGTCACACTTATTAACCTAAAATTAAAAAGAGAAATTTTGTATAAGATTTGAATAGGATTTATCTTTTAAATCGTGGTTTCAACAACATTTCAAAGAGAAAATTTCAAGGACATTTCTAGGTGAAATTCAAAGATATGTCTAAGCCTATTTCTTCCTAGCCATAATTATATAAATTTTCATATTTTGTCAAAAACCATTAAACTCTTGAAGTTGCCCTCTTCTGTTTTATGTAAAGTGGTTTATATCTCATACCGTTAAGAATAATTAACTTTTATCAATATATTCTTGTCAATTTAGCCACACATAAATAATGTTCAAGAAACTTGAATTTGTCTCAGCAAATAGATTACATTTCATAACCAAGTTTGAGATATATTGTCCTCACACTTCACCGATTCAACAAAAGTGACAAAATGGACAGTTACCATCTCAAACTGCAGTTTTTGGCAGATTTTTCCATTTAAGTGTTCATTATATGACCCTGATGACACTAATTCACATTGTTAGACATGGTATGATTTCCTTAAAGTGTCAGATTTGATATCATACTTAACATGAACTTTAAAAAATATTTTGGTGTATGTAGGTTGATACCAAAGTAATCAAAAGGTGTTCTGTATTGAAGTTGGAGATGATCAGAAAATCTTTTATTGGTTTATAGTATGTCAATAAGCAGTTGGCATGTAATGGTAGAGCAGAAATTGATAGTTTCTTACTCTAATTCTACAATTCTTAACAAAATATTTTCAAATTGGATTTTTATGTTTATATTCAGGAAAAATGTGATGTTATGGTGAAAATTGTACACTTTAAAGCTTTGAAAATCTGATGTCAAAGAGTCCTCCACCTGCAGCAAACATTAAGATATGAAGTAATATTAGTGTATGCAAATTATCATTCAATATTCAAACATTGAAATTACTTCATAATTATCATCCAGTACTATTGTGGCATGTTAACATATGTCCATTTAAATGAACCTTTTGGGTATAACTCTTATCACATTCTGAGCATTGAAATCGCAATTTGAGATGAGTTGATGTGACATGTCTCTTCATGCTTCCTTTGGTGGTAAAACTTCTTCCACAAACAGGACAACTAAAGCCATCACCCTACAACAGACATAACACTTTGAATACTAAATGACCATTTTTCAGAATTAAATTTAAGTACATGTATGTATTAGCGGTACAATTCAAGCCTCAAGAGCATTTACAACACGTAGAAATGTGAATAATGAATTGATCATTGTCTCAGATTTCATGGTAGTTTTGTGTTGACTTGTAAAACAGGTAGCACACAAACTATTTTAGTTGCTGACCAGACTTGTCAAAAACAGCTGTTGGTCCATAAGCAGACTGAAAATCTGTTTTCACTTATTGTGGTCCATAACTGATAGTCCTGTGATGATCATTTGATTGAAGTGAAACCATAAATGACTGACATTAGGGAATCCTCGACAGGATCTGTAAAGCTGAATCTATTCTAAATATAACCCATAAATTTAGAGATTTGGGGAGACTGTTTGTGGTTCTGATCAGATGATGATGTATACTAGTTCAAAGAGAAAAGAGTTTGAAACTTCTTTCTATGTTTAATGTATCACTTCCAGTTCTGATAAATAATTTACATAATATATGATGTTAATCCTTTTAAAGAGATCAAGTTGAATATATTAAATATATTCTTATTACAGATCTACTGATGGAAAATTGAAACATGTTCATTCAAATGAGCTTTTTGTGTATAACTTTTTTCACACTGGGAACATTGAAATCGCATTTTCAAATGAGCTGATGTAACATGTCTCTTCATGCTTGATTTGGCACTAAAACTTCTGTGACAAACAGGGCATCTAACTCCAGTACTCTACAACAAACAGAAATAACACTTTTAAAAACTTGAGTATTCCTAATTAGATAGATCAAAATCAGGGGATTGCTGCCAGCAAAAAATATGAAATTAAATATTCAATATCTTGTTTTATCTTCTCATTGATCAGACTATTGAAAACAGGCAAATGTCTGCTGTATTATTCGGATTCCTGCTTTGGCCATTAGAGAGTTTTAGAAAACAAAGCTGTCATCCTTGCATCTTTCATTTATTTTAAATCAATCAACAAATACAATACAAACAGAACAATATTAATCCAAAAACAATAAATTAATCGGTGTCTAAAGCTTACAGATTGGAAAAAAGGAATATACAGATTTAGAACCTACTTTAACATAATGCATAATACTGAAAATATTATATTTTAAATATTGGTGTTGTGCTTTAAATTTAATCTGCAACTAGGTTTGTTGCTTTTCAGAGAGTCCACATAGAAAAAAAAGTTAATAATACTGTCTTTTATTACATACATGTGTAATCCTACTACACCGATACAAAGAAAAATCAGGCCCATGTAAAAATTGAATCCATATCACACATACGTTGAATATGGTCAGAGTCGCCATTTGTGTTTATCATTTCGCTTAGCGAATTCAAAGCTGCAGTGCAAGCTCATAATAGCTCAAATGACAATCATTTGAAACATATTTTGAAACATCACATTCCAGGGGGAATCCCACAGCGAAGTACACAACGTAGGTCAAATTGACCGACTATTTAATGCGGTCTTTTTGCGCAATTGGTGTGGAACTTTATAGTTAGTATTATTAACAGTAACCATAAAACATAAAAAAGTAAACGAAATAGTATGTAATAAAAGTCGAACCGCACACGTGTGTATAGGTTTGAAATATAGCATGAGGGGCTTGGCGTAATGATACAAATTCATGTGCTACGCAGATAAAGTTAGGAGAAATAATTGGTAAATCTAACATATATTTACAACATTGCATTATTTTGAACACTATTTTCTTACAGTGCTACTTTTGAACTACAACTTATAATAAAACTGATATCATAAGGCTTAATCATTTATAATTAGATCAGAATGTGTCTTTAAAAAATGCCTTTTCAGGCTGCCCTTTTGAGTAAATGATTTTTGACATATTGGGCATTTTGATACCATTTTCATATGTATTATTTTGGTATGATAGTTCAAGTTACTCTTATTGCTGAAACTCTTGCCACAAAACATACACTCAAAAGGATCTTGGCCACATTGCAAAGTCTACAAAATACAAAGTTAAAATCTCTTAAAAAATAACTAAATACCTTAAAAAAAAAAACCAAATACCTTAAAAAAAAATAACACTTTGTGTGATAATAGTAAATATAACTCATAAATTAAAACTTGTTTATAATCTACAATGTTATGTTCTATAGCTGATAAACTTAGAATAAAGTATTTCATAATAAAATTTTCATCTTAATTGTTTCGTGTAAAAGTATTTATTACATTCAAATGATGAAATTTGTTTTATTTTAAGACAGTCAATGGGTATAGGATAAATGTTGGCTTCGGTCAATTGCTTTCAGCAAAACAACAAAACAATCATAAATTCAAGACAAAAATTTCAAGACATAAAATATGTAAATGATTGTATCACTAAAATTATTAATCATTATGTTTTAATTTAAGTTCCTGTGTATAAATAGGCCCTACTGTTTCCAACTTTTGACTCATGTCTGGTGTAAGGGTTCATTCCTCAAATGAATCAAAATCCTTTATTCTTGAAAATAAGACCATAAAATCCCTCACCATTTCAAGAAGTATGGACAGACAAAAAATGTCGTTTTAAGTTGCCCTTTTGTGAAAATGCCTTGTTGCAAACTGGACAGTGCATTAAAAGCTTCATGTGAATTCCTTTGATGTGAAGATTTAAATTACTCTTGCTACCAAAAATCTTACCACATGAAGTACATGGATATTTATCAAAATATACATCCTACAAAATACAAAATTCAAACTTTATCAATATTTTTAAAATGGTGCAAGAAGAGGGTATTTTCATTGCATATAGAATCATTGTAATCTTGAATGAAGTTTTACTGTTATTAGATATTAATAATATCATACAGATATTTACATTATTCTTTGGTTAATTACTGTACAATATTAAATTGTCATATTGTTTTTAGTTTCACTGTTAGAGAGTCTGCCTTGATATGACAACATTCTTATTACAAGGACTGACCTTGACACTATATCAACAACTCTGTTCAAAGAGTGATTTTAGTACAAATCAAGAATGTGGAATCAAGAATTGAATGACATATAAATGAAATATTCCTTGACCATGAACTTATCAGTTTTGTTTTGAGATTCCATGCATTTGGCAGCATTGTCATAAGCTAATTTATTCTCAATTTAAGATTTTCCCTTTGTAAATTATGTGTCAAATGTATGATGACTTAGCACATGTCTTTTCAGATTTCCTTTTTGAGTGAATGCTTTCCTACAAATGGGACAGTAAATCAAAACTTTCATATGAACTCCTTTTATATGTAGATTTAAGCTGCTCTTGCAACCAAAAACTTTATTACATGATGGACACTGATCCTATAAAATAGAAAAGTAACAAATTGTTCAGATTTGTTCAAACTAAAAAAATATTTAATATTAAATATAGTGATGTGACATTTCATATTCCTTTTAGGTTTAAAATCAGTCTTTGATCATCAGATGACTAACCTGCTGTCATAACCATACAACAGAATCTCTCTATCATCTAATAAATCCATTAAAGTAATTTTGAATCATGCTTTGAAGCGTGTTTCAATAATTGTATAGTTGAATGAATTTTATATCTTATATAGAGATTCTATTCTTTAGTCATGGCACCTGGTAAATCCAACTGGTGAATATAAACACTTGTTGGCCAAGTTTGAGACTTTAAATTTTGTGTCCATTTCTTAGAGTCAATCCTTTTAAATTTGGTAGATTTACAATGTTTGTTTGAAATGTAGGTACTTATTTGGTTGGTTGGTTGATCACATTTTGGCCTGATCTCGTGTATTGCAATCTTGCATGATTTTTGCTGGTGTTGAAGTATTTTTTGGAAAATATTACATCAAAGAATTCCTTCTCCATTCCAAGAGTCAGTATCAGCATCAACATTCTGATATATGTTCCCTGATTCCATGGAGGATGTAAATCTTCTGCAATTCTTATACTTAAAACTCTCTTTAAAAATTCAATTCAAATCTGAATACCTTAGTTAAAGTTTGGTTGAACTAATTAATAAGTGTATTTTCACCAAGAAGTGGTAGGGTAATGAATGAAAATGTCTGAAGCCTGAAATTCTTTAAAAATATGAAATAAGGTCTAGCATTTAGAACAAGAAACCAGTTGGTGTTTTATGATGTAAATGCTGGAGTATGTGTTATGTTAAGATAAATATTTACCCAAATAGTAATAGAATTCATTCATTCACATTGTGTCTCAACATCATGTGCCTTTTTAAATTTCCTTTTTGATTGAATGATTTATAACAGATTGGACAGTTGACAGCCATCTTCATGTGAATTCCTTGAATATGTAATTTCATACTACCCTTTTTTCCAAAAACTTTACCACATATAAAACACTTAAACTTATCAAAGGTCTAGAAAAAAAAAGAGAAGAAAACAATGAGTTTGAATTAGACATGAAAAACTCACTGAAAGTAAAATAGAATTCTCTTATCTCACAATTTGATCATAAGAACCTAATATATTTAAAGGGACAGGTAGGCCATTTTTTACCAATCATACTTTAGTCTCTGAAACTGGACTTTCATAGGTGAGCTAATCAGCAATAGTGTTCATAGCTCATTGTTGAAATTTGAGCCTTTAAATCCATGTGTTTCCAGAATTATCTACGTTTGAATGTTAAAATTACACGTCAATTTAAAATACTCTAGAAAAGACATACATAGAAACATTGAGTAAAATTCCTAGTTTGAAGTATTTTTAAAGGAATTATGTGATTTTCGTACATTTCTAGTATTTTTGAAGACTATTTACATATATTCAAGACTAAAATGAATCCCAAAAAATGGCACACCTGTCCCTTTAAGGTGTCATATATTAAGAAATGCATTTATTAATAACCTTTCATTACAAATAACATTATAATAAATGCTCACAAATCAATGTTTTTGAAAATTTACATTAAAAAAAAAAAAAAAATTGTAACAAATCTGTATCAAACTCACAAAACCAACACTCCATTTACATTCTCAAAATCATTAGTTACAGTATACCAATGCAAATAATAGTTTTCAACAAAATATTAAGATTGACTTTCTACAGGATGATAAAATTTAATATGTGTTTTCCAATTTCCCTTTTGGGAGAAAGTCTTGTTACAAAATGGGCAGGTTAAAGTCATCTTCATATGAACAGCTTGAATGTGGACATTTAAATTGCCTTTATTACAATATACCTTCTGACACCATTTACATTGAAACTGACCATTTTCATCTTTCAATGAGGTCTACAAAACACAAAAATAGCTGGTAAAACATCATATTGGTTCCTGGTGAATAGAATAGTTTTCTGTTTTATGAATACACACAATGTGAGCCACCATATTACTTCTCTGAGTAAAGGTTCTATCACAGTGTGGACACTTCAAGCGAATGTTTAAATGTTGACCTTGAATATGTCGTTTCAAACTTCCTTTAGTTGAAAACCGTCTATCACACTGCAAACACTGAGCTTCCTAAAATACATCAAACAAAATTTTCTACATTTCGTCATTCTGTTATATTTTTGGTACTATTACTTTTGTCTTCTTCACTGAGAACAGCACAAACATGCATTCTTAGAAATCATGTTTTTTTTCAATATCATCCTGATCATTGGTCTAGTTTTGATGTTTTAAAACTGATTCTACAAGTTAATTCTGACACCTTTCTAAAACTCTGATACAAAATATCAATTTAAAATTTCTAGAGAAGCCTATGTTTGAGGATATTCCAGGTTTGAATGCATGCGTTTGAAATGTTTTTTTAAGTTACTTCTGTAAGCAAACATTTTTTCACAAGCAGTACATTTTAATCTTAACATTAGATGTTGGCCTCTAATATGTCGTCGTAAACTGCCTTTTGTAGTAAATTGTCTATCACAACAGGTACATAAAAACTTTGGGCAAACCTACAAATATATAATTATAAAATGTTTTTACTGGTTACAAAAATATTTTCTTACAATCCTTGAATATTTATCTTGAATACAGTGTAAAAATCATTAGTATGTCACTTAAAATATTCTACCACAATTACTACTCTTATCTCAAAGCTGCTGACACACTATCATTATTCTCTAACTTAGAAGAACTACAAGTAATCCTTATCTCAAACATGTTCAAAATACATTTTCCAAATTATTCTCTTCTGTCACATCTTTTAAATGCATTCGTAGAATATGTTTTTTCATGTTACTTCTCTGTGTAAATGTTTTCTCACAATAAGCACATTTCATTCTGAACATAAGATGTTGTCCTTGAATATGTCTTTGTAAACTACTTCTAGTAGAAAATTCTTTGCAGCATTTACCACAAGAAAACTTAGGATGTTCCTAAAATACATTAAAGAAATTAGTTTTAGTAAATCTACAATAAAAACTTCTATGGCACCAATCGAAACTGTACATCCAAACTGTTAACCCAAATGTGTAATTTGGAATTAAGATTATTAACAGTCCAGCCCTATCCCCTACAATGTCAAGATACAAGATTTTGTGATGGAAGTCCTTCATTTAAAGGGACAGATACGTCATTTTGGGGGGTTGATTTCAGTCTTGAATATCTGTAAATAGTCTTCAAAAGTACTAAAAATGTACAAAAAGCTCAAATTTCAACTGTGAGCTGTGAACACTTTTAATGATTGGAAAAGTATTTATTTTGAATTTGTGTTTTGTGCAGGTAAAAGATAATATTCATATTTCTCATCCACATTGATATCACATTGTTCTTTGAGCATCTTAAGATTAAAATGTAATGTCAGGTAATGCTAAGCTGATTTCATCTCCATGCATAGCTGACATGTGTTGTTTCATGACACTTCTACGAGTAAAGGCACGATCACACAATAAACATTGTATTCGAACATTAAGATGTTTGGTTCTTATGTGTCTGTTTAAACTGGACTTGGTGGAAAAAAACTGACTACACACTGGGCATTTCTCCTAAAAATACAGATAAAATTGGGGTATTATTACCATGAACCAGGGCTGTTGATTTGTTTCTATATGTCGGACATGGCAAGAACTGTGTGAAAGACATTATTAGAGGTATTTTTCCTGGTTAAATCGAGTATTACAGTATTAAAGATTTGCTTTAACAACACATTTTCACTTGTATCATCTTTGTGTACATGTATCTATTTTGTCTTCAGGGGTTTGGTTTGAAATTTCGATAGAAAGCAAAATATCAAGAAATTATATTCCTTTGGTATTATCCATCAATAAATTGTATTTTTATTGAATATTCAAAGCAAGTGTATCGGAAACTGTTAAAATTACATTTGTTCAGTCACAGATGCAAGCATTGCAGTGAACAATACAAAGTCTTCAGAAACACTTCTATATACCTATCAAAACAGCAAAATTTGAAAGCTGACAAAAAAGGAAAATATTTGTACTGAAGTTAACTCCTTAAATCAATTTTCAATCATTTATTTAACAATTGAACCAGATAATTGATGAAAAGTAACAGTGCAAAGTCCTTACCAATTATAAGTGTATAAATCTAGGCTTCCATGTGAAGATTAAGAGCAGTACAACTTTCAAATTATACCAACACATTTTTTTTATTGAGTATCTTTTTATTGAGATAAAAATCACTGATATATGATGTCCATAAAATGACTATCTAAATAAAGACACACATAACCTTACACACAAAACACACAATTCTATATTGATAAACTGAAATTAAAACAAAAGATGGCAAGTAGAGCATGTATAAAGCATTCAATTCATTCTTAGTGCATCTGCATATGTAGATATGAAAACATATTAAAATACAACTTTTCTTTTCATTTAGGAGTAAGATTTCATTAAATAAAGTGCTTGATAACATTTAATCTATAAAAGTAAAATCTGAATTAGGTTTCAAATGAATGCGTAAGATATGAGTCTTCATATTACTCCTTTGTGAAAAAGTTTTGTCACACAATTGACACTTCAATTTAACATTTAAATGTTTTTCCCTTATATGACGTCTTAAACTACAATTTTGAGAAAACTTCTTGCCACACTCAACACAAACATTCTGTAGGCCATCCTAAAATACAGAATCGAGAGAAATCTTAGTATTAATTGTGAATGTTCTTCAATTTTTTTAGAAGTCTTCATTTTTAAAAATACTTTTCTCATAATAACTTAAAACAACTGTAAACAATTATTATTGCACTAAAGTCATGAATCTTAAAATCAAAATTATTGTAACTAGTCAACATCTTTCTGTCAAAAAACTCAGTTGCCAAGTGCCAAAGACTACAGGGCTGAATCTATCTTATGAATTAATTTTAAGTGTGATTTGATGTGACCTCTTTGAGTACTGTGTTTATCACAAAGTGGGCACTTTATTCTGATATTCAGATGCATTCCATTATAATGTCTTCTTAGACTGCCTTTAGTTGAAAAACTTTTATAACATATTGTACATCTAAAACCATCTTCATATGAAGACATCTAAAAGACAAAATAATAAAAGCTGTATAACTTTCTACTGAGGTATTGAGTTAATACTATTATCTTAGTTAATAATACTAAAAAACATTCTTAATTCTAGAAAATATAGCTTCACATGCTCTCATTTTTGATGTTTGAAGTATATTTCGTCTTTTACTTTACATTAACAGTATGTCTTATTTTTAGAGTTACTGTTATAAGGAACAAATCATTTAAAATATGATAAATAAAAAATTTTGTTGATTGATCAGTAAAATATAAGATAGTGGCATATAATCCAAAATGCCTCTAAATATTTTTCTAGCAGTGCCATACACTTAAAAATTTTGATCCATATGCATTCTTTTCATGTGTCTTCTTAAACATTCTGGTCTCAACACAGCTTGACAGATAGGACACTGAGATCTTTGATTTAAATGGCTGCCACGAATATGCCTGGTTAAAGCACTTTTCCACATGAAAGTTTTAGTACACATGGAGCAGTCAAAAGACAACTGGGAAACCTACAACGACAAGACAAAATATCAGATTCAAGATTCTCCTTACATTTAACATGGTGACCAGAAGTCAATGTTTAACTTTTCATAATATATATGTATTTAATCTCTTACTATTAGTATCTATCTATAAGTGATGTACATGTATTTTGAACAAGGCTGGTGATAATAGTTAAGAAATGTTAGAATAATTCAGACAAAGTTCGATATAAGGCCAGCTGTTGAGTTAGTTTTTTTTTAAGTTTTTTCAGATAGGCCATTAGTATAGGTATTTAAATGTGTGACAGCATGTTAAATAAAGAAATAAATGATGTTTTGATTCTGGGACACTTGCAATTAGCTCATTATTTATTATTTGGTCGTATAAGTACAATTAATTGAATGCAAGTTTTCCAATTTTATGCACAGTTTTTAAATGTTGACGTAAATACTCTTTTCTAGTGAGTAATTTGGAACAGATAGGACAAGAAAATCTGGAGTTCAGATGACAAGTACGAATGTGTCGTATCAAATTTTTGTGTAAGGTAAAAGTTTTACCACATTCTTGACAAACATGACCGTTTTCATTGAACACAACCTACAAAGACAATATTGTATAACTTTATTTTTCTTATTACATATACAAAGACGCAAACTTAAAGAGTAATATCACAATGACAATCCATTAATGTTACTGATGCAGACTAAATAAATGGCGATTACAGATGTTGCGCACTGACTGCAGCCAATGGACTTTTTATAACAGATTTTTGTGTGTTATTTATTTATTATATTTTCATGGGTTATATATTTTATATAGTTTTTAGTTGATTTCTGATAGAAAATGGTACATAACCTGCTTGTATCCAAAAACAAATTACACAAAAATTGTTCAGTGGCTTTCCAACTTAGTTCAACAGAAACTTTTGAAGCACTAAATATAATTAGTATACATCTACTAAGAAAAATTATGTCCAATTTTATGCACATTTTTCAAATGTTGACGTAAATACTCTTTTCTAGTGAGTAATTTGGAACAGATAGGACAAGAAAATCTGGAGTTTAGATGACAAGTCCGAATGTGTCGTATCAAACTTTTTTTATAGGTAAAATTTTTACCACACTCTTGACAAACATAATCATTTTCACTGAACACAACCTACAAAGACAATATTGTATAACTTTAAATTTTCAACTAGCATGCAAAATTTCTGTTCTGTTTGAAACCACATTAAAATCTATTTTCATTTGATATGAAATTTGTCATATTAAGTTAGTGATGAATTGGCGGGTTTTATTTTGCAATAAAGCAGTTTCATTGAAAGATTTCCATTTGCATTTACACCAATGATGACCTCTAAGAATCTATTATTAAGTCTACTACACACAATGGCAAAATTCACTTCTATGAATGATTTTTTAAGTATTTCAACAAGAATTAGCTTCTTGAAAATAGAATTTGTGTCATAAACCGTTTACATTACAAAAATTATCAGTTCTGAAAATGGAACGGATGAAAAATTACTAGTATAAACAGTTGAGCGTTCTGAGAACAGTTCTAATTTGAGACTGCTGGTCTTGGAACAGTTCTCAGAACAGAATAGTTAAAATTTGGTAAGCATTCTGACCCCTTGACACATTCTACAGTTTCTGTGAGCAGACGAATTTGCCTTCATAAGGGTTATTAGAAAGTCTAAAATTAACTTCATGAAGAGTTCAATTAAAAGGTGTCTGAGAACAATAAATCATTTACACTACTGTTCTAGAACTGTACTTGCAACGCTGAAAATTATAGTAATGTAAACAGTAAACATTTAAAACATAATCAGGACTATATTGTTAAGAGTAGCTCAGAAATTCACAGTTGGTTAGGATTTATCTTATGGACAGAAATCAGATGTCTTTTAACATATTCTTTTCTTGTCATTTCTTTAAAACAAACTGGACAATAATGCCTAGATTTTCGATGATGTATTCTTATATGTCTTGATAGACTACCATGATGTGAGAACTGTTTATTACATTCACTACAACTAGACAAACATAACTCAATCTAAAATAGAAAATATTCAAACTGATTTTTATTTAGTTAAACACACCATGGTTCTTAGAAATGAATTTTTAAATTTATTTGAATGATCAAGCATGTACATCAACGACTACGAGAAATGGGCTTTCTTTCTCACAGAATGGGATGTTACGATCATAATATATGATATAATATATGTTATAATTCATGATGGTAAAGAATGGGATGCAATGCTCAATGTTTCTACAGAATGGGATGTAATGATCAATGTTTCTAAGGAATTGGATGTAATGATCAATGTATCTACAGAATGGATGTCATGATCAATGTTTCTACAGAATGGGATGTAATGATCAATGTTTCTACAGAATGGGATGTGACAATTTATGTTGTTAAAGAATGGGATGCAATGCTCAATGTTTCTACAGAATGGGATGTAATGATCAATGTTTCTAAGGAATTGGATGTTATGATTTATGTTGTTAAAGAATGGGATTTGACAATTCATGTTAAAGATTGGGATGTCATGATAAATGTTTCTACAGAATGGGATGTGACAATTTATGTTGTTAAAGAATGGGATGCAATGCTCAATGTTTCTACAGAATGGGATGTAATGATCAATGTTTCTAAGGAATTGGATGTTATGATTTATGTTGTTAAAGAATGGGATTTGACAATTCATGTTAAAGATTGGGATGTCATGATAAATGTTTCTACAGAATAGGATGTGACAATTTATGTTGTTAAAGAATGGGATGCAATGCTCAATGTTCCTACAGAATGGGATGTAATGATCAATGCTTCTAAGGAATTGGATGTTATGATCAATGTATCTACAGAATGGGATGTAATGATCAATGTTTCTACAGAATGGGATGTGACAATTTATGTTGTAAAAGAATGGGATGTATTGATCAATGTTTCTACAAAATGGGATGTAATGATCAATGTTTCTAAAATTCTGTAAAATGTCTGAAATAAATTGAAGTTTCTGGTATCAAAGAATGGGATCATTCACTTTGTGGACTTTCCGAATATGGTCCCTCAAGTTATCAACTCTTGAACAAAGTCTGCCACAAAAACAACACTGAACACGCAGCTTTAAATGTTTCCCATTAATATGCCTTTGTAAGTCTTTTTTCCATCTAAAAAATCGTCCACACCAGGAACAGCTCAAGTCTGATCCAGAGATTGAATCTATCTACAAACAAGAACAAATGAAATTTAACATCAAATTTATTTTTCAATATGCTAAAATAGGAAACTTGTTAAGCATTTAAAAACCCCAATTAACAGTTTAAAAACAATGAACATTTCAAAATTTGTAACTTGTGCAAAGAACAAAAAACATTTAAAAGAGATGAATTAACTTTCAATATTTGTTATCTTTTCCCTCGTTTCAGGAATTTATTCCACTATTGATTCAAATTGTGTAAATGTTTTTAAAAAACCACGAACAATAATTAAATTAAATCTTAAATTGGTCTTTTAGACTAAATAGAAATAATGTTCAAACAAAAAAACTTATATGAAGTGATGTTTATAATTTTTTCTTTTTAAAATGAATATTAATCATGTGCTGCTTTAAATAATCAATTCGTTTTAACTCTTTCCCGCAGATTTCACAGGGAAAACGTTTATTAGAATGTTGACTAATATAATGTCTTTTAAGATTCTGTAACCAATGAAAACTTTTGCCACACTCAAGACAATGACTTAGAAATGCTCTGTTATCAGCCTAGAAGGAAAAAGAATACATGTTTGTTAAACCACTTCATGCAAAGCCTTCCAAAACATGAAACAAAATTACTTCAAGCAAGCCCATCAAGCAATGCAAATAATGAGTGCCTTTCTAAGCAAAGCAATTTAGGCACATGATAATTACATAAATGAGGAAAGTTCAGTCTTCATGATTATTTTCAGGAATAATAGTATTTTCTGTCAATTACAAGAAACTTAATGCCAAACATAATGTAGATACCTCACATACGCACACCTTCTCCATACAGAATATATTGAACAATACTTATCAATCTATAACTAAGACCATTGGAACATCATAACCCAAAATCTCATAACAATTATATACATTTCCAATCGTTTTTGTTTGGCTTTTCTTTTGATGTATAGTAAATAAATGAATTTGTTCTTGTCTAAATTTTGTGTAAATTTTTATTAATTGTGAATTTTTCACCAGATATTAGACGAAATCCCCTTACTTATTCACAAATTAATTATGGTTGGTCAACAGATAAAAATCTTTTATCATGTAATGTAGCTATCTAGAATCAAGTAGTCAAATTATCGTGCTCTTTACATTTGCAAATTCAAACTGTTAACTCACAAAACCCTTAATATTATGAGAATTTGACCAACATTCTAATAGTCACCATGACATAATCTTTTATGAGATAATAGTGTATCAGCTCTGGTGAATGTTTTCAAACAGATAGTACATTGAACACGTTTATTAAGATGTTTACTATCTATATGACGAGCTAAAGTATGTTTCCATGAGAAAGAGTCACCACACCATTGACAACTATAACCTTTCACCTACAAGTAATAAAAGGAACAAATCAACACAAATTTTTGGTGTTTCAAGCAAATTCTGTTGCCAGTTACTAGAAAGATCAACTGTACAGTTCAATTTAAAATTCAAGTATTTGTTTTCCTAGGCCATATGTTAGATACATTTGAGTTTGGACCATGGTAAGTGTATCATATCATCAGGAAATAACCAATATATTTGATATTGAAAAAATTCTGTTCCAGATTTACCCTAAATGGGAAACTAAACGATAACTTTCTATCGGATGACACTATTATATTACAAATGACTTGTGGAACTATGATTAGCATGTGCAGTGACGTCATCTAGGTTTATGCTGCAATAAATCTAAGAATTATAAGGACCTTTACATCATGTCCGTTTTTGAATTTTTGGGCAGAGTTATTACCAAAGGTTTTCAATTTTATCATCACACATTCTGTCAAACTATTTATTACTTATAAAACTGTTATCAATATTCAGATGAATATTCTATCGAGAGAATTACAAATTAGTCAGTATCATTTTCATTATGTTTCCTTCTTATATGATTCACCAGGTCACCTTTTTGTGTAAAACTTTTCAAACAAATTGAACATCCAAATCTTTCAAAGAGATGAATACCCTTTATATGCCGATTCAAATTAAAACTAGAAGTGAAGGTTTTACCACACCATGAACAAGAACATCTGCGCTTCATCTACAAACAAATAAACAAATCAACATTTAGAACATGTCCTTAACTACATGTATACAGAAAATAAATAAACTATAGGTTGTAGCATTGTGTGAAATTGCTCTATTTCTAATGTATACAGACTTAGGTTCAACACTGTAGGACCAAGACAAATCATTCACTCCTTCACAATTTTCCATTTTGATCAAACAAGATTTCAGTCTGTAAAAATGTAACATTAGTTGGCTATTCCAGATAATTCATTTTGATGAAATCTGCGGAAATGGGCTTTAAGATTAGTTTTGAAATTGAATGTTTGACCACAAACTGGACAAGAAACTCTACAATTGAGATGTACACCACGAACATGTTGATTTAAATTAGATTTTGTAGTAAAAGATTTACTGCACCATTTACAAATCAACCCTTGATAACCAACCTACAAAATACATAAAATCTTGTCTTAGTTTTTAGGTTTAAGTACTGACACAAATTCTAATCCATGCAAATTTTATGTATTCTAACTGTTTTAACACTTCTACTATTTTATCATTTTCACTCTTTGAAGCTCTTGCCATATTTTACTATTTTTTCAACAAAATATGGTTGATGAACAGTTCGACTACTAAATGACAATGGTATCATGCTCTTTAGCACTGTGACCTTGCATTAATGCTTTTGTTTTAAACTGCTTATCACAAGTTGGACAACCAAAAGTTCGTTTAAGGTGCATTATTTTAATGTGTTCCTTCAGGTTGCCTTTATTAGAATATTTTTGATCACACAACGGACATTGGAAGATAGGTTTGTGGGATAACGTATCCAGAATACTGTGAACTTGATATTCATGTCTAACAAGATCTGTCTTGGATAGGTAAATGTGATGACACCATAAACACTCTAAACTATTCCTTGGTATTAATTCCTAAAAGAGATATAACAAAACCCTTCTGATATACACTAAGACAAATGGCTAGAGATTATAAGGTTTTAATATCTCTGGATGACTACTTTTCATGTGTTCTCGTAAATTGTCCTTTTGAGTGTAATTTTTGCCGCACAATTCACAGACGACACGAAATTTGAGGTGAATACCATTAATGTGTCTCTTTAACTTATATGGAGTAGGGAAAGCTTTACCACACCACTGACAACTATGTGATTTACGTTCAACCTACAACATACAACCACAACTTATTTAATCTTTTATTCATTCAACTTCACTGGTAATGTTTGTTTTTTAGGAGCTCTTTATGTTTTTAGTTTGTAAGAAATTTGAAATTTGATTTTATTTAGTAAACATCATATAATTTTACTGTATGAATTATGATAAGAGTTTTACCAAGAAAGTTCTGTTATACATAACAATAAAGAATAAATGGACTAAAATGTTCACATGAGACAAGCTAGTAGGCTATACCATCCTTAGGTTATTTATTACTTTTCACACATCTCACAAACATAACTTTACTGTAAAGTATCTAAGGCTCACTTATTGTTTAACAGTTTTCAATATACTTTGTAATCATGGTAAGGGTAATTGAACAATGATTAAATTGATGTTTCTTAATACATACAAACCCTTAGTTAAAGCAATATATTGCATCAATCAATGACAATAGATGTGTAGATATTGTCAATCGTATAAGAATTTAAATATTTCAAACATAACAAACCCAAGTACAGATGTCAAGAAGATCACAAAACAAAAGAATTTTATACATTTTTATTATCAACAGTCCCAACATTGAAAATAACATCCCTGATATTCAAATAAGATGGCAGCAACATTTGATGAACTTTTCACAATGAAACCTATATTGTCAGATTATGTTCTTCAAGAAAAAAAACACAAAACAAGTTGTGCAATGTAAGATACTTCCTCATTTGAGATACTTTATTGGTATAATAACATCCTACTTTCACAAAAAATATAATGTTGCACTTGTGAAGCTTCAAGTAGATTTGTTTTAATATTATTTTTATTTTTTTGAAGATTGTATTTCTTTGCCTAGAAAAAGCTCACTTTACCCTAGTTGTCAAGCTAAGATATTTGTCCACTTAAAAACATCAACTCAGAGCAGTTTACTTTAACTAAAATAAATTGCTAGTACTTGATATTGAATATTGTAAATCTCTGATCATATGTGTTATGAGAACTAAGTTTCGTTATAATTTGCCTTCAACATATTTCCAAGACTCATTTTAAAACAACTCTTAGCACTCTTCACAGATATATATTCAATCTAATCACAAACGTGGCGACCATTCACTTTTGACTGCAATTCCATTCTGTAAGAATTTCTTTTTATATATATGTCAAAGCAAAGTTACACAACATTTTATCAAAATGATTGGTCATAATAAACTAGAACGTCTTTCCTATTTTTTCATTTGAAATTTGAAAAAATTGATTCTTTGTATATCATATTTTGTCATATTAAATTTTAATTCATTCAACTTTGTATTAATCAGTTTGGAGCAATAGCTCTTCATCTTGAGTTATTGGCAGGGGAGATAAAAAAAAAAAAGGGGCAATGTTTTGCAAAGCATATTTAAAACATGTTGATTATGAGTGAAGGTGATTTTTTTCTCACATCTCAATCAAATGTATTAAAGATGCTCTTTGCACTAAAAGGAAAGGGAGAGGCATATACAATTGTTATCAATTCCTTAGAATATTCTAATCACTTCACTTCATGTAATTTAACAGTTATTAGAGTACTTTCTCTCTAAATAAAGTGGAAAAAGCCATTGGAACTACTCATTGGAGTTGTAGATGAAACAAAATTTTGACAAATTGCTTGAAAACACACCCAAATATGAAAGAAATTTATAAATCTGTTTAAAAAATGTAAAGAAATTGACACAATTTGAAATTTAAGAAAGCTACCTCAATATATGACATTGCTTGTCCAACTTGCATGGATACAGCAACAAATTCTGTCTCTAGTGTTTAAGGTTCATTTTTTAGCAAATGAATCCTGAATCAAGGGTATGAAAATGTTCTGGAAGCAATCCTTGACATTACGATAACACAATTGAAACAAGAGACATTTGCAAAAAAATTAGCCAAAGCATGAAAAAAAAAAATCACAAAAAAATTAAGAAAGACTCCACTGAAATGCTTTATATGGTCATTAAATGTTCTTGAGGGCAGTTCTTTATCCAAACTTCCAAATAACAGCTTGTCTGAATTTTCAACAACTTAATATCAGAGCTTTAACTTGAAAGAATGAGAAAAGATCATGTGTGTGTAAAAGGGACAAAAATGACTGAAACCTAAATCTAAATCTAATCATTCTATATTTGAATGATAAGAATAAATCTTTGAACAATCATCTTTAAGGAGGCTGGGCTATGGTTACCTTGCATCTGACAGAATCTAATCTCTCATCCTATCAAGCATCTGGCAGTAACTGCACAAATTTCACCAATTGGTTGATTTTTTTACAAGATAAAACTTAGTTGCTACCAGTTGTACTAGTTCAATCTTGCTGTCGACAGAGCAGTCAGAATTTATGAGTACCAAGTAGCTAGCAGTCAGTCACTATCTCTGTTCTATAGTTTGCTCATCGACAGTGACCAGATACAATTAGATGCTGTCAATTGCAGGCAACCAGAGTCCGCCATTTTATCAAGGGTTGGGAGTAAAGTTGAACAGGCCTGGGGTGCAGTCATAGCAAGCTAGTCAACTCTAAAGGGACAGAAAACTTTTATTGTCAAGCCAATTTGGTATATCTTTAAATTCATATTTTTTGCACTGATAATCAAGCTATTGTATCAGATGATATGTACTTTTCAATTTACAGTTATGCCTTTAACCCGTTAAATCTAGTTTGATAGGATTGAATCATAAAGCCAGAGACATGCTATGTTAAGATTTTGATTAATTTTCAAGATTATCTAATGTTTTGATATATGATCAGAATAGGCCAAGAACTAATTGTATTGTATACGGTCAGATTAAACTTCGATCATTATTTGTTTTGTAAACTGAAAAGTACATAATGACTATCAAGTTTGTATTTGAAGACTGGACTATTCAACAAAACGTCCATCACTTAAACTTAAGTGAAGAACATTCTTTGTTTAATTTATCTTCATTTTCAGAGATTCTAGGACAGTGGGTTTATTTTATTATTTTAATTCATGTTTCAGGTCAGTCAACAATAGACACGATCAGTCCCGAACAACGTCAAGTCAAGTCACCAACTAATTCATATTGTGTGTTTGTCAATGTCCTTTGCTTAAGGCTTCATAGAATCATCAGCCAGAATAATAATGACTTGGATCAATTTCCAACTTTCACAAGAATTCTGACCAACAATTTGAATATTTTAGGACAAACTTGATAGACTTCATGTGATTACTTACCTTAATTGTGCCTGATTGAAATAGTATTTCTTGTCTTTAAATAAGCTTAATTACATCATACCAGATAATGGGTGAAGCAATCTTACAAAATTTTGAGAATATTTTTTACATCTATGTTATTTCCAGGATATCTTCTGGCATGCAAGATAATTTTGACCAATAGAATCTTTATTATTTGTATTAAATCAAATGGTTGCAGTTATAAAAGTTATAGATCTAACATACTATTCCAAAAAGGCAATTATTTGGATGATTCTGAAAACAATTCAAAGGTTCAGAATTCAATATTTTAGCTTAAGTTCCTAGCTGAATGATTAAGCCTTAAAAGTAATGTTCTGCTTGGAAACATATGGAAGATGAATTCTGAAATTTCGAATTGTATTATTTGGCTTGACAATTAGACAAGGGTGATGGGAAATGGACTAACTATATTTTGACCTTTAAAGCATGTTTGAAGAAAATCCAATACATCAAAATACCACAAAAATTTAGAATATTTTTTATATTATCTAATTCATATGCTGTTTAGAATTGAATATGTGTAAGAGATAGTCTTTTTGTTTTAAAATAGTACTCAATGTACTGAAAGGTAATCCAAACTTCAGGGCAATATCTTTCTTACGTAACTGACCATTTTCAACATCATTAATGATTTGGATTTTTGTTGACAACTCTATTAGCCTTCTTTTTCTCATGAAAGAACACGCCAACTGAAGTAAAGCAATAAAGCTCTTTTAAAATTATAAAATTTCATTTGTTTACGGTACTCAGTCTTCAGAATTAATTCATTTATTCTATTCTGTCTTAACGTATTATTGAATATATTGGATTATCTTCATTTCAGTGGAGCCATGAACATTGTCTTAAATTCAACATTTGTCATTTTCATGGCATTAACCTTTTCAAATTACATTTCATTGTTTTTAATTTTTTCACAATAAAATTTGAAGTTTGCAATCTAATTTTGAAAATTTAATGCAGAAATTCAAAACGAGTATTTAACAATACATAACCTGTAAAAATGACTGAAGAAATAAGACAATATTCAAATTCTGAAGAAAGAAAGTGAACCTACCGGTTGATTTGAAGAAGGAGAGGCGCTTGAGCCAGCACCTGTAACAAAAACATTATGAATAATGATAAGAGTACATTGCTGAATGATGAGTTTACTGTTTGCTATTCTAGCCTGTGGCTTGAGCAATCATACTTTAGCCTTAGAAATAGGATTTTTTTTTAGCTTAGCCAATCAGTTATAGTGTTCACAGCTCACCGTTATAATTTGAGTCTCCATATCTATGTGTGTCCAAAATTATCCGTCATTGAATGTTAAAAAATGAGGAGTCATGGATTTAAGACACTCTGTGATATATAAAAAGGACTTGTACCGGAAAAGTGAAGTATTTTTAAAGGAATTAAGCTATTTTCGTACATTTTAGTACTTCTGAAGACTTTTAACTAGAGATTAAAATCAATGACCCAAAACGGCGCACCATTGAAGTTTCTTCATAAACAGACAATCTAAATACACTTATAGTAATATCTAATTCAATGAAGTCCTTATGGTCAGTTTATGGGTATTTAACAATGCTATTAATATTGTTATCCTACCTGACATGTAAGCGCCTTGTGATTGACCGGGCAGAGAGGGAATTTCAGAAAAACTTTGATTGCTTGATTCATTGGCATGTAAGCCTACAGGATATAAACCAACAGTTTGTTCGCGCAAACTATTGAAAAAATCATCATCATTTGATTCACCACCGAAACTTGAAAGACTGTTATCACCACCCTGAGCACCTGAAACACAAAGAAAACAGTTTGATTACAACAAAAATTAGTTTACTGACACTACTGTGAGGTCAAAAAGAAACCTGATACATAAGCTTGTATTATACAAGGAAATTGGGCAGCATAGACTTAACTTTGAATGGTAACAAATGACTATAACATCTACTTAGACTATCTAAATCATAATTCCTATTTTTTTTTACATAATATACATTTATACAATTGTCATATTTGAAATATTTACCGAAGGAATGTTGCTGAAAACTAGAAGCATCCATCACACCATAATTAGATTCAGAATCTAATACGCTGTCTACTTCATCTTTTACTGAAGTTAAATCAATTTCTATAACATCAGGTTCCGATGGTGCTCTAGATTTTGATGTTGTGTCAGGTGGTTGTTCTGAAGAATCTGATTGTTGTGTGTCCATTTCTGATTCTGTTTCCGCTGTATTTTTTTCACTGTCGATAGTTTGTTTATCCGTTTCAATATCTGGAGGTTGTTCATTTTGACTAGAATCACCTTCTACCATATTTTCAGAGTCTTTTTCACCGGTTGACGCTGTATCTATTGATAAATCATGACTAGTAACAGATTCTATTTTTAGTTGACCATCATCTCCTTCTGTTTTATTTTTATTACTAGCTACAACACTACCATTTTCTACTTTAATAACTTCAAATTTAATATCAGGTTTATCTGTTGTATCAGTAATATTACCAGTAGAATCTGATTCTGGTTTATCAGCACCAGGTAAAGAATGAGCTGGTGTTGCTGATACTGATGCTGGATCAACAGGAATAGGAATGGACGGAGATGTTATTGTTGATGGTGCATTTAATCTTTGTGATGGTGATGTTGGTATTTTTCGTGGTGATAATGATGATAAATTCATGGATTGACGCTGTGGTGATGAAAAACGAGGCATTTTAGCCATTTGATGAGGAGGAAGTCTATTTTGATCAAAGGGTCTTCTTCTCATTTGAGGATTTCGATTTAATGAACCTGGGTAACCTTGAGGTCGTGAAAACTGACCTCTCTGATGCATTGTGGGTCTCCCTCCCCCAGGTTCATCTGTTAAGTCCACACTAATGTCATAACGAGTTTTACCCAAAACATTTGGGGTGGGGGGAGGAAGTGGTCTGTCTAAATTTTTCTTTGGTGTTTTTTGTTGTGGATCAGTGGCATAGAAACTTTTACTGATAAATGTCGTTGAAGATTCATCACTTTTAGAAACTTTTTCATTCACAATATAATTAAATTCTGTTGCACTATCAACTGTTAGGAATAAATGACCCACAACTTTCACATTTTTATCAAAATCTACATTTCCATGACATACAGCTTGTAAATTTTTTACCAACGCTGAGATAAATTGGTTTGCAGATTTTTCATCTAAGGATGCCATTTTTATCTCCATTTAATTTTAAAGTCCTGAAATACAAACGATATAACAAGGTGACAATTTACACAAAATGTGTGTTTTCTAGTGTGCAAAGTAAAGTGTAAAAATCACCGAATTTCCAATTCTTGGGAGTCAAATTTTGTTTCAGAAATGTCTCTACATGAATAGATTGATCTACTATAACAAGTCAAATATCAATAGATCAAGCCTGATCAAGGCTAGCATTACCCTTTCGATGCTTATTCATCCACATCATTTCAAACAAAAAATATCCAAGATCAAGCACAAGGAAGTCAGATGCAACCTCAGACTCAGCTCAGACGCCTGTCGCCCAGTGTCGGGTAAGAATCATAAGGACAAAGGCAAAAAGGTAATGTGAATGATTACAAAGAATTGGGTCAGAAGAACGAAAATAAGGACATTTGCTAGGACATATGCTATAAAAATTAATTTGCTTAACAAACTAATAATATATTTATAAGCCAAGAACTGAAATACCATATTTGTTCGAGACATGTTGTTCAACCAAGAAATGGCATCATGGCCGCGGCTCAATGATCATGAATGTTTTAACAACACGAACAGGTGCCCCCATTCAAGCCGCAAGAATTCCAGAGCAAACAATTTTCTCGGTACCAATGCACAACAATGTATCTGTTATAGTAGTAAAATGGGGGAAATATTACAAACCTAATTTGGAGAAAGGAGATCCGGCAAGTTCATTATTCAGGAATTCACGCTTTAGTACTGTGCAAAGACGCGCTTTGCCCGCTATCAATGTGCATAATTTATGCCTCATTAATTTCCGTAAAGTAACGGAAAAAAGTTAAATGTACGGACTGAGCATGGAGTATAGCATACACCAATTGATTAATAGCTATGTGTGATAGCACACATTGTCTCATTTCGCTTAGAACTTCATTTTGGAATTTTTGACTACAGAAAATTCATTTTGCGCTGTGATTTGACAGTGATTTTGTAATTACTATTTTTTCAGGTTAAGGTTAGATATGGCGAGTTGAAAATAAAAATGTTTTTAAGAGATAGATTTCCAGGCAAAGTAATCCTACGTTATTACGTCCACATGGCAGCTTTGTTTAATTTTTAGACTCAAAAAGGAGCAACATGAACCATAATGATTTATCTGTTACGACATATTTAACTTTTAATTTTGAATTAAAAACATTTATTTTCACCTTTGGTGATAATTCCTGTATTTTTGAATTTAAAACTTTAAATTTCACCAAGTAAAAAAAAGTTTTTAATTCAAAATAAAAAGTGGAAAATGTCGTATGTGAGCCACCGTAGGTTTCTATTCAATACTCAGAAAAGTAATCAACTTCTTACTGAAAATCTTATCCTTTCCAATGATTACACAAAGTTTCAAATCGAATGAAAATTGCAGATTCTAGTGTGCCCACAAGCACATTTTGACGCTAATATAATTAGTCAAGGGCAATAACTAAAAATCCGTTCATCGTAAAATAATCATATTCGAACCTGACCAAGATCTCACAAGATCTCAATGCTCACACCAAGTTTCATCAAAATCCATTGAAAATTGTAGCGTCTATTGTGCCCACAAACAAGCTTTGACATGATTTTACTAAGTCAAGGACAATAACTCAAAATCCATTCATCAACAAATCGCCAAATTCGAACTTGACAGAGATCTTATCAATTCAATGCTCACACCAAGTTTCATCAAATTCATTGAAAATTGTAGCTGTTATGGGGCCTAAAGCAAATTTTGACAGTTATTTAATAGTGAAAACCTAAGTTTGAACATGGAAGTTCCCAGGGATGTCAAAAATCAAATTCAAACTTGTTTCAACCTAGTCTCAATAAGGCATTTAGGTACAATACCCAAAATTTTAGGGGCTGTAACTCTCAAAGTGAATCCAATAGACAAAGCTGGTCTATTTATGACATAAAGGCCCATTGTTGGCCCAACAACCCTGCAAAGCACAACCCTAAAATCGCACCTAATAGACCAGACTCAGACCACTAAAAATTTTAAGAAAATGAAGACTATTTAAATATTATATTCAAGATTCAACTTAATCAATGCAGCAACCCATGTTTAACCGTAATGTTGATAGATAATAGATTCAATAACTATATATAAATTTATTTAATAACTATAAATTAAGAAAAATAAATGACATTAATATATCACAGGAATTAATAAAAAAAACTTGAACAAAATAAATTACAACATAATAATACAATTAACTTTTTTTTTTTTTTTTTGCTTCCCTGACAATTGATGCCTTTTATAAAATTAACAAAAATGTTTATAAAAACATACAGAACACAAGTTCTATATCTGAAACTGTACAACTGCTTTTCAGATGCGTGAAAACATAGCAATTCAATACAAATGTACACATTACTATAAACTGATATTAAAACTTATTTTTATCAAATATAAACAATGCACTTACAAAATTCATCAGTTAGAATATATAAAAATATTGCATAAAAGTGAAAAAAAAAGGTAAAAGTTTTGAATCCTAGTCAAGAAGTCCAGGTCTTTTAGACATTATCATGGGAAATTGTGGTGTCTTATTAACTTGTTTATTACAAAGTCAAGGCACTGACATGGAGAAGTCAAGGTAATTGTTTGGTCATTAATAAATTAATAATCAAACTAATCATCAGAGCCACTAGGTTCTGACCAACTAAACTGTATTTGATCCGTGGAATCTGTCTCTTTTAAAAATTCTCCCCTACAAAAAAAAATGACAAAATATATTATTCATTATTTTATGAAAATTTTTACAAATGCTACTAGGTGCAACATTTGCCCTATAAATTATATGCTCCATTTTATTCTCTTGCTTTTGTGAAAAAATAAATTGTCAGAATACATACCATAAAAATGGAAATTTGTCAACAACTTCTGCTACATTAGTTGAGCCATTTTCTAACTTATCCATTATCCAGCGTAAAAAATTTGCTGCCAGTGACTAGAATAAAAACCACCAGTGCTTACTGAACTCATTAAAGAATGTTACCAACATGTCTACAATTTCTGTATCCAGTTGCAATATGAGTAATGTCTTGTCATAGATGGCAAAAAGCACAAAATTGACACAAAACAATATGCTAAACTGGTAAGAAGAGATGAAAATATTGACAAAGATATACTAACCTTCCACTGAGTTAAACCTTCAGTATCTAAACCTAACCAGGATTGAATTTCATTAAATCTCTTTTCAATCTAAAATATTTACAGTAAAGGTATGAGGTTTTCCCAAAGTATAGGTTGTCTTTTTTAACAAAATAGATCATAAAGCCCAGTTTAGCCATTAGTAACAGTACCTATTCACAAGAGTGATAGAGGATACTTTCTATTCAAGCCCATCAACACATAAAACTACTCATCATTTTGTATCTATTTTGAATCAAATTTCAATAACTCCAATCTACCATGTTTTACACCAATTTCAAATCAAAGATGATGCATGACACGTTGAGACACAGCTTAGAACGCTATAGAATACAGCCTACGTACTGGCTTTTCTTATTGGTAGAAATACGTGATCACAATCAAAGTGACTACTGTAGATATTTGTAATGAAGATGTTACATAAGTATATTCACAGAGAATTGTTACCCCCAAACTTACTTATTCAAATAATATATTGATACTTACATTATTAATATATTTAGATACAGAGAATGATTCTGGGGATTTAAGATGTGATATACAGGCTGCTTTAATTTTTTCTCTTGTAGCTCGACATAAAATATACCTAGAATATAATTTTAAAATGTTACTCATAGTAGTAAATATTTAGTGATAAATAGATAGTGATAACTTGCATTTCAGTTCCTAACTTTAAGTATTCAAGTCAAATTGGTCAGAATACTGCATTTCTTAAAATAAGCAAAATATTAGTCTTAAAAAATGTCTAGAAAGTGATTGTAAATACCCACCATATTGTTTTCTTTTTTAATAAGCCAATAACATTAGAGTTTTCATCTAGGAAATATAAAACTTCTCCTTCATAATTATGACCTTTTCTTATCTATATAACAAAGAATTAGATATTTCTGTATTGCCTTCACTATAATTATTGATGTATTGAGGAGTATTTTAAGTGAAAGTATTTTATTATTGTAAGAAAATATTACAAAATACAATATTGTTTAATCTGAGTAACATACTGTGAACTCATTATTATACTTCAGTATATGCTGCTATTAAATGTCATATTAAATATATTTATAGTTTATCAATATGCATGCTATGTAATGATATATTTATTCTAATCATTCTGATAATGAAACTCACCTTTGTCATATGTTCATCTAGATGAGACATAGTTAAAACTTGGTAATCAACAGTTGGTAGACTAAAGGCTCTAGCTATCTGTAAATATAAGTTGATTGTTTGTAAACTGAACTGCTTGGAAATATTGAAATAAGTACCTTATAGGTGAAGCAGACCACTTTTCCCAGACAGCTAGTCTGTCAAGATACTTCATATGGACCCGTGTACAGAGGTATAAAAATATTGAGTTAAACATATGTTACCTCAATAGCTACATGTGGTGGTACTGTACATAATTCATTTTCTTTACTACTGTCAAGATTTATTTCAGTCCATGTTATAAACTTTAATTCATTCCTACAAAAAAATTCAAATTTCTATCACTCAAAAATCATTTCAGGCTAAAATAGCCAGATTAGTATTGCATCCTTCCGCAAATTAATAACTTTATTAGGTCATGATCAGTTTTACACATTAATCTATGTTGAAATTCTGTAGTTGCTACGGTGGCTCACATACGACATTAATATATTGATTTAAACATTTGTTGAAATAAGTGGAAATTATTTTTACCTAGGTGAAAATTAAAGTTTATTATTCAAATTTACATGAATTATTACCTAATTTTCAGGTATTCAGGTGAAAATAATTATCACCCAGGTAGAAATTAAAATTTTAAATTCAAAATTACATGAATTACTGAATAAGCAACTCAAATGTTTTCCAAAGAATTATCTGGTCTACTTACCCTGTTAAATGTGAGAAATTTTCTACATGTTGATGATCTGGTGATAAAATTTCAAATATGGCTGTGAAATGAGTATAGGATAAAAAACTTAACAATCTGAAAAAATTACAGATATAGTAATAAAGTTAATTGTAATTAATTTTTGTCATTGTAGAGAACAAAACAGAATCAAATGTCAAGAATCACTTTACCATGAGTGTATATGCTGGATTTTTAATTTTAGAAACCATAGAAACTATTTTATGTGTATTTTGATTTGATATTTTCTTAGGAAGGATAGTAAGTATAGATTGTAAATGAAATCATACTGGTCAATTACCAACATTTGTATAAATGTGCTGTTCTTGGTGCTTATTGGAATCAAATACATTTTATCATTTTTCATTAGTATTTCAATTACTACACGTACCAAATAATCAATCAGTATATCTTTACTCACAAGAGTCAGTCAGATGCTTGATTAGACTGATAATACTTACAAAAATCTTTCATGAGAATCCATAAGTTCTATGTTAAACATGATAGCTTCACATACTTCTCTAGCTATTCTATATCTAGGCTCATTATACCTTTCTATATCTTCTACAATACATAGTTTCAAATATACAGTTATATATCGATAGAATCATTTACAAGCTAATAATGTTGAATGGAATAAATTGGCAGGTTTAAATTTTCACATTCAGCTTTAAAGATTTAAAGAACACCAGTACATGTTTATAGATGTGGACAGGTGGGCTACATGAACAGAATCAGGTAGCACTAGAAACTTGCTCTTTGGTGGAAGAAACACTACTTTCAAATTTTGAAAAAAAGCCTAAACAATAGATCACTACATGATACAAACATTTGCTTCAAATTCTTATCTGATCTGTAATCTAAATACAAAATACATGAATTTACCTCTTCTTCTAAATATTAAATGCACATTTTTTGAACCACCACACATCACAAATTGACCATCTATAATTTGGCAACTAAAGTGGGCAGCTTCACCATTAGCTTTTATTGTGGATATGATATTTTTAGTGGATTCTAAAGGCTGAAAAAAGCAATGTTTCAGATAAAACTATGTTTAACTTTTCATTTACATATACGATATTTTGAAAAGAATTGGCATTGAAGTTAATTATAGGAATTTTATAAGTCTGTCCAGCAAGACTAACTTGGCATAGAAAATCATCTTTTACAATGTTACAGACTATTCCAGGAATTTCTTTCAATACAAGGAACATTTTTACATGGTATTCTTACCTTTGTAAAATATTTTTTCCATGTTGTGTTATCTCCCTTGTCTCGATCATCATCATCACCTAATCCTCCAGTAAATTTCTTTAAACCATATAATATACATGTTGTTCCATTATGTGGTCCATTTGATATATTCAAAAAACAGTTTCCCCTAGCAACCTAGAGCAGACAATAATAGAATTCTAGTATGAAATCCTTCCAAAATTGTAGCCTACATCATCTGACTATTTAGGTTTAACAATAATCATCTACTGTAAGTGGCTATGGCATGGATCAGTGGGAAGTGGGAACTATCCTTGCCAATTAAAAAATGGGCCTTTAGTTTCCAGATACTCGTTAACTTGCAAAAATCATTAAGAATAATAGCCTATACTACATCATCAAAATACACACCCACTGTCGGATTTTTTCATTTGCATCATAAATTTTATCATCAGGACCTCGAACACTGTTTACTTTGACATCTAATAATTCTGCTTTATAACCATTAGGAAGAATTGCTACAGGAACACTAGCTTTGACTATCTTTAGTTCTTTTAATCTTTTTGCCCATTCTAACCAACTGGAATTAATTTGATATAATATTATTCAAAAATAACCACTAAGTGCAACAATGTAACAAATAACAATTTTTATTTTTTAACAACTTTTTTATGTATCAAAAGATAGTAGTTATCTCCAACTTTTTATCACAAAATACATAAAATGTAGAATAATATATTGATAATTGAACCCATTATGCTATTGTAAGCTACAGAGACATTTATTCAGTACAACAATGTATCTATTACCTCCCTTGAAAAGTATCGTAATGATAAATACTCACTCCTTGGCTTGCTTTCTTTCTTTAGCTGCCTCGATTTTAGGTTTCAAGTGTCGAATGTAATTATATAAATCCGTAGCTACTTCTTTATTGTCAATACTTTTGGAAAATTCTGATATATAAGATTTTACTTCATCTAAAGAAGGAAGAGGTTTTGCCGAAGCCATTACAGTTTTTGCACGAACTTGTTTTCTATTTATAGTAACTTTATAAGCCTTATGAAGCTTTAGCTATAAGTGATTTAACTGCAATGGTATACTGAAATGTTCCTTTTATATGAAAACTCTGCGGATTACACCATACATTGAAATGAGAGTGAACAAAGAATGTCTGTCTTACTGATATTTCAAAATACAGATGAAATAACCATGCCATTTATACGGAAGCGTATTAGGGCCATTCATTTTTTTTTTTTTTTTGAATTTTCAAGTTAGTATGTTGAATTTTCAAGTTAGTAACTTGAATTTTCAAGCTAGTATCTTGAATTTTCAAGCTAGTATGTTGAATTTTCAAGTTAGTATGTTGAATTTTCAAGTTACTATTTTCAATTTTCAAGTTTGACTTGAAAATTCAACATACTAACTTGAAAATTAAAAAAAAAAAAAAAATGAAAATTCGAGTTACTAACTTGAAAATTCAACATACTAACTTGAAAATTCAAGTGTTCAAGTGCATTTTATTTTTTTTTAATAAAATAAACAATTCCATTCTTTTGAGTGAGGGCTTATTTTCTATAAATAATTTATTTCCCATGTTAAATCTTTTTAGTTTTCAAATATTTCTGTATAAAAAGCCAAAATACACAACATATACGAAAGCATTTGGGGAGCAGACTTGTGTTTATATAATTATATGGATATCATAATATAATACTATATAATGAAGAATGTTAATGAATATGCTAATACAAGAAGTATGTCCTCGAGTAAGGTTTTGAATACTTTCTTTTTCATTGTTTTTGAGTGTTTGCCCTTTACTATATAAACAAAATTGAATCCTGATCTTAGCTTTCAAAGTTTGATGTGTAGTCTACTGCCAAATATGTCACTGTTGTAAATGATATAGTACAAAGCTGCCATGCATATTTAATGTGTGGTTGTATACTTATATGCAACTTCTCTTTTGGAGTATGAACTACATCTTGGATTCAACAATTTAATCAAATATGCCTGATATATTGAATAAAGGTCTCGAAAAAGGGGCAATTTACAGTCAAAATCGATGACAAGGGGGTAAAACTTTAAGGAACAACAAATGATGGTTTCGCAAATAGTATAATAATCAAAATAGAAATAATACAAAAACAAAATAATAATGACTAGATGTATAATATTGCTTTAAGAATTGTCAAATATTCAGAAATTGTTTTGCAATTAAATATTCATATATTTCTTAAATAGATTGCCTGGTTGTCTATGGAATTTAGATCTCATTTTATAGGTAAAGTGGATGTTTCATTTCGTGTCTTTTCTAAGGGGAACTCTGCATGCCATAGTTACCTGTGCAAGAAAATCAGGAAACACAACATCCAGATTTAAATAAACTGGAGCTTTGGCTTTTTCAGTCATTTTAAGATTACTCTCCAAAATTTGTTCAATATGAAATTGAACTAGCAATATGAAAAAACAATTTATGCTTATCAATTTTCTATTAAATTCAAATTAGGTACTGGCAAAGCATGGACTTTGATTCTTTCAGATATAAAATGTAAAGCTATTTCAAGAAGGGTCAGAAATGCTTTGATATAGCTCCTTGAAGGGATGTTTTGCAATAATAACATTTTCCCAATTTCATTATTAAAGGGAAAGATGCAGCATTTTTCAGGGGTTGATTTTAGTCTTAAATATATGTAAATAGTCTTCAGATGTACTAGAAATGTATGAAAATTGCAAAATTCCTTTAATAATAATTCAAACTAGGAAATTTACTCACTATTCCCATATATGTCTTTCCTATATATCACAGAGTATCTTAAAATCTTAAAAGTCGTCATGTTAACATTCAAACGTGGATAATTCTGGACACACATGGATTTGAAGGCTCAAATTTCAACAGTGAGCTGTGAACACTATTACTAATTGGCAAATACGCCCACTGTAAAGAATTGTAGCCTGTAGAGTGAGCACAAGTTGCACAATATAGCTAATAGAGTAAAACGTCAAGTCAGACACGATATTTCGGTGAAAAATTATTCGATCATCACGAAAATCGATAGGGATCATCTAAATAATGATATCTTACGTGTGGGCGTATAAAAAGGCTCATTTCTAAGGCTAAAGTGTAATTGGCTAAAAAAAAATGGCAACTGTCCCTTTAAGAGGTTTGAGTTTAACAAATGGCATCTGTCCCTTTAAGAGGTTTGAGTTTAACAAATGGCATGCTTATATAAAGAAGTTCCACATAATCTTTAAATATTTTGACTAGTTGTTCTTTGAGGCTATATATTGACTAGGAAGACAGAATTGATAGCAGCTAGGCCATATGTATTTCTCCTTACATGAGTTTAAATAAAATTAGGAGTTGATCACAAATGCTATTGAAACCAACTGGTTAATTTTTTTGGAAGGTTCATACCATGAACATGTATCATGTGATATTTGAGGTTATCAGTTCGTCTGAACTCTCGCCCACACAGTTCACAGTTAAAAGATTTATTAGTATGAACAACACGATGGTGTCTTTTTAAATTCTGTAACCAACCAAATGCTTTTCCACATAGTTGACACACAAAACATTCACCTATACCCTGAAAGATTCAGATTCAGATTTAAAAGTAACAGACTCAGATATAGATGAAACCTATTCAGATGAAAAGAAAAGGTGGTAATGAAAAGCCAAAGCAAACAGTGTTGGACACAATGGAAATTCATTGTAATAAAAAAAAAATGTGATGAACACAATCTACACAGGCTATTTCTTGTCAGATGCTAATTCACTATAATTGTAATAAATAAAAACTAAAAAAAACTTACTGCATGATTTGAACCAGATCCACTTTTGAAATCTTAAAAGAAAAATATGATGGCTTTGGAAATTTTGACAATTTTTTATGTGCACAAGTATTTTGAGTCATGCAATTTTCTAAATCATTAATACACTGAAATAATTATCATAGTCACTGTGCATATGAGTATCACAAATGGTGAGACAGATTAGTGTTAAATATTTGTGCCCCAATTTTTCTTTTATGTTTTGCTTGGAATAAGCTCAATAATATGTTATTTCATTTTGAAACTGTGAGAAGCCTAACATCTAGCAGGATAGCCCAACATGAATTGAAGCTAATAATACAAATGAATATTATTACTATATTTATTCATCAATGGAATGGTTTATACCCAATTGCACCCACTTCATTTCTAAGTTATAGCTAATAGTAAATGGGCTAGGTATTGAATCTACAGTCTAATGGTCTCCCCTATCCAGAATTTTTAAAATATTATTTTGTTTAGGTTAATTCAAACATCATAAAGAAACACTACCAGATAAATGGAATAGTGTCATTGCTTTAATGAATATGAAGATGGGGGTAAATTTAGGAGGCTATTTTCCTTTATGATGAGAAAAAAAATATAGATAGAGACACCTACCAAACATGTCTTTATCAGAGTTAGTTGGTTGTGGTGTTAACATTCTAGATAAACTAGACAAACTGTCACAGGATTCAGTATTGTTAATAGTTAATGGATATACACCTAGAGATTTCTGCCTCAGCTGACTTAAAAATTCTGGAGAACCACCAAATTCTGAAACAGAAATTCTATTTAGTTTTTTCCAGCAATACATTGAAATGATAGAAGATTGAAATATAAGGTAAACATTTTCATTAACCTATGGTAACTTGTATAGTGTATAATTTGTGGTCATGCACTTTATTTACAGAACATTAATCTGTTCATCTCAAATGTACGTGCATATTTTTTTTATAAAATTGTATATCAAAATTATGTATATATTTTTAATCAGACTCATGTCAATATAGATCTTTTTAAATATTTTAGATTATGTTAAATCTATGGATTCTTTTAAGATTTCCTCTGGTAGGCCATTAAAGCAACCTTGAAAGCTTTGTTGAAAATGGCAAATGCATTGCCTGAAATTTTCCCAAAAGAAAATGGCAACGACATACACATTCAAAATACAATTTTGGTCCCTCTATCATATTGATTTGAATATTTCATGCATTGATATAATCTAAATTTGCATTTCCCTACCTGCTGAATCATTTCTAATAATTTCTTGTTTAACTTTTGACAAATCTACTACTTCTTCCTTAACTTGAGTATCTAAACTATTATTTGGTATTGAGTGTTCCTGTGTGACATTCCTTAACACAGAATTCGATGTAAGTAGATGGGGATCAGACATTAGATGATTCATTTTATGACTAGAAGTGACTGAGAATTCATCTTCTGTCGCACAGTTTTCAATTTTACCACTAGCTGAAGCACTATCATTGCCATAAATACTAGTATGGTCCATATCAATATCAGTTATACTGGAGGTAGAATTGGATTCAGGTTTATCAGCACCAGGTAAAGAATGAGCTAGTGTTGCTGATACTGATGCTGGATCAATGGAGATAGGTAAGGTCATTGTTGGCATAAGTCTTTCTGAAAATTTGGCTTCTGATGATTTTGTATCAGATGGTGATAAACAAGATCTTTTGGTTATTTCTTGAGGTTTAAATTTAATGTAGTCTAAAGATCTTCTTCTAGAGTTTGACCTCTGTAAGCGGTTATTGGGTGAAGAAAAAAAGCGGCTTTCAGATAGCCTATGTAAATTAACATAGAAATCAGATGAAATCGATTTCTCTAAATCTTTTTTGTCTGCAACATTATCACATCTAGTTTTATCCAAGTCTTCAGTGTTTGGAAGAGGGGGTGGTCTGTCTAAATTTTTCTTTGGTGTTTTTTGTTGTGGATCAGTGGCATAGAAACTTTTACTGATAAATGTCGTTGAAGATTCATCACTTTTAGAAACTTTTTCATTCACAATATAATTAAATTCTGTTGCACTATCAACTGTTAGGAATAAATGACCCACAACTTTCACATTTTTATCGAAATCTACATTTCCATGACAAACCGCTTGTAAATTTTTTACTAACGCTGAGATAAATTGGTCACCAGGGTTATTCAACATTTTGAAACAACTAAAATAATCTGCAAAGAGAAATTAGAAATAAACACATGAGCTTGCACATGTTGATTTAGATCTGCTCATACTGCCTGCAGATTTTTGGGAAAAATGAAAATTTTGAAATGATTGACTGTCTGTAGTCTCTTAAGGTCTCAGTCAAAACAATTTTCCAAGACTAGTTTAGGCTGACACTTCTTAACAAATTTTGTAAGCAAACTTTATGATTGGATGGGTTGGTTGATTTGATAAGCGATTCAAGAGTCGGTTATGTTCTGACTGGGTGAGACTATACAAATTCTAGCAATGCAGAATGATCCAGGGTAAGAGCCTTTCCACAATAAATTTTATTACTCAAAGATAAATCTAAGGTTAGTGTTTATTGGAAATCCAATGATTAAGAACCATGCATACTTAAATAAACAAGAAAACAAACATTCTTTTCTTTTTAAACAGGAACACAAACACAGGAAATTCAGCAAGAGAAGATGCCAAACTTCAACATACACGGATTGGTTAAAGATTATGAACCTCGTGCAGAAGTTAATAATATGTATATTAGTTTCATTAGGAATCTTATTTTTTTCCTATTATATTTAGGCTAATGTGTGAATTTTGGCGACGCAAGGAACCTAGACTCCACATGCTTTGTTTTCTTCTTTCTAAAAATATATATGTTCATACCAAGATCAAATTGACATTTCCAGTCTAGCTTTTTACCTTACATTACCATTTACATTGACATGAGGCTATATTCTCAAACACATTCACTCTCTATGTTTGAAATATAAATTTCAAATAAGAATAAGAAATAAGAAAGCTGATGAAATAAGATAGCTGATGAAATAAGAAGCATCTAAAAATAAAATAGTAAGTTATTTCTCCTCAAAGAGTCCCTAATTAGTCTACAAAAAACACAGAGTAGCCTAGGCCTAGTTTGGCTCAACTTATAGTATAGTCTTTCTGACTTTCAGTTAAGTAATATTTCAGAATATCATATTTGTAGAAAATGAAGTCTTGGTTTAATTATTCTGTCGTCCTTGTAGTTCCTTTGATAAAATGTATACAGGTAATTATCATTGTTAACACCCAATTAAGATTCCCAGTTTGCCGCTAAGTTAATTTCAATTCTTGGCCAAAATTCAATGATGTCTATGATTCACGTAAGGTATATTAAGGGATTTAGCAAGACAGCTGTCTGTTTATTTTCTTTGAATTAAATGTGATCAACACAACTCACTGATTGATTTAAAGTCGAGTGAGTTGCAGTATTAAAACAGTGGCTATACTTAACATTTATATTAATGATATTGGAGTATGAAACACACAATTGTTACTTTAAAGGGATTATTTAGTTAACAGTAAGTAAGTTAGTAAACAGTTTTAAGATATAGAGGACAGTTAGTGTGTATCCATAACAATACTCATACATTCTACTAGATAGTGGATAATCTTCTTTAGGTGACTTTATTTGACTATCGAGACAAAGTTATACATTCATTATTACTATAGAGATCATAGAACTGCAATAGTTCCATGTAGAAAGTCTCATGTGGGAATTAGTACAAATAACTGTGTTATGGTTTTTTGAATTGCAAATATCAAACCAAATTTCTTGTCATAGACTTGATCAAGTTTTGTCTATAATCACCTATCAATCCGTATGATAAAGACTAGCGGAAATAAGATGAAAAGATAGCGAACAATGCATTTAAAACTTGGGGATATCCTTTGCAAATGACCATATATTGATAAAACGATTTATTTTGCCAAAGTAAAGGTAATTCTTGGTAATATTTAATATTTTTATTCTGGAATGATTTGTGTTAGAGACCTCGAAATAGATTCGATGTCGCCATCATTTACTGAACATCAATGAATTGTAGTCTCACTCCATCCATCCTAATTTGGTCAGGAGCTGAATTTTTTCCTAATCCTATCAAGATGGCTTCTCTATATACAATATGGCAGTGCCTCGTCTTTTAAACTTTCAAACGTATATAATTTGGGTAAACATGGATTCTAAGGATCAAATTTCGAAGGTGAGCTGAGAACACTACCGTACTCTTTGGCAATATTGACCATTTCAATTTATTCTCTTATTTCGTAAAATAATCATAATAGAATTTCCAACTTTATGCCATTTATCTTAGAATGTTTTCGGGTCCATAGAAATATAATTCTACAATGGACACTCTTCCCTCCCAGAAAATTTATGCGAAAATGACCTGTTAGAACTGAAAATTCCCCTCAACTTTCCAGTGGTTAACATTTTCATCAAGTCAAAGGCAATCAGACTTACAGTAGTATTTTGTAATTGATGTTTCACTTCATACAAAAATGAATGTCAAAATTAAATTCAGTAAACATTGTAGTCAGAGAGTAGGCCTATTACTGATAGGCTTAGAAAAAAAAATTCCCATTTCTGAGACTAAGGTACATTGGTAAAAAAAATGGTACACCTGTACCTGTAAGGCTAATGTTTAAGATGGAGAATAATGTTATGAGAACTCTGTCATGTCTTTTGATAGGTTGAATGTACAATAATGATAGTGATCCATTTCGATTAAGTGCTAAGTTGACTAAAACCTGTGAACTTTATGACTTGTTGTCTGGGCAATAGATGCTGCATTTTCATTATCCTATATGAAACTTGGTATGCATGTATGCATTGATAAGATCTCAGTCAAGTTCGAAGTTAGTATTAATTAGATGAACGCTTTCGTAGTTATTGCCTTTAACACATCAAATTTGGCTTGTAGGCATGATAATGGCAAAAGTTTTTGTACAAGAATGAATGAAAAGGATCTATCCTTTAAATTGATCTGTTTGTGTATATTGATGAGATCTCGGTCTCGGTCGAATTTGGTAATAATGAAATGAATAGTTTCAGAGTTAGTGTCCTTGACTTCGTAAAAACATGTTGAATTTGGCTTGTAGGAATGATAGAGGATGGATGTATTTTATTGATGAGATCTCAGTCAAGATTGAAATCAGTTACAATAGGATGAATGGTTTCAGAGTTATTGCCCTTGACTTTGTAAAACACATTAAATTTGGCTTGTAGGCATGATAGCATTTTGTTTTATTGTGTTTTGCATGAATTTTTTTTACTAATTCATATATTTACTTGCAGATATTTGACAATAGTGCAATGAACTTCCAAGAAGAAAAATCTGCTAACCAATTTATCTCAGCTTTAGTAAAAAATTTACAAGCTGTATGTCATGGAAATGTAGATTTCGATAAAAATGTGAAAGTTGTGGGTCATTTATTCCTAACAGTTGATAGTGCAACAGAATTTAATTATATTGTGAATGAAAAAGTTTCTAAAAGTGATGAATCTTCAACGACATTTATCAGTAAAAGTTTCTATGCCACTGATCCACAACAAAAAACACCAAAGAAAAATTTAGACAGACCACTTCCTCCCCCCACCCCAAATGTTTTGGGTAAAACTCGTTATGACATTAGTGTGGACTTGACAGATGAACCTGGGGGAGGAAGACCCACAGTGCATCAGAGAGGTCAGTTTTCACGACCTCAAGGTTACCCAGGTTCACTAAATCGAAATCCTCAAATGAGAAGAAGACCCTTTGATCAAAATAGACTTCCTCCTCATCAAATGGCTAAGATGCCTCGTTTTTCATCACCACAGCGTCAATCCATGAATTTATCATCATTATCATCCCGGAAAATACCAGCATCACCATCACAAAGATTAAATGCACCATCAACAATAACATCTCCGTCCATTCCTATTCCTGTTGATCCAGCATCAGTATCAGCAACACCAGCTCATTCTTTACCTGGTGCTGATAAACCAGAATCAGATTCTACTGGTAATATTACTGATACAACAGATAAACCTGATATTAAATTTGAAGTTATTAAAGTAGAAAATGGTAGTGTTGTAGCTAGTAATAAAAATAAAACAGAAGAAGATGATGGTCAACTAAAAATAGAATCTGTTACTAGTCATGATTTATCAATAGATACAGCGTCAACCGGTGAAAAAGACTCTGAAAATATGGTAGAAGGTGATTCTAGTCAAAGTAAAAACCCTTCATATCCTTCAGACTTACAGTCATATAGTGTTTCAGGTGAAAGTAAACCTGAAGTCTTAAAAACTGACAATGATGATGATACTGAGGATGATGTGACAGCTATTGAGACTCCACCTGTTGAGG
The DNA here is from genome assembly GCF_000327385.1 of Lottia gigantea. Taxonomy (NCBI): domain Eukaryota; kingdom Metazoa; phylum Mollusca; class Gastropoda; family Lottiidae; genus Lottia; species Lottia gigantea. The sequence continues at coordinate 1,167,077 of NW_008708797.1, read as the reverse complement.
AACCTGAAGTTATTGAAATAGATATTGATTTAACTAAAGTTAAAGATGAAGATGACAATTCAAATACTAATTCCTGTTTATTTAGTTCTCCTTCAGCTAGTTTTCAAATTCAACCATATTCAGGTATGTGTGACAAGTTTTTTGTTGTGAAACATTTTACTTCTTTATGTAAATAAATGAAAGCATAATTGAGTCGTTCATGATAAATAGTTGTGACATCATTCTGTGGACACATGATTTCTGGTATTTCTATACCAAGTGCATCAGTGTGGGCCGAGCTAATAATGTAATGTCATATTGGTAATTATATATCCAGACGGTGAGCTGATAATCTATCATCATGTATATTTTCAGGTGCTCAAGGTGGTGATAATAGTCTTTCAAGTTTCGGTATTGATTCAAATGACGATGACTTTTTCAACAGTTTACATGAACAAACATCGGGTCTTTATCCTGTGAGTTTTCATGCTAATGATTCTGGTAATCAAAGTTTTACTGATGCTGGTTTAAATCAAAATACTGCTTATTTACCAGGTAAGGATTTAAAAGGACATGGATTGTGGAATAATAATAATAATAATTTTATGATGAAATTTAGCATATATTTATGAATAAATGAACTACCAAATATATGAGATACATACATGTTACAACATATTACCCACAGTCTGGGTTTTGACATGAAAACTTAAAGACTAGGTTATGACCTTAAAACTTAGTCGGGGTTATGATATTAAAACTTACAGTCGGGGTTATGATATTAAATTTACATACTTGGTTGTGACATTAAAGCTTTCAGACTGGGTTATGACATTAAAACTTACAGTCTGGTTAATGACATTAAAACTTATAGTCAGGGTTATGATATTAAAACTTTTAGTCAGGGTTATGATATTAAAACTTACAGTCTGGTTAATGACATTAAAACTTACAGTCTGGGTTGTGACATTAAAACTTACAGTCTGGGTTGTGACATTAAAACTTACAGTCTGGTTAATGACATTAAAACTTATAGTCAGGGTTATGATATTAAAACTTACAGTCTGGTTAATGACATTAAAACTTATAGTCTGGGTTATGATATTAAAACTTACATCAGTCTGGGTTATGACATTAAAACTTAGTCTGGGTTATGATATTAAAACTTAGTCTGGGTTATGATATTAAAACTTACAGTCTGGGTTATGATATTAAAACTTTCAGTCTGGTTTATGACAGTAAAACTTACAGTCTGGGTTATGATATTAAAACTTAGTCTGGGTTATGATATTAAAACTTACAGTCTGGTTAATGACATTAAAACTTACAGTCTGGTTAATGACATTAAAACTTATAGTCTGGGTTATGATATTAAAACTTACATCAGTCTGGGTTATGACATTAAAACTTAGTCTGGGTTATGATATTAAAACTTTCAGTCTGGTTTATGACAATAAAACTTACAGTCTGGTTAATGACATTAAAACTTACAGTCTGGGTTATGATATTAAAACTTTCATCTTGGTTACATTAAAACTTAAAGCCTGGGTTATTACATTAAAACTTAGTCTGGGTTATGATATAAAAACTTACAGTCTGGGTTATGATATTAAAACTTACAGTCTGGGTTATGATATAAAAACGTAGTCTGGGTTATGATATTAAAACTTACAGTCTGGGTTATGATATTAAAACTTACAGTCTGGTTAATGACATTAAAACTTATAGTCTGAGTTATGATATTAAAACTTACATCATTCTGGGTTATGACATTAAAACTTAGTCTGGGTTATGACATTAAAACTTTCAGTCTGGTTAATGACATTAAAACTTACAGTCTTTGTTATGATATTAAAACTTATATCTTGGTTACATTAAAACTTACAGCCTGGGTTATGACATTAAAACTTAGTCTGGGTTATGATATAAAAACTTACAGCCTGGGTTAGGATATTAAAACTTACATCTTGGTTACATTAAAACTTACAGTCTGGGTTATGATATAAAAACGTAGTCTGGGTTATGATATTAAAACTTACAGTCTGGGTTATGATATTAAAACTTACAGTCTGGTTAATGACATTAAAACTTATAGTTTGAGTTATGATATTAAAACTTACATCAGTCTGGGTTATGACATTAAAACTTAGTCTGGGTTATGACATTAAAACTTTCAGTCTGGTTAATGACATTAAAACTTACAGTCTGGGTTATGATATTAAAACTTACATCTTGGTTACATTAAAACTTACAGCCTGGGTTATGACATTAAAACTTAGTCTGGGTTATGATATAAAAACTTACAGTCTGGGTTATGATATCAAAACTTACATCTTGGTTACATTAAAACTTACAGTCTGGGTTATGATATTAAAACTTACAGTCTGGGTTATGATATTTAATTTAGTTTGGGTTATGATATAAAAACTTACAGTCTGGGTTATGATATAAAAACGTAGTCTGGGTTATGATATTAAAACTTACAATCTGGGTTATGATATTAAAACTTACAGTCTGGTTAATGATATTAAAACTTACAGTCTGGTTAATGACATTAAAACTTACAGTCTGAGTAATGATATTAAAACTTACAGTCTGAGTAATGATATTAAAACTTACAGTCTGGGTAATGATATTAAAACTTACAGTCTGGGTTGTATCTTACAACCCTTAGACTAGGTTATAATTAATATCTACATAGCGGGTTATAATCTATATAACACTTACAGACTAGACTGGATTAGAATTTGTCTGGAACAAATCACATGCTACCAATCAGCCACATTGTTATAAGAGTTTATTTCTTTTAAAGAAGGTGGTTGGCACAACTGTTCGTGTATAACCAAATTATCTCAATCAGCTTTAGTACATTTTGCAAGAATTTTGTTAAATTTCATTTTTGAACTTAATTTTCCAAGTGTAAAATATTTATTTTAAAGGTATTGGTTCGAGCAGTAATCAGTCAGCTACAGCAGCTCAGGTATGTGTTTTTTATTATTTAGGGTACAATGCTTTTAATCTTCAAACCTAACACTAATATGTAGGTCTTGATGAAAAAGAAAAAACTCGATGTGGACATAAGTTCAGGCTTCATGTGGAATTAAATACAATAATATTGATGTTTTGAGATATTTATTACAATGGAAGAATTTTATTCACCTAACCTTTTTCACACAAAAAAAACTCATAACTTTTAACTTTAAAAATACTACAGGCCTATATAAGGCTACACTGTTGTTCAGATCTTTAGTCTAATCATCACCCAGAGGAAGGACATTTTTGCACTATTTTTTTATGTAATAGACATCATTGTACTTTGTCTAAACTTAAAATTTTGAACACTTCTGCATTTAACACCTCAGAATTGGCTGCTCCAGTCAGTTTATCCTACAACCTGAATTTTGATAAAGTAGTGTAAGGTTTGAAGTAAGTGAAAGTGTTGACCTAATGCTGATTCCAAAGATATTCTATTATTTGGGTGACCCCCTATAGTGTATGAGGGTTATGATATTAAAACTTACAGTCTGGTTAATGACATTAAAACTTACAGTCTGGTTAATGACATTAAAACTTACTGTCTGGGTTATGATATTAAAACTTACAGTCTGGTTAATGACATTAAAACTTATAGTCTGGGTTATGATATTACCAGTGTATGTATAAAGAAAAGTGGTGCCAAAAGTCTTGAAGTTTGGAAACCAGGGTTAGAAGATGATTCTGAAAAAAGGAAATGAGATGGTTCTTTGGTATGTTCATCCAAATTGCACCAGTGTCTGATTAAAACCAAATCACATTTCTAAATAATTGAAAGAACTTCATCAACTGGTAAAGCAATTTTTTGGTACTAACATTCTGCGAATGGAATATCTTTGGAAATTTTATATTTGTTTCTATTAAATATTTAAGTTTCTTTTAATTTGCATGCATTAAAAAAAATATGACCCTTAGAAGGTTAACTTGTCAGTATTAATTTACTGGTTATACTCAAGACATTTTTGCTTGTCCAAAGACTTAGCTAAACTTAAACAAACCTGTAAAGTGTTCTTTACTACTTAAATTACCTGAATAAACTGGACTGTTCTTGTTTCAAATCTATCTTAACCTGTGAGAATATCTGTGCTCTACTCTAGGCTTTATGTGCTTTATCAAATTTTGTTGAGATGGTATTAGCTTCAGTTAGCTTATACGAAATACAGTATGCTTGAACATAGTAATTTTTAACACCCATATGTCTGAATTATTACATTGTCAAGTTCAAAACAACATTTATTCACAATTTATTGTCAAATTACATATTCTAAATCCAGTTTTATTTTTTTAATCCTGTTTTTGACTGCTTTTTATCATTTAGTCATTTTTGCCTTAAACATTCAGGATTATTTTTATTACTGTCATCAATGGGATATTGAGCTGTATAAACCTTGTGTGACAGGATTATGTAGGATAGTAGCTTACATGTGTCATTTTCAGGATAGCCTGTAAGCTAATTTGATTTTCCATTCAGTGGTATATTACATAAATTTTTGTGGACAATCAGATAATTATGTCAATTGGCTTGTCTGAAGGAAAAAATCTTTATTAAGCCTATAATAAAATAATTGAATCCCAAATATGGGTTTTGACATGGTTTTATTAACCCGTATTAAACAATGCCCGAATGGGTTTGTGGGTGTGAAAATGAGATTGGTGTAATTTATAGTTCCATCTGATCACAGTTTAGTTAGAATAGAAATAAAGAAGAGGTGAAAGTCATGTTTTTATTACCAGAATATTTTATTTAGTAAAATTTGAGAACCAGGCATCATTTATGTACAGCTGTCAATTGTTCTGATTATTTACTCTTTGGAATGTTGATTTTATGCAGAAATCACACAAAAACATGCTGTTTAAATAATAATTTTTTCTTTGATATTTTCATTAATTAGTACATGCCTTTTCAAGCGAATAAATAGAATATTTGAATTATATATTGAAATTTCTTTATCCTGCTCTTTCTCCATCTTTCATTCGCTAGGTTCAAGATTTATACCACAGACAGACACTGTTGTATAGCAGTAATTGACAACATTGTTCATTATGACCTGTACAGAAAAAGAAGCATTATCTGTGGTGTACACACTTGTCTATCACAATTATGGAATTCTAGGGGTTTTTTTATACATTAATAACTTTTTCTCAAGATTAATTTATCTTGAAATAGTGTTTGTAATTAGTAAAAACAATTGTATTGTTAAAAGTTAACATTAAAGAAGTACTATCTGTAATATATGTTAAGAAGAATCAAGTCAATTAAGAAAATACATTTTATGAAGGCTGTATTTTATCCGATTTTTAATAACATGAGTTTCTTTTCTAAGAGGATTTTATTTTATTCTTGGTAGTTGGACTAGAGTTGTTATTGTAATACTAGAGGTGATATTAGAGATATATTTCCATATAAATTTAGATGTATCACAATCACAGGGGGTCTTGTCTGTTTACCTTTAAATATCATATAAACCTAAGAGGAAGTGTTTTATCTGCCTTACAAACTGGCAAGGCTTTTTATTTTAAAAACAGTGAGCTAGACTTATATTTGTTAGATGTTGAAAGGTAGGCCTTGATAAGAAATAGGGATATTATTTTTAAATTTCTACTGGATTTTATACATAATATTCCAAGGTATTTATGAAATTTAAATCCCACCAGAACAGTAGGCTGATGACATTAGAGGTTTTTAAATTGTTTGATGTATTATGGCATACTTAGAATAGAATATGGGGAGCTAAAATCTCACCTTCTGAAGTAAATGAAAGAAACGGATTGATTGTCACATTGAAGTAGTTTTATTTTACTTTGTAGGAGAAATCAGATAGAGGTTGTCCAATGTGTGGAAAGATGTTCTCATTTCCCTGTCAACTTAAAAGACACATACAAGGAAAACATCTTAATTATCGTATTCAGTGTCCAATTTGTGAAAAAAGTTTTACTCAAAATGATAATTTGAAACAACATGTCCGTACACAGCATCAAGAACTATTAAGGAAATAGTTTGATTATTTCAAATGTCTGTGATTAGGATTTTAAATTGTCATTCAGTTCAATCAGTGTGAAAAACTTTGTGGAAGTTATATATTTTCCCTTGTCCAAAGAAAAATGAATTTGCTTAGCTTTTGTTTTTGTCAGAATTGAAGGTATAGATTTTCTGTATGTACAAGATTGTCATGATACTTTTAAATTTTCTGACTCAGTTGACAACATTTAATCAGATTGGAAGGGCTGGAAGAGCTTTCCAGTTAAATGGATGGGCTGACAAACCATGGGATAAAAAATAGGAGGTATTTCTTTTCAATCCCCTTTTACACCATGATCAAATAGTTGTGTTAATTTCATGTACATCTATCTTTATATACTGGTACAATAACAAAATATTTTCACTGTTAAAATAGTGTTCAAGACATGAATTGTAGAATGATATGTAGTCATACATGTGTACAGGTCAGGAAAAAAAATCTGGAGATTTGCCTTGAAAAATCTGGAGATTGGGTGAAAAGTCAGGAGATTTTTCCAAAGCGCGTAAATTCGTGATTTGAAACTCCAAATTGATTGTTTTTTTCTTTTTTTTCAAAAAAGCTTTAAGCCTTGTAAATTAATTAAATTGATCATAGGCCTATATGATACAGTTAAAATTAACAATCTATAATTATAGATAATTCTAGAAATAGTGCCTGATATTTCAAATTTAGGGGCCCAAAAAAAATTTGATATTATCATTCTTCAGTATTGATTGAATCAAAAATAATGTCAAGGTGAAATGATGTTTGAAAACAAGAAAGCAAGCATGATCCCAGCCCTCTAAATTAAATGGTACCGGTAGGCCTACATGTAATACCATATTAAAAATCAGTATGTTCTGAAAGCAATATTTAGTCAACAATATGTACTGGCAATGTTACTTTTTCCAAAGGAAAAAAACCAAAAATCGGTAGAATCGGGTATCCCGCCGGTAGAGTTATAGACAACATGCAAAAGCGGTAGAAACCCGACAACATCGGTAGATTACACATGTATGTATGTAGTACTGGTATATTAAATGTATTGTTTAATGTCTGAGTATTGTAATGCCGATAATGAGGACCAACATAAACATGTAGCTTGTTCCTCTATACTCCCAATAGAAATAAATCAGTGCAGACTTTTTTGAGTGTAGATTTTATTTATTCTACCAATAATTTTATAAATACAATCTATAATAATAATTTGAAAAATTACTCCCTTCTAATACATACATTAGTTCATATATCATATCTAATGGTAGATTTTATATTTATGTAAGGATATACATCAACATGAGAACTTCTATTAGAATCAATATAAACATCTTTAAGAAAAACCCTTGGGATTTGATCTTGGAAATAAGAAAGTTCTTTTTTATTTTGTAGGGTCAATCATCAAAAAGATGTCCTATATGTGGGAAAGAGTTTATGTATCCATCTCATGTTCAGAGACATATGAAAGGGAAACATCTTCAATATCGTGCTCAGTGTCCTGCATGCCCTAAAAATTTCAGTCAGAATGACAATTTAAAGGAACATATTCGTCACTTTCATCCTGAGATAAAAGAATTAATTGAAAATAAGTTTGGATAATATGCATATTGCCTTTTTTGGTGTTATTTATTTTTCATGCATAATACAAAGTGTAAATTTTGAAATATATTTTTATCTGCTGTGTTGTGCTTGTTACTTGATGATTGAAATAATGACAATAATATATAGAATTGAATAAGGCTTAGACAGGGGTGTCATTAAGGGCCGGCAGCTGGCAAAAAACGACGCCTATTTGATTCCAAATCGCCGGTTACTTTCAGAACGGTCAGAAAATAAATATATTTTCATCAGAAACTTTGAATTTCTACTGGGATTAGGATTTAGAACCCAAAATTCATTGAACGCTAGCTTTACAAAACCCAATTGAAAACAGCAATAGATAGCTTTAATTCATTCTACAATGAGTGCGACATAGCTAAAATAAAACATGAACATAATTTCATTAACATAATACTTTGGTTAATATAAATATAAACACTCTGTGGCAGCTGTTAACCTTTTTTGTGAATCTAGTCTTTTTTGTTACCAAAGCAGCATAAAAAGTCTTATTAATAATGTGTTAGTTTCAATGCAGAGCAAGACATTAAAGGGACAGGTTCCCCATTCGCCATATATGACAGAGTCTCAAGAAAAGACGATGAGCTGTTGTCACTGTTACTAATTAGTTTAGCTAAAATATTACTGTTTCTGAGACTAAAGTACCATTGGTCAAACAGATGGCAAACCTTTCTCTAATGTTCTGGAAGGCCTGAAGGTCAAACTATTTTCTCTTTTAAAGTATGCCTACATCCACTCATATCTATGTTATCTAAAATGAAATGAACTCTACTATTCATCAAGAGGAAATTTTGCATTGGCAGTGGCATTTAAAGAATAATTTCGGATTTGAACCATCTTTTAAAGGATGGTTAGATTGTAGTACTGAGGGCCTCACACTTTTGGACCAGATGCTCTTTCTATATCAATCCCTCTAATCTGTATCAAACCAGGTTGAAAAATCTGAAGGTATTTGACCTATGCCAGTATTGAAACCTTCAAGGACGCAAACACCTTGGTTTCCTATGTTATAAGAGGTTGTTGTGATTAATTTCATTCTTGTCCTTCTTCCCATAGAAATCCTTTGAATTTTTCACCACTTAGATACACATGTATGTACCGCCTATGCTACAGCTCTGCAAAAGTTATGACTTGTGAAAATTGCAGGTTAATTATTGGAACAGGATTGAAGAATTAAGTGAAATTTTATTTTATTTGTAGATTGAGGGGAAGAAATACCAGTGCTCATGGTGTAATAAACTGTTCAAAACACGTTCAAACTTGACCCAACATGAGCAAGGCATGCATCTCAATTGTACCAGTATATGCCCTATCTGTGGACAGACTTTTAAATTTAAAAACAACAGAATTAAACATTTACGTAAATGTCACTGGGACTATTTTGAGAAATATAAAAATACTGGTACTCAGGAATTTTGATCAAACCATTCCATTGATAGAATTAAGCTGATCTAAAGTATTAAATAGTTGACATTTAGTTATCATTTGCTGTAAGATCACAGTCAACCAAATCATTTTATTGGTTCTATTTTGTGGGATAAGCGTATCGTTTACGAAACAAACTGTCCTTAGATTGTAAACTTCTGTCAGTCATATAAAGGAATCTGAAAGATTGATGCATTAGAAAGGTTGCCAATATTAATTCATTCAGATTTGCCCGGCTAATCTTGCATGTTTTTTGTGTACTTGTGTTATATGCTTCTATGATTTGTTGCCAAGATGTATGTGTTTTGTTTTGAATCTGGAACTTTATTTGGTATTTATGTGCAATTGTTATATTCAACTTAATAAATGAAATGAAACGATGTACTGTTTTTACTTTCTAGGCAAGTTATGGTTTTATATGTCCAATTTGTGGTTTAACAGTGTCATTTAAAAGCAGTTTGACTCGCCATGTTAAAACTGTTCATGAGAAGAGACATATTGTTTGTCCAGTTTGCAGTCAATGGCTGTCCAGAAAGGAACATCTTGTACGACATCTTAAAACAAAGCATAGTTTTGATGTGGTTGCTATAACTCAAGCAATAGGAAAGGATTGTAATGTTAAATCTAATTTTTGTGCTTAGAATATTCATGTAAGGAAGTCACTATTAACTGTATTGTTCTGTGATAGGGCTTATCATCTATCTAGTACTGCAAATCTGGATGTCATATTAATCTCAATTTGCCATCTATGATCTGACCACTTCTAACTGGGTTTTGATTGGTTAGCATAAATTATGACATATTTTGATTACTCCACAGAACATGATTTAAAGAAGAATCTTGTCAGATCATGGAATGCAGAAGAAACACAAAAGGACACATCCAGATCTTGATTTTAACCAGATTGCTTTTTTTATCAAAATTAATGTGAAAATTAAAGCTTTAACAATGATCAAAAAGTGCAAATTTGTATATATTCCATATATTCCATATCTTGCTTCTTTGATAGTTTCTTCAGATGAATATATGACAATTGCTAAGAACAATATGCTACCAACTTTGTTTTAAATATATGTAAATTTCAATATACTACCTAACATTTTTAAAGGGAATTCCTCTTTTTTGAAAAATATTGTCATAATCAAAAAATTATAGCTAAAAATATTTCTAAAATATGCTATTTATATCTAGGTATCTTCTTGTAGACAAAATTTATAATTAAAAACGAAGGGTACTAATTGCTAAGTAGGCAGTTTGACCAAGTTATGGTGTTTGACTTTTTAATGGCTTGTTATATTTAGTTGAAATCTTTAGAATACGCATGAGACATATTTCTCTTCAATTAGGCGTTAATTTTACTCAAATCCATATTGTAGTTTTCAAACGGCTTCCAAAAAGCATAATGATCTTAAAAACCTTACGTAATGTTTTTACATATTTTGGTCTTTTAAAAATTAACGGCTGGAGTTTTTTACTTAAAACTTTCAGATATTTTATAGGGTGATTTTGGTGTATAGTTTTCACAAATTTAAGCAAAAAAAAAAAAATTCTGACCGGCAAAAAGAGTGGAATGACTTTTTAAATACCTCAAAAAATGTCTCAAAGAAACTTAAACACTCCACCAGACTGCAAAGGACAAGTTAAATATTAACTGTATCAGTCATTACTGTTTTCACATTGATGGGTCTCCGATTACAGCCTTATTTCTGGTGTTATTAATAATGTTAAACCTATGAACGAAACAACACATGAACATGATATGTATAAGATAAATAAGATCTTTACAGAAGAACTCAGTTTTAGAATATTTGTACAACATGCTATTCCAGAAGTAGAATCCTAGCCTTATGACTTGAACACCCTTGTGATGCCTGTATTGACATGATCTGTCATTGTTTGTCTTATGTTTAGTTTTCAGTAACCACCACCACAATGTTCTGACATGACAGATTACGTAAGACATTAGTTGTTCTGTAGTTTCATAAGGAAACCAAAGATGTGAATTGTTTAACTAATATCTGGATTTTAAGACATTTCTGAATCATGAAAAGAAAAACCATAAGTGCCCAAAATAAACATGAAACTAAAATAACAACTCTTTACTAACTTTCTTTAAGCCATCTGAACGGAAAATCAGAAATTATACTCCTCACCAACATTTCTATTTCTATTTTAGGTTGGTGATGCAGGGAATAAGAAAGGGCCATTTTTCTGTTATTGGTGTGATAAAAAATTTCTTTGGAAAAGTGCTTTAACAAGGCACGCTCGTGGTGCGCATTTAAATTATCGGGTCACTTGTGATATTTGTCAAAAAAAGTTTGTTAGGGCAGACTATCTTTCAGAACATAAACGAAACATGCATTCATTTCAATAAGTAATCAATGTATATACCAGAAGTGTGTGTTATTAGTGCATGTTAATCAGTATTCACATAAAACTAAACAACTGTAAATAACTATACACAAATTAAAAGTATTTCTATGTGAAGGTCATGTATATTCCATGTTAATCCTGCTGCACTTTAATAATTTCCAACAGAAAAAAACGTCATCTTTTAATCATTGATTCATTTCAACCTCTTCTAAAGATATTTAAACTCCATTTGTACATGTGGTCGAACTTAAAAATTCAGAAGACATCAGTTTTAAAAAAACAATGACCAACATGTTTATATTGAAGTAGTTCTACAATTTTCTACTATTGAGATTTAAAAGTAGGATTTTGATTTTACATTTTTATTTCTTGTTCTCTTTGAACAAAGCATCAACATATTTTTGGAATTGAAATATGTTTTAGTTTAGATTTATCAGATGCTCAGTTTTATTAATGTTTAAGGTACACAGAGATGCAAATAGCTTGAAATGATTTATATTTATCTATGTGTAACTCATGTTGAAGTTTGATATTAATATATTTATCATTTTAGATTGGCCATTAATACAAATAACAGTTTGATAAGTTTTTTAGCATTGAAATTTGAGGAAAGTTATCCTCTTATACACTTGTTTAAGGATCTACATATTTAGAACTGTTTTTAGTGTAAGATTATTATTTGTTTCACTGATTATTTGTTTTGGTTTATTGACAACAGCTTATTATTTGTTACATAATAAAGTACTGAAGAAAACAAAATGTGTCTTCTAAAACCTATTTAAATACATCAGATCAGTTGTTGAATCTGATGAAATGGTTGATGACATCTTGATTCAGAAAAACAGTATTTGTTTTTAAAATCTTTGAGTAGAGAACATCAATGTCATAGCTTATTTCCCATTAATTTCTGTGTAAAAGTGTATCAACCATTATTTAAAGAATGAAACCCACCAGCAGCCCTCCAGACAAACAGAAATTGCCAGTTTAGAAGGGATGTCAGTTTAGAGTGGAATAAGCTAATAAGACAGTGTTAAATTACTTTTGACATTCACACGAAATTGTAATTTCAATGGAGTAATGGATCAGTGATTATTTGTTTACTTTGATAATTAGTCATAACATTTGATTTGAGAATGAATGCAGTTTCCTGTTAAGATATTTTAATTAACATTGGCCATTTTGTGGCCTGATTTTAAAACCAGATTGCGATGGGCTACTTTTCTATAGTTTATTGAGGTTAGTTTCTACAGATTGTAGAAGTGTTATGTAGGAGAAAGCCTGTGCCCCAATCCTTTTCATATGTTTGTGAATAAAATATTGATTCAAAAAATAAAGATTATGTAGTGATTATGTAGGACTAGTATGCCCGTTTAGATGGGATGTTGATTAAAAAAGATGCTGGTTAGAGAGGTTGCATTGAACACATGACAAAATTTGAGCACACTCCCTGTTGGTACAATTTGGTGGGATTCATTACAAACCAGGTTATGACTATAAGGTGATAGCCACGATGAATATTTTTTATTGCTAATTTAGATCCTAATTTATTTTTACTTTTAGGCCAAAACACCCAGAACAGTAGAATGTCAAATGTGTGGAAATATTTTACCACAACTGGGAGCTTGAATCGCCATGTAACTAGTCATCATTTAAATAGACGTTTGCCATGTCCATATTGTGTTCAAACATTTACCCAAAAATCTTCCATGAAAACACATTGTAAAACTGCTCATTCCTTTTGATAAGGGAAAGTAAAATTTCCTTTTTTTTTTATCTGCCACTGAAATGCTTTTATGTAGCAGTTTGCAAAGGTTAAAATACCCATTCATAGATACATGAAGATAAAAGCTGTGCTATTCGTTTTTGATTAGAATTTACGAATTCAAAAAATTTGATTAAAATACTCAATTCCGTATTTTCTTTTTGTAAAATTTTTATGATAGGTTATTTGATTTTATAATCATGTGAAAATATAAATAACAAAGTTTGTCTCTTATGCCATTATCCTTTGCACAGTTATTGTGAGTGTGACTTAGTTCCAGAATGTACATCCAGTCTGAAAACTGAATATGAATGAAAGGTTAATAGCATTATTTATCATATAATAGTTTTCAGAGATATAGCATATATTCACCTTTTTTTAACTCAAGATTCATTTGATAAAAATTGGTCTTCAATGGATGCGGCCATAATCAGTGATGACTATATTTGATTCTGTATATGTCATTGATTGAATATAAACCATGTTCATTTTGGAATACATTAAATACTCATAGAATAATGAATGAAACTGTATTTTGAAATGTTTTAAATTGACCAAGATGTACTGAATTGATGGTGTGATATTAGTAGATGTACTGATATGTTCTATATCTTACAAATATAAAATACTTTCACTGTTAAGATAATGCTCAATTGTAGAGTGATATATAATATTAAAACAGAACCTGAAAAAACATGTTGTTTTTACTCAGAGTTCCACGCTATGTGATCTCCAGATAATTGACCTATTTTCAATTAGAACTTATTCTCATGTCTACATTTCGTTTGTTTAAAGACATGTTCTTTGGGGCATTAATGATGGAATCTTTTCAGTTAAACATTGTTCTGTATAATATATCCCGATTCTTTTATCCACTTCATGGCTCTCTTCAAATTTCATCCTAATCCAAACTAAATAAGCCACAAAATGAAATATCTGATTATTTTCTATTGTAGGGAAATAAACAAGATAAAACTGTGTGTTGTAATATTTGTGGTATTGGATTTAGTAAGAAAGGAAATCTGAAGAGACATGTGGAAGGAATACATTTAAATATGCGAATAAAGTGCCCATGTTGTGCGAAAACTTTCACTCAGAAGAGTAATTTAAAGGGTCATATACTAATGGCTCATAAAGATCTTGTTGGAAATTAGTCACTTTTTCACCTTTGATATAAAGATATTCATTTTTCTGTTTAAAAGTTTTTGTAATAACATGTGTTTATGAATCCATATCTAGAGATGTTCACCTACGAAAGAATACAACCTGGAGAAATTTGGGTGTTGTAAATCTTCTCAATGTCAAACTATTATGAATTAACTAACTGCAATAGCCACCTTTCACATGTCACACAAGTTTGTAAATGCAGCTATTTGATTGGATTGTATGCGAATACAACCAAGCTGAGGCCTTAACAGAAAGTCATAATGTTTACAGTCTTTCTGTCTAGAGCTCAGATTGGTTGGTTACAATCGCTTCATTTACAAACTTGTGTCACATGTGAAAGGAGGCTATTTAAGTTCTATTTTTATATTAACAACATTGATCAGGTCTTTGAGGTATGTGAAAGGGGAAAGGCGAAAAAAAGGGACTCTGAGAAGGTTAACTGAAATAGGAGGGATTTCATAAATCATGTACAGCACAATTGTTTTCTGGTTTAGTGTTTATAGTATGTTGAGAGTCAATTAAACTAAAAATAGAATATATTTTGGCATGATGTGATCTTAAAATTATATTAGCCAGATTTAAGATTTCTGAAAGATATTAATCATCAAATAGGTTTCCAGTTCTCTTCAAAATGGATAATTGATAAGGTTTATAAAATACCTCTAAAGAATTATAAATATTGATATAAGTTTGGATATGTTTAGGAAGTGGTGATTCATAAGGTATTTTATTTCTATTTTAGGCATCAAGAAATGAGGGCTTTTCTTGTCAATGGTGTCAGAAAGTATTTACTCAGCAAGGCAGTTTAAACAGACATATTCGTGGCGTTCATTTAAATATTTTGATATTTTGTCCATTGTGTAAGAAAGGTTTTACTCAGAGAGCTAGTTTACGTAGTCATATTAGAAGTTTACATCCACATTTCGATTCAGCAACAAATGAAAAATATACCTCAAGTTGATTGTATGTTAATTTTTTTTTTATCAATTTTAAGTTCATAGATATATATTTTTTTTAAATATTCAAGAATTTCATTATTATTCAGTCAAACTAATTTTAAGCAAGCAGTCGGGGGTATGATTAAAATTGACTGCTTTGTTAAGGGCCAGGTTGTATTGTGATACTTTCAGAGTAAGTTATATACATGTACATGTACGTCAGATCACAGACCACATCTATTGTATTAAATTAATAATTCCCTAGATTAAATTAAACGATTATTGTTGAGTGTTGTCAATTGACTGTTAAGTTATGGTGTATGTGATTGCACTGTCATAATTGATTGTCTGATTGTATTGTTGTCAACAGATTTGCTGTTGAATGAGGTGAAATTGGTTGAAAATTGCATTTGATACTTTATTTGTTTACTGGTCTTCCATAAAACTTTATTACATTAAATAACGGAATACAATTTTATGGTATACTACTCCTTAGTTTTATTGCACACAACGTTTCAACAATCTACATTGTCATCTTCAAGTGAATGTAAGTAGTAAAATTGTGTTCTGTTATTTAATATGATCTCTACCCCTAAATGTCGCTTAAGGATTATTTACTTTATTACAGTGTAGGAAGACAATATTGTAAAAATTGAGATTTTTGATAGTAAAATTTGATTAAAAATATGCAAGATAATTGAAGCTGTCGAAGAAAATAACGTGTTATTTCTGTTTGTAGGTTGCTCAGTTTGTATCAGAAGATGGTCATACCTGTAAAATATGTGGGAAAGTTTTTGAGCAGCATATTGCAAGACATATCCAAGTACATTTAAAGATACGTTTCACATGTCCAATATGTCATAAATCTTACTCTCAAAAACCCAATTTAACCAAACATATTAGGATGTCACATGCTTCTTCAATCATGCAGATGAAAGACCACTTGTAGATCATATTAATGATTATAAATTGTGTGGTAATGAACAATGTATGAAATCATAAAGAATTGTGAACGTTATCTAGAATTGCATAAAAAAAATAAATAAACCCAGCACAAGCGATGCGAATCGCAAGACAAAACCTGAAAACATGTTGATACATAGATATAGAAATATTTTCAGGTATAATTTATGACGTTTTTGATAATGAAAATGTTTTACAAAACATTGAACATTATTATAAATTGAGACTATGAACCAAATATTTGGAATGTGAACTTTATTGAATGGTAACTTTGAGAAATGTATTGTAACTTTGGGAACAGCATATTGAATTGTGACTTTAAACTAAATTCATTTGGACTTTTGGAACTGCATATATGTATTGAATTGTGACTTTGACAGTAATACATTGAGTTTGAGAACTGTATGTTGCAATGTGTGTTGAACTTGTGGGGAAGTACTGAAGTATAGTTTACTGTGTTATGATTAAATATAATCTATACTTTCATAATGTTGGGAATGATTAAGTAGTATCATTTGTAATTTTATTGGTGTCTTATCTAACTGTACTCTAATAAATGAAAATTCATCTTCGAAACAAGTCATGTTATTTATCTTAATGAATAAAGCCAACATAAGTCAAAAGTAGAACTTACTATGTTGGTCTGAGATATTGGATTTTAGAAGACTGCAAGCAACTGTCAGTTTTTTGAAAATCTGATCTATTGTTGAACAGAGCGTATCTTCATCTAAAAAATTGCACTTGTTGCCAGTTTTAATCAGTTATATCCCTTTTTGTGACCATTTAGTTTATCAACTAATTTCTTGAAATCAATCTAGAGATTTCTGAACTGTAACAGATTATATGATACACTATGAACACACCTTTATATGTCTATTTATGATCCATGTATAAGGAATATTTTATGTATTTTGTAGATAGAAGAATATATATCTGAGGATGGTAGAAGTTGTAAGATGTGTGGTAATAAGTATAATCAGAAATGCCATTTAGTGAGGCATATCCATTCACACCTTAACATACGTTTTAGATGCCCTTTCTGTTACAAATCATACACACAACATCCCAACTTAAAACAACACATCAAAAGATTTCATTTAACTCATCTTCTTTATCAAGCAACATGAAGGTAATTTAGTCTGATTTCATCTTGGTAAACAAAAATTATGTTTCTACTTGAGATTGTGGTTTCAATACTGTTTTTATCACTCTAAATTTTGTTTGTATACAGGAAGGCATTGAAGTCTTGAATACTCTTGAGAGTATTTTTATGTAACGCTTTTTGACTTTTCTAGATTTTGTAACTTAGTGCACCAAGAACATAATTTCAGACAAAGTTATAGTTTATTGCCTGGAATTCTTATCTTTATTGTTAATATAGTTGTTGTCTGCATTCAACTGCAAATAGCTGGTGTATTTGTAAATTGTACTTAATAATACAAGATTTGTAACATCACCAAAAATTTGTTACATATTTCAAGTTAAGATGCTCAATGGCTTAATAAATAATATTATTGAACTCACTTAATTAACACTGATATGACTTATCTAGATACATGTATTTAAGTTGAAACATATATCTAGAGTGTGTAATATTTTAGCAAACTTTAGATCTAACCAAGCACCATTCTGCAGGTACATCTTTGCCCTATTAGTATAATGACTTTTAATTAGTTGTGGCACAATATTGACATGCTCTTTGAATATCTTATTTTTTGTCTATTTCAGTTAAGAAAAAAAGAACAGTGTCCATACTGTCCAAAAATGTACACTACAGTAAATATATTAAAACGCCATGTGAAAGAAAATCATTCCAACAGAAAATACCCATGTTCAATTTGTGGCTCTATATTTAAGCGTAGAGAGACATTGAAAAATCATGTACAGAAAAATCATTTGGGAGTGGAACATTCAGTTTATAAACATTAATAATCACCTTCTCATCCTGAACTTAAGCATGTTTGATTTTAATTTTAGATGTTATGTGAAACTTGTGTGATAATAAATGGTTGTCTTTGTACCCCAATTTTATATGCCTACATGGAATGGGAGGCAGTGGGGCATATATTGCCGTCACCCATGTCCGTTTGTCAGTCCATAATTGCTCGTAGACACTCTAGAAGGCTCAATTCTTGACAGATTTTGACAAAAGTGTTAGTAATCACCAAGGATGAACCCTAATGAAAATCCCAAAAATATTTAGTAAAAGTTATTTCCTTGTTCTTGAAATGCTCATAAACACTCTAAAAGGCATAATTCTTGACAGATTTTGACGAAACTTTGTGTGAGTGTTTGTAATCACCCAAGGATGAACCCTATTGAAAATCAGAAACATCTAAATATATCTAGTATGAGATTGCCCTTGTTCTTGAAAACACGTCCAATTTTCAGCTTGTAAACACTCTAGAAGGCAAAATTCTTGACGGATTTTGAGGAAACCTGGTTTGAGTGTTTGTAATCACCCAAGGATGAAAAAATTGAAAAACATTTAGTATGAGGTTGAATTTTTTGCTTGTAAAGACTCTATCATCCCAAAAATTTCAAAAGAAGGTCGAATATTTCATACTGGTGATTGTTACTCAACTGCCACATATTTTTCCAGACTCAGGCCTTTATTGTCATTTTTGGTGGGTGCACTAACATTCAAATGTTATGTGTGATAAACTCCAGTATTCATAGTGTCTTGTTATAATGAATTTCTATGAAGGGTAGGGAGGGCTTAATAATAAAATACATATATCTTTTAAAAATCATATAAATAATACAGGCCTGGATGATAATACTGTTTGATGTTTTAGTCATCATAAGATTGTTGCATGCTCATTTAACAATTTTCAGTAGTTCAAACTTATAATGAATACAGACAGGAAAATGGTTAAGGCATTGAATCTGGGTGCCTCTTTTTGATATGTTGTACCAATCTACATCTTCTGGTAAAATTTTTACCACAAGTGGGACAACTTGGTCCCCGTGTACCGTTCATATGCAGCACACGAAAATGTTCTCTGAAATTATTGACTCCAATGTATACATTACCACAAGCAGGACAAGTAACTTTTCTTTTATTAGAACTTATATTCATCTGAAAAATTCAAATAAATCAGTTATTTATTACATAATATATAGCTTGGCTCATTGAAAGGATGGATATTGTGTTATAAGAAATTAAAACTGACATATTGAGATGGATATTGTGTTAAAAGAAATTAAAAATGATCTATTGAGATGGATATTGTGTTAAAAGAAATTAAAACTGACATATTGAGATGGATATTGTGTTATAAGAAATTAAAACTGACATATTGAGATGGATATTGTGTTATAAGAAATTAAAAATGATCTATTGAGATGGATATTGTGTTAAAAGAAATTAAAAATGATCTATTGAGATGGATATTGTGTTAAAAGAAATTAAAAATGATCTATTGAGATGGATATTGTGTTATAAGAAATTAAAACTGACATATTGAGATGGATATTGTGTTATAAGAAATTAAAACTGACATATTGAGATGGATATTGTGTTATAAGAAATTAAAAATGATCTATTGAGATGGATATTGTGTTATAAGAAATTAAAACTGACATATTGAGATGGATATTGTGTTATAAGAAATTAAAACTGACATATTGAGATGGATATTGTGTTATAAGAAATTAAAAATGATCTATTGAGATGGATATTGTGTTATAAGAAATTAAAACTGACATATTGAGATGGATATTGTGTTAAAAGAAATTAAAACTGACATATTGAGATGAATATTGATTATTTGTATTTTATGTAATTTGTTAATTGTCATTCAGTCAAAATTCAATCTGATCTGCTTTGCATATGCAATGTTTTTAATGTCAATAAATGTTCTTCACAGGTGTTCATTGTGATCATCCAATTTGCTAAATGAGATTTGGCCATCACTTTTTTTCCCCTTTCACATTAAAAATCATGGGCAAATGGTTTCTCTTTTTTATTTACAAGCAGAACATTTGGTTTAATTGTTTAAGTACATGATATAAGCTTGGCAAATATTTTATTTATTAATACAAATATAAATATACACAATACACAAACATAAACACAGGTTATATCATATGATTGATGAATTAAGTATTCATTTTCTTGTAAATTGTTATATAGTGTCCTCAGTTAATAAAGACATCCTACAGTTTTCAACAAGGGGCATACAGCCTCCTTTTATGTGATCTCCA
The DNA here is from genome assembly GCF_000327385.1 of Lottia gigantea. Classification (NCBI taxonomy): domain Eukaryota; kingdom Metazoa; phylum Mollusca; class Gastropoda; family Lottiidae; genus Lottia; species Lottia gigantea. The sequence continues at coordinate 1,146,615 of NW_008708797.1, read as the reverse complement.
AATGTTAAAGGATCTTTAACATAATATTGATCTGGTGCTTTTTGTACATCTTCAAGAAATTTCGATTAAAACCAGATCAACCAATCTGAGATCTTTATATTGTATATTTGCAGGGACAACATTCTAAGACTAAAGTGTCTTACTTAGACCTGTTACTCGAAATTATCAACAATCACGATCTTTGTATCAGACAAACGTGACGACTTTGATTTTTCCATTCATGTGCAGTAACATACCTCTGTCACCAGCTTATGGTGTGTCCGTTTCAAAACTCATTGGCTATGCCAGGGCTTGTTCTATTTATGAAGTCGAGTTTTGACTTTGAAATTGCTTAAGCAGGGTTACTGATTTTGATTAACAGATTTTTATTTTAAACAAGCCATTTATGAAGTATAAGTTTTGAATTATTTCTGGCTCAAGGATGTTTATCATAAAGACAACCATGAGCTTTCTGTAGATGTTTTTCAAGTCGACATGGTCTGGAAAATCTTTGACCACAAACTGGACATTGTGGACCTCGTGGTAAATTTTGATGTACAGATCTATCATGTTCCCTCCAAGATGTCTGGTTAGCATATTCTTTGTTACATTTAGGACATATCACTTTATCCTGAGCATATATCTAAAATATAGAAAGAAAAGGTACTGATTATTATATTTTATATTATAACAATATACTAACTTATCTTAATCTTTGATTATTTAAGAGTATGATTACAGTTTAAACAGCTAATCAATATCATGTTTGATTACATTATAGTGTAACTCTGTCAATAAAGATTAGTATCCTTTCTATTCCTTCTCAATTGTTTTTTAAAACTTCCATGTTGTTCTACCCTTTGCATTTCTGCTCAATCCTTACATTCCTTTTCAATAGTACCCTTTATATTCCAGCTCAATTAATTCCTTCCATTTGTACCCTTTTGATTCCTTCATCTCAATTGGTACCCTATTTGTGCCCTTAATATTCCTATTCAACATTTCATATCCCTGCTTTTTAAAGTTAACTCAATTGTACTTGCTTAATTTTTATTTGATATGCATTCTTGTACATTTATATTCTTATTAATATTCCTGCTGAACTACACACTATGCATTCCTGTTCAATATCATATATCTTAATATTCATATTTGTATCATGCTTGAGCTATGTAGCATCGAGAATTGTGATCCTGTGCATGAAGAAAATTGTAATCTTACTTTTATTACAGAGCTACATCTCCAAGATGAACTTTATGAATATGTCTTCTGAGGGATGAAATTCTTGTAAATGTTCTACCACAATATAAACATGGACCTGTTTGTTCATTCATGTGCCTTTCTTTGACATGTAAACGCAAACTGCCAGTATGGGCAAATGTCTTGAGACAAACAGGACATTGAGGCTTGTTATCTACAAACGTTATATCTGACTTTGACAACACGCCCTAAAATGAAAGAAAAGTAGTTAAACTCAAAAGCTTCACATATTGAAATTGAACGACACTGTAAAAATCAATGTACAATGCAATATGAATGAAACTAATACAGAAACATCTGTAAATGACTGTATTTATTTGTTTAATATGTGAAATGTAGGTGAGCTAGCATGATCTCTAGACATTATTCAGAGTAAGCTACTAGGTTTTATTCTAGGTATACAATAAAGTTTACTTGTTCACTAAAATCTCTAACACTAGGTCAAGTAAAATTTGGTTTACCAATGAATTTGTAATGACCATATTCTGCATCTAATACAAGGAAAAAAAATTCACTTGAAGAAAAAGATATTTAATTATCCATTAGATATAATGTCTCACTATAATTGAAACATGTAGACTTTAAACTTTTTTTCTCTTGTATGTAAGACTTAATCTGAATTCAACTGACTTTAAATCAGTTAGTGAAATGTGTTGATCACATTTGATTTAAATTTAGGTCTTAAAGTTACAGGAGGTTTTAGTTAGCTAGTCATGTTGGCTTATAAAAAGTATGCTGCATGCATGCAATGTGGTTTATATGAATACTGAGCTGGACCAGATAACCAGGCTACCAGATCTATAGATCAAGTGACAGAGTAGAGTGACGTCAAACCCAAAATACCCAGCAAACCGAGACAGGACTGGAGTGTTTGTAATCACCCAAGGATGAACCCTCTTGAAAATCAGAAACATCTAAAAATATCTAGTATGAGATTGCCCTTGAAAACGCATTTAAATTTTTGGCTCGTAAACACTCTAGAAGTCACAATTCTTGACAGATTTTGACGAAACTCGTTGTGAGTGTTCGTAATCACCCAAGGATGAACCCTCTTGAAAATCAGAAGAATCAAAAAATATTTAGTATGAATTATTGCCCTAGTTCTTGAAAATGTGTTCAACTTTTAGCTTGTAAACACTCTAGAAGGGACAATTCTTGACGGATCTTGACGAAAGGATAAACCCTATTGAAAATCAGAAAAATCGAAAAATAATTAGTATGAGTTATTGCCCTTGCTATTGAAAACCCATACAATTTTTAGCTTGTTTAAGCACTCTAGAAGGCACAATTCTTGACAGATTTTGATGAAACTTGGTGTGAATGTTCGTAATCACCCAAGGATGAAACCTATTGGAAGGAAGAATCAAAAAATATTTAGTATGAGTTATTGCCCTAGTTCTTGAAAACGCGTTCAAGTTTTAGCTTGTTAACACTCTAAAAGGGACAATTCTTGACGCCTCTTGACGAAAGGATAAATCCTATTGAAAATCAGAAAAATCGAAAAATAATTAGTATGAGTTATTGCCCTTGCTATTGAAAAC
>NW_008708797.1:910023-1143522 GCF_000327385.1 Lottia gigantea | reverse complement strand
GTTTTATTCTTCAGTCCCGCGCTGAAGATTGAATATTTGCCTTCTAGAGTTTTCATGAGCTAAAAATTGAACACTTTTCAAGAACAAGGGCAATAACTCATACTCAATATTATTCAGTATCGCCCTAAAGAGTTCAAAAGAAGTGTATGACTGAAGGTTGAATATTTCATACTGGTGATTGTTACTGTACTGCTAAATATTTTTATTCAAAATCAAAGCTGCCAGTGGGTCGATATTACCTTGCCTGGCAAGCTATCTTTCTTACATTCACTTCCAATTCCAATTTGCTCATTCAAATTACAGTTTTGTGAAACTAATTGTAAAGTTTCTGCTTTGTTTTTGGGATATAAAATAAAAATACAACAATTTCATCAATACTTATAATATTAATAGTTGTTCACATTATTTAAAACAAAATACATGTTAATATTGAAGTGTAAAATATTTGTTATAAACTAAGAAAATAATAATTTTATTTTAAATTAGCACTGTCTGTTTTGTTCTGCTTGTCTTAAAATACGAAAATCGCTTGGTATAAATGTAGAGATTATATTTTTTTTTAAACTGTTAGTTGTAAATAAAAGCCCATTCCTGCTATGATCAAATATTCTGCCTTCTTTAAATAAAACTCAGTGATCTAAAAATGACTATAAATGTGACTTAATGTCCATAAATCTGTATTTTGACTAAAAATATCTTTCCTTGGGAAAATTTTTGGGATTGTGTGCTGAATCACTCTTACCTAAAGAAATTTAATTATTTTAACAAAACTTAATTGTGTACTGCTCGAATATGATCTTGTAAATTATTATTCCTGGAAAAATCTTTATCACAAATATGACACTTAAATCTCACATTAAAATGTTTCGATCTAATATGGCGTCTCAAATCACCAGCATATCGATAAGACGCTCCGCAAAGATGACAAGATTCTCTTGGCCAACGTTCTACCTAAAATAACAAGAAGAATCAAATTAACAATTTGGACTTAAATTTCTGACATATACATGCTATAACATGGTATACGCCATACGGCTTATCAATCTCTTAAATGTCTATAGCAGGAACAAATTAAATTTTATAACATTTGTGGTCAATTTTCAATTTTTTAATTGTTTATGGTTTTTGCCAGATCAAATATTTTTGGTTGTAAACATGTCAAGATCATGAAAACCTTGTCAAGCATCTTTTTCCTTTCACAAAATACTCCAAAATCAGCCTATTATTCATAAAAACTATATATGGTAGATTCGTACCACCACTCAATATTCTCGTGTCTGTGTTATGCCAACTTAGTGATTTTTTTTGTCCATTATTAAAGATGATAAGAGATTTTTCCAGACTCACTTGAAGGTAAGGAGGGGTGTATACTGTTTTTATAATTTATAGTATTAGTTTATGTTTATTATTTATAAAACCAGTTTTATTGTGTAAGAACCCCATTATTTTACTGTTTTAGTAAACATTGTGTATGAATTATATTATATCTTTATCTTTCATAACAGAAATATGTGACTAAAATAATTGTATTTGTAAAAATACAACAAATAGGTAAAAATAATCCATTTAAAATAAATTTTAATTTGATAAATCTGTGTTAGTCTCTAGATATTCAATGTGTTGTTCTTTGATATGGGCTTTCAATTTGTATTTTCTAGTAAACTTCTTGTTACAAATAGGACATTGAACTCTTTCACCAAAATGTTGTGATTTAAAATGACGTTTGACATCTGCAGCTCTACCAAATAATTTCCCACAAATTGGACACTGCCTTTTATTGTAACCCTCAATTACAACCTACAATAATAAGAAAACTTTAATTTTCAAATGTCCTTGGTCTAATATGAATCTTAGTAAAATTATAAAAAATTATGAAATTTCCAAATGTCCTTGTTCTATTGAAAATTGAGTTTATAATTACATTTTTTATATGAAACAATAATGAAACCTCTTTCAACATAACTGAGGAAAATGATCATGTCATAACATACAAAACTTGCTTTAAAGGGATAGATTGACCAATCAAACTTTATTTTCAGAAACAGGAATTTTTTAGCTAACCCAATCAGTAATAGTGTTCACAGCTCATCGTCGAAATTTGACTCTTGAAATTTGAAATCCATGCGAGTCCAGAATTATCCACATTTGAATGTTAAGATGACAACTTGTCTTTACTTGAGACATTTATAAAAGTGAAAATCCTAGTTTGAGGTATTTTTGAAAGAATTATGCTGGGATCATGCTTGCTTTCTTGTTTTCATTTCATCTTAACATTTTTTTTGATTCAATCATTACTGAAAAATTACAATATTAAAATTTTTTTGGCCCCTAAACTTGAAATATTAGGCACTATATTTCTAGAGTTATTTTGCCTGAGTAGGCCTATCTCTATTATAGATTGTTAATTTTAATTAAGTTAACTGTGTCATGTAGGCCTATGATCAATTTAATTAATTTACAAGGCTTATTTAAAAAAAAAAATAATCAATTTGGAGTTTCAAAATCATGAATTTACGTGCTTGGCAAAAATCTCCCAACTTTTCATCAAATCTCCAGATTTTTCAAGGCAAATCTCCAGATTTTTTTTCTTGACCTGTACACGTCCAAAGAACTGGTAAGGCCAAATTTATCAGTGTAATATCAGGGGCCCAGCTTTAAAACATAATATAATGTATAAGTTTGTTTAATAACATTTTGTCCAGTTCAAATTTTACATACAAGACAGATGTCATATAAATTAAACAATGCCAACTAAGAAAAGTGCACTGAAAGTTCAAATTACAGATAACAAAATATATAACATCACAATATTTAAGTTTATAGCAACAATATTGTGTTAAAGAAAAACGACCTTATTTTACATGATAACAATTCCGTTTATCATATTTTCCATGTCTTTCTTATTGCTGCTCTCATACCAAACCCTTGGTATTGATCTGTTCTCTTTTACAGCTGGTTCAATTGAAATGAAATGAAGGATTTATTCAAGGACTCAGACTTCCACATGCCAACCAAGATCAGTTTGAAATTGAAATTTAAACACTAATTTTCATTCGACCAAGAAACCATGTTTTATGATAAATCAAAAATATGATGAACAGTGATCCTATGTCTTCTGAAATTATCCTTTCTTCTAAAAATGCGCTGACAAACAGAACAAGTATATTTTTCAGTTTGTAAATGAACATTACGCATGTGACGAGCACAACTACCAGCTTCTGTAAAAAGTTTACCACAAAATGGACACTGTTTTTTATTCTCCCATTTAGAATCAACCATCATCTGAAATCAAAATGAAATTTCTCATGTAAATAAGGAATTCAAATTCCATTTTGACTCAATACAATAGAGCAAGGTACAAAGAATTAATCTATTAAACTGTTATGATTTTGAAGTTCATTCAAGCTCCATATGTATCTGCAAAATGGTAGGGCAATTAAATGTACTGAACGCAATATTAATACTATTTAAAGTGTTCTTATACTTGAGATGGATTCATTCTTATCATAAAATTATTAAAATACAGGTAAATTGGTGAAAAAGTAAAAATTATCACATGACTAAAATGTAAATTGGTCACAGTTCATGTCTTCTTTGTTAAGTAAGTAACTACTTAAATAGGTATTAAACCAACCAAATCGTACTATGACTAATTTACCGTTTGACTAAATTCAGCTTGTGACCACAATATTGTAAACGATCACCAACGAACTAATTACTGTGACTAATTTGGCTGTGACTACTAGTCTTTGACTAAGGTAACATGTGACTAAATTACTGCCCTTGTTTTAATGAGGAAGCTTTTTATTATTCAATAGTGTTATTTCTTACCATATCTAGATCTATCTAGTCCAAATGCAAAAAAGAAGCTCTAGTTTAAATCTCCCCTTATTTTGAGATCAAACAAACCAAATTAGATAGAGATGTCGATATAGCTTATAGATTTTCGCATCCGATCTTTTTCAATCCCTTGGGACAATACAACAACGAATAATTTCATTGCAAAATTTGAGATTGCACAACACGAGTAAAGCTGTCATTACATGTGTATGTAAGCGCAACTCAAAGGACATAATTATGTAAGTAGACTGTTGGATTTACTAATAAGGACTAAAATGGTTTGCTATGGTGTGTTTTTTTCTTGGGCCATATTCTGAAGATAGGGTTTATTTTCATTGCTGAATTAAATTATGTATTGTACAGAAATACTATAGTTAACATTTGCTACATGAAGGTAACAGTTGAATAATGAAAATATAAAATCATAATGATATAAAAATGACACATTTACTCAGAACGATATAAAACGATACATTTATTCATAATGATATTAAATGATCATAAAAATATAATAATAAAAATGATATGTTTGTGTAATAACACAGTAATGCAAAAAAAAAAAAAAAAAAAATGAGTGTCACTATGATTTACTAAATACAAAATTCTGAAGAAAAATTACCAAGTCAAACTTCAAGGGTCTATCTTAATATTGGTACACAAAGAAGAAGCAATTAACAATAACTGACAAAAGAATTCCTATAAAAAGTTCAACAAAGAATGTAGCCTACATACCTCTAATCATTTGTAAAAAAAAGTGTGTGAATTCATACATCCTTCAGAGCATTCAATTTTAACTTTTGACAGTCAGATAAGACATTTCTGTACATATACATTAAATTAAAAGATGTCCTCAATGCTATAGAGTCAGGTGTTTGTCTAACAAATACATATGTCCCCAGTACTGTGGCTATGGCTTACAAATTCCATGTTTACTTTTCAAATGTTTTTGAAGGTGAACTTTTTGAGCGCATGATTTACCACATATTGGACACGTCAAGCGTATATTGAGATGTTGAGATCTGACATGTGTTCTCAGATTAGATCTATCACTGAAAAGCTTACCACACCATTCACATGCTCTTGAATCAATCCCCTACAACATAAACAAAAATCTTGTTTTAACATAGGCTAAATATTTCTAAAAAAAAAAAAAATTCCACAGATTAATAAATCTTGACTAGAAAAACTCAAACACTCAAATTTTACATCTCGTTCATAAAGAATAAATGAAATCAAAATCAAAAGTATTATTGAAGCCAAGCACTAATATGTGTCAAATTATAAACAAAAATTAAAGAAAGGAAAGGAAAAAGTTTTTGAACTTGTAATATTTATAACAAATATATGTATAAAAAATATGACATTAATGTTGTTGGGTTTGTTTCCAGCTTTTGAAAACCTGGAAAAGGCAAAATCTTGCCAACAATACATAAGAAATACAATTTTTTTCCTGCGTATTTGTTAAGGAATGACAAAAATCAGGAAGTGTATGCACATTATTCATCAAACACAAATACTTCAAAGACTATATCTTTGACCCTGTACATTCAGAAACAAGAAAAAAGGAGAAAAGTTATAATACAAAAAGTCATTTAAAAAAACATGGCAAAATGTAGCCTGTCAAACATGGACTTTATAAAAGAGCCGGATGGGGCACAGGAACATAAAACGTAAAATATCTGCCATGTATTGATGGACTCATTAATGGTTCAGCTTTGTGTCTTTATATCCATCATACTTGATGTCCATTTTTTACCGTTACCTTCATATTAGAACTACACTTGAAAATTATGAACAGTTTTTTTTTTATTGGAAACTAGCTTTGACAGAACATTACTGAAGAATTGACTATAAGCACATATTAATCAACAAGATGAGTTCTATGAATTCTTCTTATATGATCTCGAAGATGGTATTTCTGAGTACAAATCTTGCCACATATAGGACACTGAAAATTCTCGTTAAAATGAGCATGACGAATGTGTCGTCTCAAATTACCACGATGACTAAAAACTTTACCACAATCTATACACCTACAATTTCCATCTTCAATTCCAATCTACAACAAATCAAAAAGTAGAATTTCAATTTTTTGAATTAGAATAGAATGAAAAATCAAAATGGTGTTTTTTTGTTAGTTTTATAGAGAAAATCAGTGCATCATAGCAAACTTATGTTGTCTTTTTTAATTCAGTATTATGGGAAAGTTTTTAATGATGAAAATATGCAACATGTGTTTCAATTCATTTGAATAATATTGTGAATTATTATATTACTTTGAATATTCATTAACGTGGCTAATTTTTTTTCATTTTCTATACGGTAAAAAAAATATGCTCATTACAGCATGATTTAAATAATTCGTTTTCTTGAAACAAAATCAATTAATTTTCAGTATACTATTGAACTTACAAATCCTTATAAAATTAGTAACCTAAGGTGATTTTACTTAACATATTAAAACAAGAAAGTGCTAAAAATAACAATTAGTAAAATAATACACATCAATTAAAGTCATTTAATAGTCATCTACAAAAATTTGACAAGAGTTTTTTGAAATATTTTACAGCATTTCTTACAGTTAGCACAGTATTTCATTTTGGAAATATGGACATAATTTGATCTTTATGTACATTAGTTACATGAACTTTAAGATTGCTTTTCTGTGCAAATGTTTTGTCACAAAGCTGACATCTATAAGATTCTTTTAAATGTGATCCACGGATATGTCGTCTAAGATTACCCATATGACTAAAGACCATTCCACATATTTTACAAACTGGTTGGCCAGAATCATGAACAATCTACAAAATAAGACAACAGAAAATTAATCATAGCCTATTTCTTTAGATTCCATATTTACTAGAAAATAAATCTCAGGGATGTATTTCAAAATATTGTTGAAGTTCTAACTTATTACATATTTATATTTCTTGAATTAGGTTACTTAGAAATACCCTTAATTACAAGTGATGTTTCTATATAAGATATGTTCAATTGAAGTAAAGGTAAACACTGTTCAACAATGTTAGGTGTATCTATTTGTTTAATTCTGTGTAAGGTTTGACTAATAGATTCTGGATCCAAATAACACAAGCACTATTATACAAAAGGTTGTATATAATCACTATGACATTGTTTAATATGTAATTTAAGATATGATTGTCTAGAGAATGATTTATGACATATAAAACAATCTGGCCGATGATGAAAATGTTTTTCTTTCAGATGACGTCTCAAATTACATTTCAAGGTAAACTTCTGATTACAATAACTACAAGTTACATCTTTTTCCTTATTCTACAAAATATACAAATATTATAATTAGTTTTATACACATTTAGACAACTTCTATAAGTATATCTTTATCTTATTCATGCATATTATTCTACATTTTAATATTTTAAAGATTAAACCAGACTTAAAACTTTCTGAAGATAAATCTGTTAATGTGATTGTCAAAACAGTTTGACTTTCAGAAAATCTCAAAGAAAAGTATTTCATACTGTAAAACAATGAAATAAAATAGATATTTTGGCCTCTTTGTAAATTTTGTATAGCAAAGTAAAAAGTCAAAGTCTATTAATCCTTACATGGTACAAATAATCAAATTATTCAAAATCTTGTCAAACTTTAAAATGTTAAATTCCACTGTACATAAGCAGTTCTGTTATGCCCTCTAATAATTATCAGTGGCAGGGAAATTGTGTGTATTTCTTAAATGTGTTTTTAAATATTCCAAACGATAAAATGATGCTGAACACATAGAACAATTCACACTTTTAATATTCAGGTGTTTTTCTTTATTGTGTCTATTTAAACTGCTTCTAGTTGAAAAAGGTTTGTTACAAGGATAACAGATCAATTCTACTGCCTACAAAATATAAAATAGAAGAATTAGCTTGAATATCTCAAAAATTCACTTGATTTTTCCTCTTAAATCATAATGATGCCAATAAGATTCCTATATATAGAATCATGCCAAGATATACTATATACAGTATCAATATCTTAATGGTAACATTTTAACCTACATTTAGTGAAATACTGTATAACTATATATCAATTGTTAGAATTGACATTTAATAATCAATATTGATAATTTATATTAATGTAATATCATTAATACATGAATATATTCACACCAATAGCTTTAATGTACCAATAAACTGTGCAAGACCTATTAAAATACAAGACTACCTATGAAAATATACCATTAATACTGTAAAACTCCTAATATATTTTTATGAATTTGCTGGGTTATGACAATTTTCATTTATGTTGATCTGACTAGATATATAATGACATATCACATAACCTGAAACGCTAAGTAACATGTTTCAAGTTAATATTTCTATATTGCTCTACAATTGTTGTATTTAGCACTATTTTTACAGTGAAAATATTTTATTTTTATTTTAACAACAGATACATGTTGTACTTGTGAATTTATGTTTTGATACCACACATGAAACAGTCAATTTCACATATCATCTCTCTCACTTCAACACTTCCATTAAACATTTGGTGTATTAAAATTGTTCTGAAACCCTATATCATGGACAGTCTTCAAATGTTGTCTTAAATAACCGTCCCGACTGAAATGTCTATGACAAATAGGACAAGCAGCTCGATGTTTAGAGTTAAAATGCTGTTCTCTCATATGTCTTTTAATACTGCTTTTTGTTGTGAAGTACCTAGTACACAAAGAACAATAATTATCTGGGCCATCTTCTGCCTACAAAACATCAAATACAAAATTATTAATCTATTAACATACCAATCCAAACACTACAAATAAAAACATTAAACATTTAATTCTGTACAATGAGTCATCTAGATTTTTAAATTGCCAGCTGATAAGAGTTCAATTTCAACACTTCAATGTGTAAAAGAAATTTTCAGATAATAACAAATGCATTGTTATTCGTAACCTAATTGTGTAACCTAGTGGTGATGATATATCTTTCCTTTTTTCCCCAAAATTCTGTTCTGCAAATTGGTGGACTGTACAAAGTTATATTTTATTATCCTGGGGCTGACATGGAAAAAGCGTCTAGTCATTCAAAAGGGACACTAAACCGAGGCCTGGTGTGCTACAGGCTGTGCACATTAAAGATTGCTTGACAGTTGGAAATAAAAGAAGAGCAAGCTAATGCTTCATTAGTCTACATGGTGCAGAAAATCAGGACATAAAACTTTATTCATTTCATTTCTGGCAATTACATTCCGGAATATGACCTTGACACAAATAAACTCTCGAACTTAATAGTTGACATTCAAGACTATGTTCAGCTATTTGAATGTGTGTTATTTCCATGTGAGAACCATACATAATTTGTATGCCTGTTTAGCCAGTGACATAATGGCAGTGTGCCACCAGTGATATTGGTTTTATGGTTTTTGAACAGAAAGATCTGAAGTGATATATGGTAGTCCATAATTCCAAGCAAAGCTATTGTTGAGAAAATGCTATAAAATGACTGCATACATATAATGATTCCCTTTCCAATAGGAAAAAAAGTAATCCGCATCAGCTCAAAATATGTCACACAGATGCTAACAGCTATAGAGGACTGTGCTTAATTCATATTAAGACCAGAGTTTGTAAAGGGCTTGTAAGAGGTTTCCATCTTTTTTATGTGTAACTTTTCCTGAAATTGTAGAAATACTTAACCGTACATGATATTCATTCAAGCACCATTGTGAAAGCTATGTCATAGAATTTGTAATGTTTAGTTTTAATGGCATTGCAAGAACCACTGACTGAATATTAGAATGGTGCAAATACAATCTGTGTTTCCTTTAAAAAAAAGTTTTTGGAACCTTCTCAAAACCCCCCTTTTGATGTCAGCACTAGAATCTGCAGTTTTCATCTATACAAAAAAGGCAAAATAACAGTTTAAAAATCTTTTTCCCAGAATACAAAATATACAGATTAGTCTTTAAAACCAAGAAAACTACATCAACAAATTTTTGATGACACAAAATTCAAATTATAACCATACTTGAATTAATTTTTAATTTTGTTGCTCCATTTAAAATACAAACAAGATAGCTTCCAGTCAAGGTAATATACACCCACTCGCAGCTTTGATTTAGAATAAAAATATTTGGCAGTACAGTAACAATCACCAGTATGAAATATTCAACCTTCAGTCATACACTTGTTTTGAACTTTTTAGATACTGAATAATATTACCAAGTTTCGTTGAAATCTGTCAAGGATTTTGGGCGTTCTAGAGTGTTAACAGGCTAAAACTCATACTTAATATATTTCAATTTTTCTGATTTTTGATAGGGTTCATCCTTGAGTGATAACAAACATTTACACCAAGTTTAGTCAATAATTGAACCTTCTAGTGTTGACAAGCTAAAAATTTAAACCATCTTCAAGAACAAGGGCAATAACTCATACTTATTATTTTTCGTTTTTTTTTTTATTTTCTTCCTTGGGTGATAACAAACACTCACACCAAATTTTATCAAAATCTGTCAATTATTGCACCTTTTAGAGTGTTTACGAGCATTTAAAAAACAAGGGCAATAACCAATAGTAAATATCTTTTGATTTTTTAATTGGGTTAATACTTGGGTGATAACAATCAGTCAGGAATTATGCCTTCTAGAGTGTTTACGAGCAATTGTGGATGGAGGGAGGGATGTGGACGTATAATAATAACTAAATTGATTTTGACAAAATGGTCAGTGTATTAAAACCATGCAAAAAAATTCCTTCTTCAATTATCCCTTTGGAATGTTAAAAACCACTTCATAAAAAAGACAGAATTAGGATTGGCATTATCTGTATGTGTCTTTCCATTCATCAGAAACACGCCTACTTATATTGTTCTAGACACTATTATACTGTTGAATCATTTTTGTACAAGCGTTATGGCTAAAATTACAGCATCCATGTTGTCTGCATTTTTAATTCACTAATCTTAAGCAGAAATATTATGGACATATTTTATATGTTCTCTTAAAGTTGAAATTCTAGAAAAAGTTTTTTCACATAATATACATTGATGCCTCTGTTTTAAATGCTGTGCTTGAATATGTCTAGTTAAACTTCCTGTTTGAGTGAACGTCTTTTGACACCATTTACAACTTGCCAATTTTCCCTACAAAATACATACAGAAAATTTTAATTATCCTTCAATTTTGTCAAGGTTTATTCTTAAAGGTCATATCTGACATCAAAATTAATCACACTTGAATAATCATGCAAACAGCAAGAGATGATACAAGAATTTACAAGTATATATATATATAAATGTTTGATGATATATGCATACTTTTTTAACATCAAATTTCATGTAATATTTATCAGTATTTACATTTTTATTGATTACAAAATACTAAAATTAACTTTTCAAAATACAATGTTAAGTACCAGTACTACGAGTAGTAGTACCTTGTATTGTAACCTTGATCATGATCATACCTTTCAAATATTTCAATAGATTCATGTACATTCATTCATTCATTCATTCATGTGTCTTCAACAAATGAGTCGTGATGATGACGTTTTATATGAGCTATCAAATGAGCTTTTTGAGTACACTGTTTATCACATAATGGACAATGCAATCGAATATTCAAATGAGCTCCTTGTGTATGACGCGTTAAACTGCCTCTCTGTGTAAAATGCTTTCCACACCAATTACAGACAAATTTTCCCTACAAAGAAATAAAAAACAACTAGTTAATTCTTCAAAAGAATTCCTTTATTATTTTTCTGATCAATAATTTATTTCTTTTAATTCTTAGTTTAGATCTAATACGCTTCCATACAGTGGTGCAGTAGGATAGTTAATTTAATTTGTGTTTTTGTAATGTTTGTGTACATGTGTTCAATTACAGATGTATTTATGAAATTCGTGTGTAACAAAAACTTAACCTATTTTTTATGACTATCAAACTAGAATTAACTATCACTTCCTAACATCAAGTCAACTAATGCTGATCACTTGCAAATATCTAACATCTAAATGTTGGTATAAAAGCTATCCAGAGCTCTACTAGCAATTAAAATCTGACCCCAGGTTTCTCGTAATTCAACAATAAGGCACTGTCTCAATTAATTTGTCCTTTCTGGGCAATATTGACATACTTTTGTCATTTGATCAATATTTTCATCATAGTTAGAAGTCCCGAAAGTGTAAGTTTCTGTGTTGAATTATAGAATGAAAATACAAGTATTTACTTGACTGTATCTAATTTATGTTACATGTTATCTGCAGTTTGTAACATAATGATGATACTATTGGACAACTTCATATAGGCCTCAATGTAGAAAAATTGAACAAGTATCTTTTTATTTATCCTGATTTCTTGAAAATATTTAGATGTAAGAAATTGAAATCTGTTCATAAATTAGTGTAGAGAATTAGCTGTTGATTACATTTCTTATGTTATAAATAACAAATATCCATGATTTAAAAGCTAGTCTACACTGTTGTTTACACAGGAAATTTTATGATGAACTCTTAAATGACTTCTTAAATTGCCCCTCTGAGTAAAATATCTTGGTGAAGGACACACAGGACATAAATATCGGACATTTTTATGCAATCCATTAATGTGTCTGGTTAAACTGCCACTTTGAGTAAATTTCTTGCCACACCATTGACATATCAAACGTTCACAAGGACTCTCCTACAAGAGATTAAAAAAGTCCATTTTAGATTTTGACTGTAATTTAACTTTATGTGGTCGAACAGAAATATCCACAACAAACATTTATCATATATCAATCAAGCCACGGCAATCCTTTTTAGACAACAAAATTTTTCATGAAATATTTATTGTATTACATGTACATCATAATTTGATGAATTAATATATTTCTATCCACAGATTGTGTCTGTTTTTAATTTTTAACAGGTAAAGATGTTTATTATTGAAATTATAATTCAACTAATTTTAAATCATTGCCAATGATATTCAGAATGTCAAGTTTCGATTTGATGTAAAAAAAGAACCAGTGCCAATGAAATGGATATAGAAAGCTAGTTGTCAAAACTAAAATCAAAATAACAGTAATGCACAACACAAAGGCTAGTATTGTCAAAGTTAATATTGTATGCACCTCTGGAACTTCTTTACATATTTTTTTTTCATACATCATAACCCTCTTAATATGATCATTGAAAGTAACAAACTTCATTTCCAAAAAGTAACCATTCTAGAATCAGATATTTTCAATGACTGCTTGCAACTAACAGAATCTTTGAGTATTAGATCAATTGCTGGCATTATTTGCTGTGAATGCACCGTTAAGTAACAAATGGCAGTTCTTAATGTTTTACTTTCAATTGTTATCAACCAGTACAGTTGGAATGTTGCAGATCCACTTTATGATGTGCACAATCTTTTATTCAATTCCTTATTGAACATGTCATCATGAAAACAGTAAATTCTTAATCATACATAGTTCAAATCAAGTAAAATAATGATCATGTACATAGAAATAGATTGATCTAGGTGGTACTGTAGACAATAATTTGGTACACATTAAGGTATTAACCCTTGTAATTTGCAATAAACTAAATGTCTTTGTATCCATGGACAAATTCAATATGTCGCTTTAAGTTTCCTTTCAATGTGAATTCTTTTTGACATATTGGACAAGAGATTCTCAACTGAAGATGAGCAACTTGTATATGTCTGTTAAGACTTCCACGTTGGGTAAACATCTTGTGACATGTTGGACAGGAAAATTGTCTCTCCTGAAATAAATAAGTCAATTGTTTATGATTTAATAAATGTTTATTTTCATAAAAATGATCATAAAATTTACATCTAAAATCATTTAACACTGTTTATTAATAAACAGTTTAAATTGTACTTTGGTCTGATCTTTCATGTGTTTCAAATAAACCTTCACATTAGTTCAGCATGTCACACAAAATTTACTTCAAAATTAACCACAGGAAATAATGCTTTATACAGAAACGTAAAAACTTGTTGAAAATATAAATTACTATCTTGAGCCTTAAAGTTTCATAAAGTTTTGTTAATAATTGTGCCAGACTATTTACAAGTTAAAATTTTAACATATTTAAAGAACAAGGGCAACAACTCAGATAATTACTTATAAATTTCGTTTACAAATTAAGATATAAGTTAGCCTAACAAGAGAAAAAAGCAAACCAACCAAATCCACTCTCATTTTTTCCCAAATCAAACTTAACTGATCTTTTTCATGTTTTAGCCCAAAATATTTCGATGGTGACTGTATATATGACTTTTAAGCTTGGTTTGTTGACCAAACAACCTTTCACATCCTTCAACTGGACATTTCATACGAATATTATCATGTACAACTTTAACGCGCCGTTTTAAACTTCCAACTGTAGCAAACTGTCTAGAACACAGTCTACATTTAGTTACATCTTTATCTAATGGTATCTCTTTTCTTAAACTGAGTCTGTTTATATGCTGGTATGCCTAAAACACAGATATAATACTCAGTTAAATTACTGCTTTTGTGAGCAAGAATAGTATAGGTATTATAATATTAGAAATAATAAAATATTTTGACTATTAAAATAGTGCTTAAAATATCAATTTGTAGAGTGATATGGATTATCTATTGTAATATGAAAATCATATATATAAATCATATACAAAATCTCAATCAAATAATGTTAAACAGAGCTAGTAACCAAAACCATACTTTTAGTAACAAATTTGATTGTCATCATAGTAATAATATATTTATATCAACTGAAACTATTTGATGTCTGCTCTTAACACATACATGGACCCATTTAACTACCACCATTTTTACAATCTTATTGCATTTTATTTTATCATTTAACTGTCAATCACCACTAAGTGTCAACACCTTGCTTTTCATCAAATTATTTTGTATCCCTATAAAATCAGTTATAAAAAAAACTACTACAATATCAGAGTGGAAACAAGTAACATATTATAATTTGTTGTGTTGTTTTTTATCGTTTGTCCTAGGAATATCTGCATTGTGGCGAGTAATAATGTGATTCCTTAAGTCAGAAGTTTGTCCAAAACGTTTGTCACATCTTTCAAATGGACATTCTATTTTGATGTTTTCGTGGACCACTTTAACATGTCTCCTTAAACTTCCTGATGTTGCCATTTGTCGATGACAATATGGACACTTAGTTTCATCACTTGAATATTCTCTTCTGCTCATCAGATGCATCATATTCATATCCGTAGGGACCATTCCAATCTTATGTCTTGGTTCTCTTAACCCCTACAACACAGATTTAGAAAAGTCATTAATACAGATTCCTACAAATTAGGAATTTCCCTTCATTTAAGTTTTAATAACGTAAATGATAGCCCCTTTCAGATCTAATGTCAGTATTGGTAAATGGTTAATTCCAAAAATTTGTATTCAATTAATGTTTTGTTTAAATATTATTTTTATTCTGAATATATGAAACATATAAAATAGTAATTAAAAAGATATAGGAAATTGTTGATATCTTGTACAGAAATAAAAAAAACAATTTAAATAGCTGAGTGTTGAATCATGTCTTGAATATAGTATTATGGCAAAAAATAAACAAATTTGAAAAACCTATGTGATTAAGGCAGAAAACAAAACAGATTTGTTCAAAAATTGATAAGCACTATCATTCGTACTTAGTAGGAACACAATTGCACAAAATAGTTCTAATTAATCATGATTGGTGAATTTTCATATGTTGTCTTAGAGTAGATAATTGTGAAAAAGTCTTCAAGCAAACTGAACATTCGGCACGCTTTCCATAATGTAAACTTTCAATATGACGTTTAAGACTCCATTTTGATGTAAAACTTCTACCACAAAACGTACAAGAGAATTCCTGATCCTACAAAACACAAATATAATTTGATTGAAGATTTTCTTTAATTTATAATCATAAATACCTTAGAGAAAAAATCGTTTCAAAGATAAATGATTAATAAGAAGTCACAAAACTTCAAATTCTCAAATAATTGTTAATACCGAGTTCTCTTCTAAATCACATTTACAAAGTGCTATTTTTGTGATTAATCACATGCCTAAATTTCTGAGTTCAATATCACTGTGAATGTTCATGTAATAAAAACCCTCAAATTGTTAAACCATTTCATTTATATAAAAGTTATATACTTATATAAACTATAGACCCATTTTATGAACATTTTTGATATGTCTGACAAGATTTCCTTTCTGAGTAAAAACACAATCACAATTCATCACTGGACAATTAATTCGGAAATTCTGATGAGCTTCTTTAATATGTCTTTGACAGTTGCTCTTGGAAACAAACTTTCTGGCACAAAACAAACACTTATAAGACTGGTCCTCATCAAGATATATACCCTACAACACAGATAAAGAAATTTCAAATTAACATTATTCTAAATGATTTCTGCAATTTAATTTTGCAGATCTCTACATATTGTTTTCTTATATTTGTACATATATGTTGCAAGTTTATTGTGAAGAAGAACTTAAATTATTCATAAGGATAAAGGATCAATCTTTTCGGATGTTGGAACTGGTTCTACATGGAATTCCTTGTGTATCATTTGATTTACGCAAAAACCAGTCATGACTATGGAGTAGACTAATCAAGGTATTATTAAGGTTTATATTATCAATATTAATTTCTTATTTTTAAATAGTTAAGTTTAATAATTGGTGTATTCATGATTTTGCATTTGTTCACTGTGTATATGTTTCAAATGTTCCTTCAAATTTCCCTTCTGTGTAAAACTTTTAGAACATAGAGGACAATCAATTCTTATTTTCAGGTGTTTTCCTTCTATATGTCTTTTTAAATTTCCTTTTTGAGCAAAAGATCTGTGGCAAAGGTTACAGGAAAACATATATCCAGATTCCTACAAAATAAACAAAATAGAACTTAAAGCAGCAATAAGTAATCCAGTAGAGAGATAAATTGCAAATTACATGAAACTTAATGTGTTTACCTTCATTATCTAAAAATATAGTACCAGTGGAAATATTTTTGCTTTAGATTTTGTTTTTTTGAACAGTATTAATTTATTTTGAAACAATGAGCACATCTAAGAACTGGATTAGTGTTGTACTGCACAAAACTCTATATTAGTTCCCATCGTAATTGAAAGCGTTTATATAAGAAGTAGCAAATTTATTGATAAGCATTACTATGTAAATGCATATAATAACTTTCAAGTAAAACTATAAAAGAAGTATAATAAGATTAAAACATCTTGTCATTATTGTAGGCTATTTATTGAATGTATTTTAGTAAACGCAATAAACAACAAAGATAATTATTCACACCAAAATTAGTTTATTCACCCGATCAACTAAGCAATGATAACACTAATGGTACTAGGTTAAAATTAATCAATAATATTTGATAATCTACATACAATATACACTCATTTTTATAATTTTAAAAAATACTATGATTTCATATTTTACAACAATAATGAACAAATGAATTTATAATAAAAAAGTTGAGCACATTTTAATAAATGGAATGAAACAAATATTTTTACATCCTACTTTTCTACTCCATTAGAAGACAAACAATGTCATAAAATAAACAATTAGAACATATTTTCCAGGGGAGCATTTTACATTTTCCAAATATCAAGGTATAATTTGCACATTTGCTGATATCAAACACTGGAACCTGGGTTATTCAACAAGTGCCTAACAAATTAACACATTCATAGTTTCCACTGTTTTTGTAGAGAGAATGAGATGGAAATTTGGGGTTAATATAAGAACCTCTTATCATCCAAGGAATAAAATCATTTGAACTCAGAACCATGAATATATCTGAAATGTTCTTTAAGAGTTCCTTTCTGAGTGAAAGTTTTTGGACACAATGGACAAGCAACTCTTTTGTTTAGATGCCCTGTGTCAATGTGTCGTTTTAAATTTCCCTTACTAGTGAAGGCTTTCTTACAGTACATGCAGACAAAATCCTACAACAAAAAAAAAAGAAAATACTTTAATGGCTTGAAATTACAAAAAAAAAAAACCATTGACTCTGATATGCAAATACATGAATGTTAGTTGAAGAATTGAAGTTTGTTAAAATGAGTCTTTGTTCATCAGTGGACTTATCTGGTATCACAAGTATACAGTAATTTTTAACCATACTAGGAAGCGTGTTTCAATAAGTATTTAGTTTAATGGATATATCGTCTTATACAGAGATTATATTCTTTAGTCATGGCACCTTGCCCAACTGATGACCATGTTACAGACTTTATATTTCATGTCCATTCTAAGAGATAGTATTCTTTAAATAGCAGGAACTAAAACAGTGTCAAAATGTTCGTATACAGAATGTAAATCATGAAATGAAAAGAAGGAAGGCTAAAGGTGCGAATAAACGAGGTACGGTGTCTGGTACAGGATTATCAATACAGTAGAAAATAGAAGAAACGCAAACGTGTCCAGACCGCACCCATGCCTCGTGTGTTCACTTCTATTTTCGTTTGTATCAATTTTTCCGGACACCGTATTTGTCCATTCGAGGCTAAAGGTGGAATAGAACCTCTGATTGTATAATGTTATCTTTCTTCTTAGGGGAAAATTTAAGATACATGAGCACATCAGACTATGAATCAGGTCACAATTTGTCAAAGTTACTATTCTAACTGTATGCCTTATAGTCTTATGAATGATCTATGGGAATATAAATTGTAATGTGAACATAGCCCATATAAAGCAAATTTTTCCATACAACCTACAAATTTTCAGATCACTTCTGTCAACTATATTTATTCAAGCATGACCTCTTTATTTTTATTGAGTTACTGAACTAACATGCTTTAGTGAAATTCAACAAGTGGACATTCTATTTTCACTTTTTCAGTCAGATGATCCTTACTAACACCAGATTGCAGCACACCTTAGTACAGGTTCACCATAATAGGAATTTTCCATTTTAACAGATAGCTTAACACGAGTTCAGAAGACTGTGTCAGATCTAACAATTAGTCAGTGTATATGCTTATTCACGTCAGAATGACATGAAATAAAATGTGACTTTAAATTTTCCTTCCTGGTAAAGCTTTTATGACAAACGGGGCAATTATTTCTAATTTGTAAATGTGCAGACTGTAAATGTCGTCTTAGGTTCCCTTTAAAACTAAAAGAACTTCCACAGAACTGGCACGTAAAAAATGATGGAGCCTAAAATGGAAAAGAAAAACCAATTAGTTTTTTTTTTTTTATCTTTATTCAGAAATCAAAATATAAATATTGGAAGTTTTCTTTCAGAAAAATATTGAAAACCACACATAACTGAATATTTCAACATGAAAACCTCCACAAGTGATAGATAAGGTAATAATAAAAACGATGCATATCCTTGCATTTCCCCTATCAAAACCAGTTATGAAATTAACAAACCCTGATTCTCCAGCTAATAAAATCATAAAAATAATTTTCACAATAGCGATTTAAAACATATAAATTTGAAAGCTATATATATATATATATATATATTGAATTCAGCAGCAAATTTGTTACTTTGACAATTTCTTAACTACAGGAAGAAAGATCACTGGTAAAAGTTGAACTTTCATAAAGGCAAAGTTTTCAAAACATCCCTATGATTGATATGAACATGTTCCTTAAGATGACCTTTCTGAGAAAATGATCTAGTACAAAAAGGAAAATTTAAACGAATGTTTAAGTGCATTCCATTGATATGTCTTGATAAATTGTCTCTCTGAGTGAAAACTTTCTGGCAGTAACTACAAGTGAAACCAGTAAAAATTCCCTAGAAAATAATCAAAAATATTTTTCAATTTGCACATGAAAATTCTTCAAATTAACCAATATGTTAAATAAATTTTATTTAATGAAATTTAAACATTAGAGTTATGTATGGTATAGTGAGATTTTGCAGCAATTAAACATACAAAGTAATTTGTCGCTTATTTCCAAGAAGTTTTGTTCTTGTTTAGCAGTTGTACAGAGAAATTGAGATATATTTGAAGAATGATGTTAATTTGTATCATTCAGAGAATGGAAATTCACATCAATAGAAATTTAGCCCCATTCTTGAACAACCATAGCCTGTTCATGCTGTAATTCTTCATAATGTATACGCTTCATATGAGTTCTTAGGTTTTCTAAGCGTGAACATTTCTTTTGACAAAATTTACAAATCACATGTAGATTCAAATGCTTTTCTTTTATATGCCTATTCAAGGCACCTTTCCACAGAAAATCTTTTCCACACACAGAACATGTATAAATTCCTTTATCTTTGACCTAAAAGTAAAAATGACACATATCAGTTTTTTTTATGTTTGTGTCTTTTTATTTGATTAACATCTGTTTCAGTTTCTCTGATCTTATAAATGCTTCATTTCAGCAGGAAATAATTTATCTAGCAAAAACCCTACCTAATTTCACAAATATAAACTAATTACTCTTTAATTAATCATTAATTGAAAATATGCATGTGTAGAAGAGTAAATATCATAGATGGTACAAAACTTTGATGGGAGAAAGGCATACCATTAACTATCTTTTAATGGTGTGATTCCCAACCTCTCTTAGCCTTCACACCCCTAGAGCATTCACCTAGACCTTTCACACCCCCAAAGAATTGTTTCATCCACATTTTCGGCCATGTGTTGATGTGAGGTGCTCTATCAATTCAAAACAAATTCTTTTCCTACACATGTTGGCCACTCCCCTGACACTCTAGTCCCACACCCTCAGGTGGTGAAAACACCCCAGGTTGGGAACCAGGGTTTTAATGTGTCAGTTATTTAAAATGAACATTTCTCATATGACTGGATAAAGAGTCAGGTCTGTTAAATTCCCTGCCACAAACACTACATTTAAATCTATAGTTTAGATGATTTCCTCGCACATGTCTCTTTAAAGCACTTTTCCACAGAAAGCGTTTAGCACACCACACACAATTGTAATATCCTCCTGATGGGGTACTTGAGAAATCAAAGGCCTAAAATGATACAAAAGAGTGGAATAAGACACTTTTATTATTTGTAACTAAACATGAACATTTTATGCAGTAACATCCTTAACATCATTGTCTGTCTGTTGAATTTATTAGATTGCTTTTATTATACAAGAAAAAATAAATTACATTACAGACTTAAAAGCTGAATAACCCAAGATATCAGGAAAGGAAAATGTCAAGAACATAAGGTCACAAATCATTTGGTTTTGATGTTGTGTACAAATATATGTATCAAAAGAAAACTTCAGAACTATTTTAATTACTACATATTGTCTCTTCTACATTTACAGCATTTAAAAGTTTATTGTGTCACATATTTTCTGGAAGATCTATCTATGTTATGTATATTTCTGTAATGTGATAATAAAGCACTCTTCCTAGTGAAGGTAGAAAAACAAATATCACATTGAACTCTCTCATTAAAATGACGAGAAACAATATGTCTTTTTAAATCAACTTTCCACTTGTAACTCTTCTCACAATACGAACAATTCCAAGCCTACAATTACAAGGGATAATCTGTAACATGGATTAGATGAAGTCAGGAGGCTTACTATTTTAAACTACATGTATAACTATATTTAATTTGTTGCACCTGATAGTCCAAAATATCCAACATGATAACCAAATTATAAAAGACCTCTGAATCACATTTTAATACAAATGTTCAGTCTTAAATTGTTTTGGGTTGATAAAAATTTGAACACTTAAGAGAAAGTATTTGATAATTCAATATGTTTTTCAATTTTGTGGCACTTGCAACCAATCTGAGAGCAACTGAACACAAAGTTACTATAAAGTAAACCATGATTTTTAAGTCCAGTTTCTCTCAATTTCTGCAAGATGCAAGGGACAGATACTAATTTTGGGGGGTTGATTTGAGTCTTGAATATATGTAAATAGTTTTCAGAAGTACTACAAATGTAAAAAAAAATGAGTAAGATTAATTCTTTAAAGTTCTTCATCTCAAAAACACTAAAGATATCAGACTGGTTTCAGTATAAAGAAAATCGATAATAGGGATAAACTTTTATTTGTTAATACAATACATGTACATCATTATGCATTGTACTTCTCTGTATGATAAATATGAGGATATGTAGTCTGCTATTCATTCCTGTAAGTAGCTGGTAGAATATCTAACATACAATTACATTCAAACCAGCATAGGATACTTTACTATATTGGACAAATACAAGGGATTGTAAAGAGGTTTTTTAGCCTTATGTGTATCGCAGACACCTTTGACTTTCATTTGGGACATTCCAATTTTTTTTCCGAGGCCTGTGGCTCCTGCAATTTCAGAAAAAGTTAATCAAAAACTTGATTTACCAAATTGTTGCCTGACTATATTCAAACCGACCATTTTATCATAAATAATTGTATTAACCGCTCTTATTAGCACAAATATCATAAAACTCTCTATTCTGTTAAAACTAAGTAATATAAGACATAGTAATGAGTTTTATAAGGCAACGGTGAAGCAAAATGTGAATGAGTAGGCAATTTTTAGTTAGAAACCATCTTCTACGGAAATAACATATGTTATCATGCAATTGTCGTCTGGTGGCAGGTTGGTTACAAATTCTTTTACGGAAGCTGCTTTTCCGGTTAACTCTTTCTGGAATTGCAGGTACCACAGACATCGGATGAAGAATTGGAATGTCCCAAATAGAAGTCAAAGGTGTCCCGGTTCACCTCTTTACAATCCCTTTCAGGTATTAAAACTAAGAGTGATACAGATCCTGAATACAAGATTATTTCCTATATTTGACTTAAACTGTGTGCATTTCATTCTTCAGTGAGAAGATTTGTAATGAACATTCAAGCTCCAATTTCTTGTAAAAGATGCTTCGCAAAGGGTACATTTGTATCGCAGGTTTAAATGTTGAGCTGTCATATGTCTTTTAAGGTAGGATTTATATTGGAAACTTCTAAAACATACTGGACAAGCAATACCACTTTGTGAAGAATCCTGCAATGGATTATAGAGAATTGTGAGTAATATGGAATAATCTATTAAAGATCATGTCAAAGAGTTTGTTTCATATTTATTGAGTTATGTATGGATTTATAATGATCTGTTAGCCTCCAATTTCTAGTAAAAGAGGCTTCACACATTGTGCATTCATATCGAAAATTAAAATGTTGAGCTGTCATGTGTCTTTTTAGGTAGGATTTATATTTAAAACTTCTCTGACAAACTGGACAAACTATACCAAGTGATGGATCCTGCAATGAACATACAAAAACTTAATGCAATTGTATGGATAACCAAATTCTAGTGCAGTTCTCCCTTATTGGGTTAACACTCCTAAGGATACTCATATACATCGACTTGCTTAAAGACAATATCTCTTTTTCAAATCCCTAAGTCAATATGAGCCTCAAAATACAGGACTGTTGGTGTTAAACAAATACTAGGTTCATTTTTAAATTAGTTTTATTATGCAAAGTTTTTTCTTACATGATACAACTGGATTCAAACTATCAATAAAAAGACAATCATTCTCATGCAACAAATACTAGGTTCATTTTTAAATTAGTTTTATTATGCAAAGTTTT
Source organism: Lottia gigantea (assembly GCF_000327385.1). Taxonomy (NCBI): domain Eukaryota; kingdom Metazoa; phylum Mollusca; class Gastropoda; family Lottiidae; genus Lottia; species Lottia gigantea. The sequence continues at coordinate 1,120,135 of NW_008708797.1, read as the reverse complement.
TTCTTACATGATACAACTGGACTCAAACTATCAATAAAAAGACAATCATTCTCATGCAAGACCAAATTGAGATTAGCCTGTTTATAAACAGTTAGTAGATATTTGCAATGCATACACCTAAATAAGAATATGAAAATCTGGCAATTCAACATCCATAAGCTCTCAAAAGTACAACAGACCAAGAATATAACCCAGTCACTTTGTGCCATGAAAACTCATTTTGTATGAAGCATATTAAGACCTTATTAGCACACTTTCTGTTTTGTCAAATAGGAAAGAAAACAATTAGAAATATCCATATATAAATTTGATTTGATTTGAATGGAGTTTTAGGTCCTACTTTTCTGCACCTTGTGGGCTAATGAAGACGGGCAACGCCAAGCAGGGTGCCATGAGGGAAATTTTTCCAGGACTGCGGCATTAGCCTGCTTTTTTTCGATTTCCAACTGTCGAGGGATCTTAAACGTGCACAGCCTGTAGCACACAGGACCTCGGTTTATTGTCCCATCCGAACGCTTTTTCCATGCCAGCCCCTCTTACCTGCATAACTGACAGGGAGAAACCGGGTTGAAAAATCCGAAGGTATTATCTCGACCTATGCCGGGATTGAACCCTGGACCTTCAGGTCAGCGAGCATTCGCCTTACATCACTGAGCCACCGCGGCTCCCATCCATATATAAAGAATCAAACCATTATTGCCTATTTGAGTAACATATTGAGTCATATTACTAAGTCACTTGAATTGTTTCACATAATCTGAATCTTTATGAACAGTCCTATAGTGAACATTCAAATTTCCTGTTAAAGTATAGCTTGCGTCACATAATTGACATCCATATCTGTAATTGAAATGAACTGCTTTCATATGACGTACAAGGTAGGATTTCCATTTAAATGATCTGTGGCAAACTGTACATCTATAGGCAAGCTTATCCTGTAATAGAGTTAGATAGATAATTTAACAGTGCTAATCACCTAATAACTTAACAGTGTTTATCATCTTATATTGCTGATAACTTAACGGTGCTTGTCTTTTTACACAGATAATTCAGAAGTTAATTTAAGTGTTTATCATCTTAAAACCAAGATAATTTAACAGTGTTAATCATCTTGTAACACAGATAATGTAACAGTGTTTATCATCTTATAACACAGATAATTTAACAGTGTTTATCATCTTATAACACAGATAATTTAACAGTGTTTATCATCTTATAACACATTGATTAACAATGGTTATCACCTTAAGACAACATAAATTTCAACTGAAATGTTTGTCATTACATGCAGTAAAGTTGTAGATCTACTGGAGGCAAATGTACTCACAAGACAGCATTAGTTGAGCCATCTATGACACAAGAGGAATATTTCACAGGCATACATTCCTTACTTTTATAGAATGAATAATTATGTATAATTATAATAATTTCATGTTTAGCAGGGCAGTTCAAACCACAAGACCTATGACAAAATCTGGGGTGGTCGGGAGATATCTGGCATGTTTTGTCGAAAGATGTGCCAATAATTTTACACCATTATTAAGTGTGAGCAGGCCTTTACGAAAACAATCAAAACTAGAGCCACACGTGGCACAGAGTGGGACTTTGCAAATGTAGCAAATTGCAAAAGACCCCGAAAAAATCAACCTTCCACGATAATTAGATCATGTGCAAGAACAGTCTAAAGTTGAGAAATTTTCATTTTTTAGAAGATTCTAATACCGGAAGTAGACGTCAGACCTCACAAATGTAACTATCAGCAGATAGCCAAGGTCAATGACCTTTGATCTTGTAAAGGAGAAGGTCTAAAAAGGTCAAGATCAAGAGATATACGTCATAAAATTTCTAATTGCACACGACCATAAAACCGGAAGTTGACATAGGACAGCAATTATAAAAGTATAAATAGATAGCCAATGCCAATGACGTTTGATCCTACAAAGGTCAAGGTCAACAAAGGTCAAGGTCAACAAAGGTCAAGGTCAAAAATTGAAAATTTTGAATTTCCAAAACCTGTTCCTTTTTTTGAACTATGAAGCGGAAACAACCGAACTTCGAAGACAAACTGGCTCAAAACATGAGGTAATTGTATGCAAAGTTCCATTTTGAACAAATGTATACTTTGCGAGTTATGCCCTTGGCCAAAAATGTCAATAATGAGTAATTTAACCTGGATGTGCCACGCCCACCTCAATTTTTTTTGCATAGGTTAATTGATATTCAAAATGTTTTGTCGTATTCCAAATTTCAAGCTTCTACATCATACAGGTCAAAAGATATAGGTCAACAAAAGTCAACAAAGGTCAAAATCGAAAAATGAAAATATCCAAATGTACAAAACCCGTTCCTTTTTTGAAACTATAAAGCTGAAACAGCTGAGCTGTTAACACAATCTGGCCAAAAGGAAGATGTAATTGTGTGCAAAGGCCCTTTTTGAACAAACGCATCCTATGCGAGTTATGCCCCTGCCTCTAAATGTAAACAATTAGTAATTCAACCTGGATGGGCCACACCCACATAAGTTTTTTTGTCATAGGTGAATTCATATTCAAAGTGTCTAGTTATATTCCAAATATCAAGGTTCTACATCAAATAGATCATAAGATATACGTACACCAAGCTCAAAAAGTCACAAATATTGTAAAAAAAAAAACTCAAATTTGAAAAAATCACGAATTTCAATTTTGCTTTAAAATAACGATTGTTATATCTATGTAAAGTACACGAGAAGCACATTAGGAAACCGAAAAAATTTACTCTCTAGGTTAATTAGGTCACGTGCTAGAGCAGTCCAAATTTGCGAATTTGGCTTTTTACGGATAGCCATAAAACCGGAAGTACATGTCGGAGGTCGAAGGTTAAAGTATCAAATGATAGCCAAGGTCAATGACCTTTGACCCTATGAAGGTCAAGGTCATCAAAGGTCAAGGTCACAAGAAATAAGCTTTCAAACTTTGAAAAAATTCAACCGAAAGTTGCAAAAATGCAAAAGCGAAATTCAAAAATCGGCTCCCAATGTTTTGTAGACTTTCGACAGCAGATTACATCGACACCAAAATTACGCAGGTTTAGTTTATTCCTAAGGACTTATTTCGAATTTAAGAAAAGTTGGAAATCAAAATGGCGGCCAAAGTATCACTTCCGGTCCGGCCATAGATTTTTATTTTATATCGCTCAACGAAATTCCGTTCATTTTGATAAATCTCACCGGAAGTTATTCGACAAATTCGATTTTGGACTTCAAGTGACTCAAACTTTGAAACCAGAAATGACGTAAAAAATCTTGACTGTATCATATCATTTACTTAAGTGATGTCTATTTGCATTTTAAATTTCAGATCAATCGATGCAAAAACAAAAAAGTAGCAAAAAAATTGAAAAATTTGATCGCAAAAAGTTTGCGACAAAGTTACGAATTTCGAAATTTTTTAAGTGCTATCTAGTCGACATTAGCCACCAGATGTTAAAATTGAAAAATGTTTCAATTTATATTTATGCACAACATTGCCATTATCTAAGGTTCAAGAAAGTTGAATGATTGCTGCAACTACTGCAGTCTAAGCTCAGGAAGGTGTGTAAAAATCGAAAAAAAAAAAAAAAAAAAAAAAAAGAATTGACATTTCGATAACAAACTGGGACTTTGCAAAAGCAAAGTCCCACAATCAGTTGATAAGAATTTTTTTTTTATTCCAAAAACATAAAATTGTTTGCATACATACAGCAAAGGGCCCTTCAGCTTCATTGAACAGTAAGTAAAACAGAATAACAAAATCCAAAAATCTGTTGCCAAACAAAACCCTGCTAGAAAAGGATAGAACAAGATTTGGGTTCCTTTCAGTTAAAATTGGTCTGCATCTCAGAGCACTTTTCATGACTTAGTGCTATATTGTGAATCTTTTGAAAATGTTTTTTCAAATGAGCTGACTGAGTGAATTGTTTTCCACAAATAGTGCAAGCTACTCGAACATTGAGATGTAATGAACTAATGTGTCGCTTGAGGTTAGAATTACTCCCCATCTTTTTACCACATGTTAAACACTTGTACTTCTCAGAAAGCATCTAAAACATACAAAAATATATGTTTGTTATCCAGATAGTCATATTAATACAAACTCTTCACATTGTCATTTTTCAAACATAAAACAAGATTGTATATGGTATTGTTGTCCACTGTTGTTTCAAACCGATTGCATCAAATAGTTCTAATATCTAATAAACCACAGCAAGTACACACACCCAAAATATCAATCAATTTAAACATCAGCTTTGCTTTCAGTTAATTAAACGTTACGAAGCTATAGTTTCTTATTTTTTAAATGTACGGTACATGACTATAATTAAATTTTCTTTGTTCAATTTATATTCTTATCTTGATATATCATTAAAGTAGTAAACAAATAATTTTTATAAAAGCATTATTCAACAGAGATGTGACTTGTTTTCCTTATTCACTGGGGATTGCTTTTCCACACAAGATTTGTAGACCCAACATTCATATTGTGTTCGACTAAAATGTGTCGCTTAAGTTCACACTTTTGTTGGAAAGATCTACCACATATGGAACAGTGGACAGCCATTTTAAGATGAACTGTTCTGATGTGACGATAAAGAACATATCCTTTGGTAAAGATTTTACCACAAACAGTACAAGAGTAACTTTTACCACCAGCCTAAAATCAGATAAAATATCACTTTAGAATCAAGATCATTCAAAAACAAGCTATATGCTACTAAATTAGTAGTTCTACAAGACACTAAATTACTGCAAATACTTGTATTCATGTATAAAATTCAAGTTTTACTAAGAATTATACATCTGTTCCACCCGAACTTTGGTATATGTACGTCATGGTGCTATGAAAAGTAGTTAATTTGGGTTGATTAATAAGTGGATGTTTATGAATCTTTCAAATCATGTCTTGGGCAACAATTCTGTATGAACTTTTTTAATGTGTCTTTTTAAGTTATCATCCTGTGTAAAAGTTCGGTAACAGATTGGACAAGTCACTCGATAATTCAGATGTTTTCCTTGAACATGTCTATCTAACTTGCTTTTATGTAAGAATTGTTTATGACACCATTGGCAGTTTAATTCACCAACTTTTACGTGAATCTACAAAATAAATAAAATGTCTTTTATTATTGAACATATGAACATGTTCCAAATGCAAATTGCTGGCTATGCCAGAAACAGATACTTGATAGCAGAAGATTCATATTCTTACAATTTATTCATGAATTTTAACATATTTTCTCGTCATAACTATTCATAATTATATATCTTTACTGCAATGTTTGTAAAATTAATGTCATTGTAATATTGATTATATATATGTAGCTCACATGGAGTATAATTTTTACCCACGATCTTTCTCTTTTGGATACTCTATTCTTATAACATTTGATCCTCCAATCAATTTCCAATTAAAATTTACCCAAAGCCATTTCCAACTAATTTCACGTATTTCAAGAGGCAACCTGTTGATTCTGCCATTTTATGATGGTGCAATCAGATATACCTTTAATCATTTGTTAATTGACAACACTCGACAATGGATTAGATTAAAAGATGATATTCGAGATTGGTTGATTAGGAATTTAATACGGAAACACAGTGATGAAAATTTATGGGCTATGTGGCCATCAAATATTTGTTTCAACACTAGGCTTGCAATCAAAAATTGTGAGAAAATGAGCATAGATATCTATGATATTGAGAAGCAAAAGATAATTCCTGTTATTTTTAACTATTTATTTACCGGTACTATAATCTCTAAATAACATTTAGAAGTAGATAGAACATTAAATAAATACTTAAATAAATTTATTTACTGTTTAAAAACATATTACAAAGTATTTGATATAAACATTTGCTGAATAGAAGTTTGATTGTACTAGTACCAAAAAAAAAACTTCTAATAAGTGAAAATTTATGTTGTATTTTGATCTCCACACCAAGAATGCATCTGAAATTGTTTTGAATGTACTAATTTCAAATGTTGTTTTAAATTATCATTTTGAGAGAAAGATCTTTCACAGAAGGGACACTCAGCTCGATAGTTCAAATGTCTTCCTCGGACATGTCTTTCTAACTTGCTTTTAAATAGAAATGCTTTATCACACCAATCACACTTCCAACTTCCAGATCTTATCACAGACATCTACAATGAAAGACAATCTGCTTTATTGATGACTTTTCTTAAAATGACTCTTTAAGTTTCCTTTTTGATTAAAGCTAATACCGCACACAGGACAAGTAAATCTTAAATTAAGATGAACACCTCTAACATGTCTATCCAGATTAGAGGTAGTTGTAAATATTTTACCACAATGACTACAATTTAAACTTCTTCTCCCACTAACCTACAACATACAAAAATATCTTCTGTCAATATTCCTTGGAAATCACAAAATATAGAGTTATATTGACTACAAATTATCAGTATTCACAAGAAGATCTTCTCTCACTAATTTCAAATGAAACTTCTTAATATGATCCCTTAAATTTCCTTTCCAATTGAAAATCTGACCACAAAAGGAACAAGACACTCTTTGTTTGAGGTGTACGCTTCGAATATGACGGTCCAAATTGGAAGATGTAGAAAAAACTTTATGACACCAAGTACAGAGACCAGTCCTTCTCTCCTAAAACAAAAAACACACCAATTAATGAAGGTTTCCAAAATATGTCAGTAAATTTTGTGGATATTACGTAAATGCACTTTTAAATTACTTCTTTTCACGAACTGACTATCACAAACTGGACAATTAACTCTATAATTTAAATGTTTGATTTGATAATGTTCTCGTAAAGTTGATTTCCTAGTACACCGCACTTCACAATATGGACACTGAAAACCCTTTGAATCATGACACGTTTGATGTTGAACTAAATCTTGAACGCCTTTTGATATGTACCCACACCAACAAGAATTGTTAAATGTTGGTATTTCCTAAAATAACAAAAAAAACTGAGCATTATTACGCTTATCACTAAGGGAATCATCAACATGAATAAAATGTTAACTTCACATCGTTATTCTTTAAAAAATCCACTATTAGAATGTACTCTCTTCACATGTTCTCTAAGGTTGCTTTTACGCACATACTCTAAATTACAAAAGGGACAAGTTATTTTATAGTTCAAATGTTTAATATGAATGTGTTCTTTTAAATTGCCTTTTCTTGAACAGCAAACAGGGCAATATGGACATTTAAAACCTTTTTTTCCCATATGCTCAAAACCACTTGTTTCATTAACAATTCCCTAAAAGAAAAAGAAAAGTGTGAATGTATCATCATTCAAGTCAACCTTAGTAAAGGTAATAATCTTGTACCACAGACAAGTTCTTTTTATCATTTCTATCAATTTAAAATTAATCAAATCAATTCAAAAGTCATAAAGGCATGATATCTGCATCAGTGCTAGTTGTGTAATAGGAAGCTAAGTTAACCTGAAGTTAGAAGCCTTCTTTCATAAGGACTTTAAGTGTAAGGACTGCTCTTATTCTGGACATTTGTAGTAGTGTTTGTATGTAAAGTATTGTCAACATAAGATATAATTGGTAATATTAACAATTCTACCATTATTACACCCTTTATTAAACCAGTTACATAAACTGACGTTTGTCACATAACAATATCAATATGGTGTATGAATACATCTCAAAACAAAACAATGACTCCATCTAAGATTTGTGTATAAGACAGTGCAGTTTGTATCAATATAAATATATATAATGCATGTTTGTGGCATGATCACATCAACATGAATAAAATGTTAAGTTCACATCATTATTCTTTAAGAAATCCACTATTAGAATGTACTCTCTTCACGTTCTCTAAGGTTGCTTTTACGCACATACTCTAAATTACAAAAGGGACAAGTTATTTTATAGTTCAAATGTTTAATATGAATGTGTTCTTTTAAATTTCCTTTTCTTGAACAGCAAACAGGGCAATATGGACATTTAAAACCTTTTTTCCCGTATGATCAATTGCTTTTACACATCAATAATACTGAGACAAACATTTTCATTCCTACATAAATCAATATAACTTTCAATTATTATTTTTATATTACTATATTTTCATATTAAATGAAATGTCTCTCAATCTATTTCCCTTAACAAGTAAGTCACTTTTTGTTCCACTGCCCTTATAATAAATACCCCATTATTTGCCCAGTTCTTTATTTAGTTTTACTGCCCTTACAATAAATACCCTGTTATTTGCTCAGTTCTTCACTATAAACTCACTTATTATTCTCCAGTCCTTACAATAAACACCCGGTTCTTTGTTTTCAGCTTTTGACAAACTCAATATTAGTCTTATTATTTGCTAATTTTCTGCTCTTGTCAAGAAAACTATTCTGTAAACTTAGAAGTAGACTATAGTTCTAGTTCTACAATTTTATTACAAAAATGAATGTTCTCGTTTCTTATGGAACATGAGATTATCTTTCTGAGAATAATTCTTTCCACAGATATCACAAATTTCTCTTTGCTTCAAATGAACACCTTTAACATGACGATTAAAATGATATTTGGTTGGAAAACTTTTATGACACCATTGACATCTATGCCCACCAGCCTAGAATAACAAAATGTTCAATGAACTTTTAAGCCAAGCACATCACTAATTTTAGAGAAGGAGTTGTGTTGAAGATAGTTGGTTTTTATAATTTTTACATATTACTAATGTGAATAAGTGAAATAATAGGGAGCTGCAAGAGACTTTATCCCGTTGAATATATAGTAATTTTTTCCTAGTCATGCTGCTAGCAGGAATAATATTTTTTATTGATGTTCAAGATATCAAATATAGAGAAATGTGCCCTTTAACATATCTGAAAGTTTTAACTAAAAAAATTCAACCATTAATTTTTAAATGCCCAAAATATTAAAAAACACTGCATTTGGTTTTTAGTTTGTTATACTGCTTGGAAACTGTTGGAAACTACTGTAAGGATTTGCATTAAATAAATGCCTATTTGTAGAGAAATATGTTTCCTACATATATCTTAAACATTTCAACTAAATATAACTAGCCATTAAAAAAAACAAAAGGTCAAACCAATTAACAATTGGTAACCAGTTTTTAATTAACCCTTTAAAAACAAATTGATGAAAAAGATACATAAATATAAATAGCATATTTTAGAAATTTTTTCAGGTATAATTAAAATATTTTTGATTATGAAAACTTTTTTCAAAAAAGCAGAAGGCCCCTTTAAAATTCTTGTGGTATTTTAAGGAAAATTAAAGATAGTTAAAAATACTAACTGAAATTATTGTGCCATGACACAAAAAAAGAAGATCTGCATTTTACCAACTCCAATTTCTTGCATTTCTAAATAAATTCATATTGCAACGTTTTAACTAGACCTCTTATGACCCATTCAAACTGACATGCTCCAGCTAGGGCCTAACAGCAAAGATGTAACTTGCTATGAAATTTACAGCTAACTCCAATTAAAACAGGCCAAATGTACAAGGAAAAATAATATTGAAATATCCAATATCCAAGGTTATACATGGTTAAATTACTTAAATCAAGTAAAATTCTACATAATTTATCTCATGCTATATTTAAAAGAAAACTTGGACCTCTTTTTCACTTATATTATTTGATCATAGAAGATTTCTAGTAAGAAGTTGTTTGGATTTATGACAAAGATCTAAGACAAAGGAATATTATTCTTTTGAGAAGTAAGAACATCTGAGTAATATTTACATGTAAAAAAACGTGAAAGTTTCTCACCTTAAATCATCTTGGTTCATTGTCAGAAAAGAAAACTCGAACAAAAATCATGCTCACACAAGATCGTAATCAAGGATAAATATGTGGTCCAGATTGTTATAAACTGATGCAGATAGTTCAATTAAGTTTGAATATACTTGAGGTTGAGATTTTCATCATTGAAAATAACGCTGTGAGCTTTAATTGTGACAACATGCCATTTTGTCCCCTACGCTTTATGTATAATAAGTGATACTATCATAAAGATACAAAATGAAAGAATGGACAAAGCAAATCTTGAAACCCAGTAACGAGTATTAGAGTAAGATACACAATATAACGATATTATAGGAATAACATTTACAAGAGGAGATATATCCCAAACTTAGGAATGATATGGCACTACATCTATTAATTTCTGGGTACATGGTGATAGTTATTGCTGATTAACTCAAATCTTTGATAACTACTAGTGATGTCTGTAAGATACTTTGAGGCTTGATAATATAAAGCAGATAAAAACCACATGCTAGCAACAGAGTGATGAAAGCAGAAGACCTTTCAAACACTAATATCTATATTATACCAATCAAATGGTATTTAGGTAATCAAAAACTGGATATTTGGCAATTTTCTTTTGTTATGAATGCAAAAGCTTTCAGATCTTTAAGGATTAGAGGTGAAAAGGACAGTCTCGCATGTAGGCTTAGATTCAATCAAAATACACCTATAGATTATTAACTTTATTTTTTCCTGTGTTTATTTCATTAATTTGGATATGACAAGATGTCTGGACTGTCAGATTTAACATTCAAAAGGAAAAAAAGTAATGGTAATTACTATTGATACCGTGAATCCAGGAGAAAACTCTTCTATTTGAATGACATTGAAGCAAAATGAAATTTTCCACAAGAAAATATCAACAAAACAATCTTTAGTTGTATTCCATTTAGATTCAAAAGACAAATATGCTGTCAAAGGAGTTTATCCTTTCTGTATATTAACAAAACAAGGTCATCTTAAACTGCTGAAATAACTGCAACAAGTACTGGCTACTTTATTTTATTTTTATCCAAAGAAGTTTCTAAATGTTGTATATCTGAAGCCAAAATTTTATAAAAGGCTTTAACAGATCGATAAAATTATAGTTTGAAAAACTGATAGAGCAAGTTTAAGCAGAGCCTGCAATGTTTAATATAAGACTGATAAATCCAATTTAATTCAAAACAAGGATTCCCTTCCATAAATTTATAAATATCACAAAGATCATTATAAAGAACTAGAGTGATATTCATTACTATCTATGCAAGAAAGTCTGTGAATGTAAGGTCCATTAACGAAACTCTCCATATACATTAGATTAAAATGTAACAATTGATATTTTTAACAATACAAATTGTTAGAAACTAGAATCATTACATTTATTGTGGATGGGGTCTGGGTGGGGTAGCTCAATCATTTCTTTATGGACACTAGTGCTCAAGCTAGAAAGAAACTGTCCAAAAATAGATTTTTTTATCATATAAACTTTCCAATAAATATTGCTGGAGTTTTTCTTCTGAGTTTGAGCACTATAAATTTAACTGTATAGGGTTCAATAATCAGTCAGGGATATGATCAGAATAAAAGGGTATAATTCTAGATATCAATGACCCACTATCAAAGAAAAGTTGAATTATGGGGAGGCATTTTTTGTGAGACTTTCTGGTATTTTTCACTTTTATTTTAATGAAGGTTTAATGCGTTGACTCAATTGCTTTGTAATACGTGTTAATATGTAAAATATAGAACAAAACTTACCTGCATAAAACTTTCAGATTTGACTTACAGTTTTACTCTAAAGAGTATGGCCAAAAAGAAAATTTTTCAGTTAAATATAAAAACTTATTCTTAGATCCCAAACATGACATATTTTTAGCAGTAAGGTTTTGTCTGAAAATTTTCTTTTCTTCTGATGACAATAAAATACCACAGAAAAAACTTAAAATTTAGCCAAATTTCAGAGCAGCATCAAATGACAATTTGCTGTCAATGTTCATTTCAAAACTGATGATTAATTTCATAATTTTACACCTCAATCATAAGACGAGTTTAACAAAATGTCATCAAAAATATCCCAAACTATTAAATTACATAGAAGAGGCATATTTCGCAATTTTGTAAGTTTTAACTTGTGATTTTATAAAGTCAACTTTATTCCTTCTTCAAAGAAACAACCAATAAGCAAGTATGACATGGTAGTTTTCTTTGAACAAAGAAAACATATACTTCTATAGGGAAAAAAGACTGGATTTAATACTTCCATACTAAATACTTTATTTATTTCACAATAAATTTAGATGAAGAGTTGATTCCAGTACTTTAGTCTCTATTGGCCAGAGGACAAATGATTGAGCATTTATGTTCTTCAGAAAAGCAATATTTTACAGCAGCTCCAATGGAATTGTAGCATAAAAAACACTTGCTCTTAATGAAGTCAAGGAAAAGGGAACAATGTGAAGAGTTTTCAGAGCAATATCAATATGAATCCATTCAAATCTTTTATTTCTGCATATTATTATATGTACACTATGTTTGGTATTAAAGACATATCTTTTAGTAGAACTATTTGATATGCTCCATATTTTTTTCCAAGTTTGAGGTTCACACCTTAGTCAATAGACTTCAAATAATAAGCTTTCAAGAATCAACCAAAACATTCACTCGATGTTGATTAGTAATTTTTGAATGATCACTGTCCATTGTTTACAAGAATGGAAATTTTCTTATTGTGAAAATTCAATGATAGAATTCATGTTGATACTGATAGTTAATGGACCTTGAACAATGTTATATACCTTCGTTTCTTTTTACACTGCCCACTGCCACACATTATCAAAAAATTTAAGACATTTCAAATTTGTAGTCGGATAAGCATCGAACAGAAGACATTTCTAAATTTAGAGCCCCAAAACTGTTGAATTTTCTTAAAATGATTTATCAATGGTTTTTGGTAATGACGTTTTCAGTGAGTCACAAAATGAAAAAACTTGTATCTGACGATTGGTATTATCACACTATGTAGCAGGAGTACAAAAGTCAAGGTATGAAACATTGCTAATAGTTTGAAATAAACAGTGAAACGTACCTGTTGATTTTGAGATGAAGAGGCGCCAGAGCCAGACACTGAAAATTAAAATCCATACTGATAAATACACAATATAAAGGTCAAGACATATATATATTGTTTGAATTCAATTGTGAGAAATTTATGAAAAACTCTGTGGACAAATACAATATTTTATTTCAAATTCTAGTTCTTAACCAAAAAATCTGACAAGAAGTTCTGTTACCTTTTCTCATCAAAACATTCCAGCAAATAAATAAGAAATATATAAATAACATACCTGACATGTAAGCGCCTTGTGATTGGTCAGGTAAATTAGGAATATCAGAAAAACTCTGATTGCTTGATTCATTGGTATGTAAGCCTACAGGATATAAACCAACAGTTTGTTCGCGCAAACTATTGAAAAAATCATCATCATTTGATTCACCACCGAAACTTGAAAGACTGTTATCACCACCCTGAGCACCTGAAAATATAGAACACAACCTGTAATTGACACTATTCTATTAGAACTCATCGGTTATTTAATGTTTGAAAGACTATTTCTGAAAATATTTAAGAAAAGAATACAAACTAGGTCATGTAAAAGATAGAATATATCACCAATTTCCATAATCAGTTTCAAATGCACTTACCAAAAGAAGGACGCTGAAAACTAACTGCTGGCTCCATCACACCATAATTAGATTCAGAATCTAGTACGCTGTCTACTTCATCTTTTACTGAAGTTAAATCAATTTCTATAACATCAGGTTCCGATGGTGCTCTAGATTTTGATGGGGTGAAGGGAGAACTATTTTTATTTGAAGGCTCATCCTGGGCACTTGTGTCTAATGATGAAGGTAATATTTCTGATGAACTTGCATCAGTTTCCATTTCCGCTGTATTATTTTCAGTGTCAGAAGTTTGTTTATCCGTTTCAATATCTGGTGGTTGTTCATTTTGACTAGAATCACCTTCTGCGATATTTTCTGAGTCTTTTTCACCGGTTGACGCTGTATCTATTGATAAATCATGACTAGTGACAGATTCTATTTTTAGTTGACCATCATCTCCTTCTGTTTTATTTTTATTACTAGCTACAACACTACCATTTTCTACTTTAATAACTTCAAATTTAATATCAGGTTTATCTGTTGTATCAGTAATATTACCAGTAGAATCTGATTCTGGTTTATCAGCACCAGGTAAAGAATGAGCTGGTGTTGCTGATACTGATGCTGGATCAACAGGAATAGGAATGGACGGAGATGTTATTGTTGATGTTGCATTTAATCTTTGTGATGGTGATGTTGGTATTTTTCGTGGTGATAATGATGATAAATTCATGGATTGGCGCTGAGGTGATGAAAAACGAGGCATTTTAGCCATTTGATGAGGAGGAAGTCTATTTTGATCAAAGGGTCTTCTTCTCATTTGAGGATTTCGATTTAGTGAACCTGGGTAACCTTGAGGTCGTGAAAACTGACCTCTTTGATGCATTGTGGGTCTTCCTCCCCCAGGTTCATCTGTCAAGTCCACACTAATGTCATAACGAGTTTTACCCAAAACATTTGGGGTGGGGGGAGGAAGTGGTCTGTCTAAATTTTTCTTTGGTGTTTTTTGTTGTGGATCAGTAGCATAGAAACTTTTACTGATAAATGTTGTTGAAGATTCATCACTTTTAGAAACTTTTTCATTCACAATATAATTAAATTCTGTTGCACTGTCAACTGTTAGAAATAAATGACCCACAACTTTCACATTTTTATCAAAATCTACATTTCCATGACAAACCGCTTGTAAATTTTTCACTAAAGCTGAGATAAATTGGTTAGCAGATTTTTCTTCTAAGGATACCATTTTTCAGAATGTTATTTCACATTGACTAAAAAAAAAAGAAATTCATTAACGATTGGTAACTATACGAAATAATTCTCAAATTGTATGGCTCTTTATGCACCATGATAACTTCTAAAGCATCTATAGTCATCTATAACCCTGTTTCCACTAAGAATTTTATTGTAAAGTAAATTTTGCACATAGCTAGCTTCATTGCCAAATGCATTGCATTTACACTGAGTTTAACTGGTTCCTGAACGACTTTAGCCTCGATTACAACCAGTAAAATGCAATAGACCACAAAGATCAGTATGCCCCTTATTGCTGAACAAGATAAAGCTGGCTTTTTGCGTTTCCACTGGTTAAGTAAAAGCCAGCTTTAAGCTAGCTTACAGTTGACCCTGATTCATTTCGGCAATTTGCCCAGTAGAAACACACAAAAGCTAGCTTAAAGCTGGCTTTTTCCTTCAGTGGAAGCACAGTATATTATACTTGACATATAGATGAAATTTAATTTCTTCAATAAAAAGTCATTTTTGTATGGATGAAGTGAAATATAAACTCCAAAATACCCCTTAGAATAGATTCTTAGGTGTCTTAGGGTGAAAAAATTGGTGGCAATAAATGCATCATTTATAGGCCTATGACCTTATCCCCTGTCAAATGTTATTGTTAAGAATAACTCAATAAGATGAGACTATAGCTATAATTGGGTATACAATCCTACATATTGAGCAAACAATGTCACTATTTTACTGTGCAAAAGTACAGGGTAAATTTAGCTTAACTGCAACAGCCCACTTTATACTACGGTAACTAATTCAAGCCAAGGACAACGACAAGTTGAAGATACATACAATACATGGTCAAAGTCACAGTGCCCACATTGCCACAATCTTGTTGCTTAAAATATCTCGACAGTCCAGCATACTGTCTGACCTATATTCTCTTCAAGATTGATTTTGCGATAAACCGATTACTTTTCACAGCGTCTATACTTACAAATTGCATTGATTCTTTGTTGTGGTCATGAATTATCGCGGGAATGCAAGATGAAATTGTCATAAAGATCTTTCTAGACCAACCACGCATCGCGCACTTTGCTTGCTCATTATCATAATAGCTGAGAGCGAGGCTAATATTCCGGAAAACTGTTGAACCAAATTGTACGGATTAGTTTCTGCTTCAGAAAATGTATACGTAGCGTTTATATGCGTTATAATGATTGAAATAATGATTATGTAATATTTATAGCACAGTTTTCTGATTAAACAGATTTAAGCATCGAACGAACCCCAGTTATTTAATAATTGCAGACATTTCCATTTTAATTTGGTGGGGGTGGGGTCGAACTTTTTTCTTGCTCAAATTTGTGAAAAACATACCGGTATGCTATATTAGGTCTACACCAAACCATATTATCTCCACCCTATTTTGAGCAGATCTCTTAATTTGTGACCTCGGCCAGTGCTTTACATAGGAGTTTCATAATTTCTATGAACTTCCTCACTCCCAATACCAAAACCTACAGAAATGTGAGTTTTAACTAAAAAAAATTCATGCATGGTTTATTTTTTTCAACGACAAAACTTCGTTAAATTATTATGCTTTTTGGTAGGTAAGAAAATTACTGTGTAGGCCTTG
The DNA here is from genome assembly GCF_000327385.1 of Lottia gigantea. Classification (NCBI taxonomy): domain Eukaryota; kingdom Metazoa; phylum Mollusca; class Gastropoda; family Lottiidae; genus Lottia; species Lottia gigantea. Next base: position 1,103,820 of record NW_008708797.1, on the reverse strand, counting down.
GATTTAAGCAAAATAAAGGCCTAACTGTAGAAAAATAATATATCTAATCCTTCTTAAGGTTTCAACTAATAATATCGATCCATAATATATCCAAACACTGAACTTTGTCAAAATGCTTAATAAACAATTGGAACTCTCCATTTTTGAATTAACCCTTTTAAGACAAATTCGATTTCATCAAGTAGATACAAAGATTTAAATACCGTACTTCAGAAATATTAATTTTTCAGGTATATTTTACGACGCTTTGAATAGGCTACTGCCGATTGAAATTATTTACATAATAAAAGAAATAATGTATCATGAATAATATTCTACACGCTAGAATAATAAATACTGAGGATTCGAACCGAAAAACAGGAGCACCAAATCCAAAATAATAGTTGGACAATATCTTAAATTCCACATCTCCTCATCTCATAAACTAATCAAGAAGCTGTTGATCTTAAATTAATTTTCATCAGTCTGAATTAAGAATTCTTTCAGATTGTTAATCACAGATTAAGTAGCCAGTAGTCAATCTGTTATCATCACATAACATATTAACAAGGAAGTGCGCATGACTTTGAAACAGTTCTTTAATTTATTTTATAACTTTTAATATGCATTCATTATTTTTCTGTTGTCTATTAATAATAAATAATAATAATATATTTGACACATATTTCACATTTTCAGTATCAAAAGTGATAAGAGAATAAATTACAATAAATGCAAAGGTCTGTCACAAACTAGATACGGTACAGTGTATTTCAAGTTAAATCAAGATTTAGCCTAATATAAAGAAATAAGGAGTGATAATAATCTGGTGATACCATTTCATCACGATCATTTGAAAGTAAAGCTTTATATACAAAAGTATTTTGTAGTGATTCAGAGAACTTATTCCAAATCTTGATAATGTCTTGTCGGTGTTCCCTCGTCCGATCCGAAATTTTTGTTTTGTTTAAACGACAATTACGGAAATTGACGGAAATAATTAATGAGCATGTTGAAGCCATCTTTCTAAAGAGAAACGCGTCAGTTGCGGCAGTGTTGATATTTACAGCGAAAGCCATAATATTATGGTTTTAATCTGAAGAAAATTTCATGTCTTATTTATCTATCAGGTAGTGTGAATTACAATAACTATATTGTATATCATTTGCAGGTCATATTGCTGGCATGGAGAAAACATAGAGCACCTCCAATCGCAAGAGTGACGCTATCTTTACCGCCATTTTGCTAGATTGTGAAACTTGTCTGGATCATTTGGCTGCAAACATAAAATATGGTCAGCAACCAGTCTGTGTTGCTAATTTGATGTTTGTAAAGTTGCATCTTAAGCAAATATAGTAGTCTTTGGACATTTCTTTGCAAATGTTTGTGTTCTTAAAGCTGATTATGTACCTTAGATAAAGATTCTTTTGTTCGTGGACGTAGGGTAGGGTTGGGTAGAGGCGTCAACTACTGTTCTGACGACAATGATTTCTGAATTGAATTTTGCCAATCATTTCCGTATGAATTGAAATATAAACAACTAAATACTTCTGAGAGCCTTACATTGTCTTTGGGTTAATGAAATGTCAACCACTGGAAAAGTTTTTGCTTGTAAACATGATTTTACTGAGATGAATTTTCATTTCGTAAAGTAGGTCATTTTCAAGTGAATTTTCTGGGAGAGAAGCATGTCTATTTAATATTGAAAGTCACTTAACCTTATATTTCTTGGACCCAAAGACATTCTAAGACAAATGGCATAGAGTTGAATATTTTATTTTGAATATTTATGAAATTAGAGAAAAAATTCAAATCAGAGCTCAATGTCAGATACTAAGATAGTCTCATCAACTTGCCAACCACTTTGTCAACAGCCCCAATTTAAATTCAGTAGCACATGCTTCAAATAAAGTGAAAGTTTTGATGATTTTTTTCTGAGCTAAATGATGAAATTGACAGGGTATTAGGAACCTCGTCCCCCTCCATCGCCCCCGCCCCCCTTTCTGCAGCTCTGCCCACCTTCGTATATAATTACTAGGCCTATTTATCACTTACTGTACTGATTCAGATCAGTTAATTTTTCTTTTAATTTACAGTGATTTAAAAAGAAGACTATGGCTTTGCCAGATGAAAAATCTGCTAACCAATTTATCTCGGCTTTGGTAAAAAATTTACAAGCTGTATGTCATGGAAATGTAGATTTTGATAAAAATGTGAAAGTTGTGGGTCATTTATTCCTAACAGTTGATAGTGCAACAGAATTTAATTATATTGTGAATGAAAAAGTTTCTAAAAGTGATGAATCTTCAACGACATTTATCAGTAAAAGTTTCTATGCCACTGATCCACAACAAAAAACACCAAAGAAAAATTTAGACAGACCACTTCCTCCCCCCACCCCAAATGTTTTGGGTAAAACTCGTTATGACATTAGTGTGGACTTGACAGATGAACCTGGGGGAGGAAGGTATCCGCAAATGCCAGGAAGGAGTCAGTTTTCTAGACCTCAAGGATATCCAGGCTCTCATCCAATGCACAGAACTCCAGCACGTCGTAGACCCTTTGATCAAAATAGACTTCCCCCTCATCAAATGGCTAAAATGCCTCGTCTTTCATCACCACAGCGTCAATCCATGAATTTATCATCATTATCACCACGAAAAATACCAACATCACCATCACAAAGATTAAATGCACCATCAACAATAACATCTCCGTCCATTCCTATTCCTGTTGATCCAGCATCAGTATCAGCAACACCAGCTCATTCTTTACCTGGTGCTGATAAACCAGAATCAGATTCTACTGGTAATATTACTGATACAACAGATAAACCTGATATTAAATTTGAAGTTATTAAAGTAGAAAATGGTAGTGTTGTAGCTAGTAATAAAAATAAAACAGAAGAAGATGATGGTCAACTAAAAATAGAATCTGTTACTAGTCATGATTTATCAATAGATACAGCGTCAACCGGTGAAAAAGACTCAGAAAATACAGCAGATGGTGGTTCTAGTCCAAGTGAAAAACCACCGGATATTCCTAATGAATCTGAACCAAGTGATAAAAATACAGCTGAAAATACCCCAACTGACCGTACAACTCCCTCTGAATCAACTGAAGAATCATCTCCATCAAAAGCACCTCAATCAAACGACCCTGAAGTTATAGAAATAGACTTGACCAAAGTTAAAGATGAAATAGATAGCTTATTTGACTCTGATTCAAGCAGTATGTTTGAAGCTTCTGGTGGTCAAAGGCAGCATTCAGGGAATTTTTCAGGTGTGTTTACTTTATCTGTATAACCAATGTTTAGTTTCAATTTCTTTTTCACCTTTTTTCATGGAATATTGTTTGTCCGATGCAATTTGTTTTGTTTTAGTACTGGTACCAACTACATTTAAAATGGGAATATTTTATTGTTTTATACTTTTGTGTTTCAGGTGCTCAGGGTGGTGATAACAGTCTTTCAAGTTTCGGTGGTGAATCAAATGATGATGATTTTTTCAATAGTTTGCGCGAACAAACTGTTGGTTTATATCCTGTAGGCTTACATGCCAATGAATCTAATCCTGGTGAACAATTTGAACATGGGTCAATTCCAAGCCTTCCTGGTGCTCAGTCTGATGGCGCTTACATGTCAAGTAAGTAATCTTTTATTGTCTGGTATTCATAGCATTTGTGAATTTCTAAATACAGGTACCTTACTTTAAATCGAAGTTACTTCTTGATGCCTCTAAATGTATCATAAATGACTTATTTTATTTTTCAGTGCCTGGCTCAAGCGCCTCCCCCTCTCAAAATCAACAGGTACGTTTAACTTTCATTCTTCACTTTTTCTACATAAAACCATTGGAACTTAAATTCAGTTGTGATCATAGCAACTATATCAGTCATTAGCTCATGCGTATTATTATTTACTAGGTGTAGCAGAACAAGAGTTTGATATGATCTTTTTTTGGAGTCTTAAACTTCTCATTCTTCAACGTATGGGAACAATTCCTGATAAATTATTTCTTATCTAAAACTACTGTATGATGACTTATAAAAATTAATCAAACTCATTTTCTGATATAGTTAGCCATACATTTCGGATTTCTTGTACACCACACCAATACTTTAAAATGTGACTTTGCTGTTTAAATTGATCAAGTTTGAAATTGAAGAAATATTTTACTTCCCTTTCTGTTATAAGGCTCAAAACTAAACATTTAAAATTAACTTTGACACTTGATACAATTATGAATTCAGCAAACAGTCAAATTTTAACAATTTTATAACATAAGCTTATTTGGTCAAAAAAGTTCAGTTTAGAAATATTGGCTTAATTAAATCTACATTTTATTTTTTGAAAAAAATTATCAAAACATATTTTTGCAAATAGTGTATAAGAAATAACAGTGAATTTATGTTTCTGGTGGTATTATGTAATATTTTGACTCACTTTCTTATTGCTAGAAAATTTGTAAAGTCAAATGTTTTGTTCACTGAAATAAATGATCAATCCAGACTTATTAATCTCTTTTGGTACATCCGATGATTATTTGGCACCAGATTGTAATGATTGATATTCCTATCCATTCTTAGTACCTCTCCCTTCAAATACACACCTCAATTTTTATGCCAATAGTATCCAAATTGGATACAGCCAAAGTCTTCAATTTTTCATATCCAGATCAACAGCTTAATCATTAAACAATCATTTAAAGATTAGTTGGAAAAGATAATTCAGAAATTTAGAGTAGTTTTCATAAGAAATCTTTAAATAATTTCTATTATTGAATAAAAAAAGTCTTTTTGTACATAAATTTTCACCTAGGCAAAAATCTGCTGAAAGCTTGTTGAAGACTTTAGGCTTGACAAGATAATCCAGAAACAAATGCCCTTGTCAACTCTTAATTTTTTTTTAAAGTTATTTAAAAGTAATGTATGCCATTGGAAAAGGTTGTTTCTCCAAAGATCATAACAAAATATTCCCTTTTAAAATCAAACTGAATTGCTTTGTTTTGTATAAAGAAAATTAGAGTTGACATAAACAGGTAAGTAAGGAAACTAAAGTATAACTAAAGGTTGCAATCCACCAATACCGTTCCAAGTTGGTTTGATAAGATTAAAGGCAGTTGTTAGGTGACAATGTTGGACCTATGCTTCAGTTGGTAAAATAAATAGGACAATTTCTGGCTATCGTAACTGATTGATTTTGGTACCTTGATTGACAAAGGTATATTTTACTTCAAGTGGGAAATCAATCTTGGTTTTGAAGTCATCCAGATATGTTTGAGTCTTATGACAATTAGCAAAGCACATATCCATCATTGTTGTTAAGGTATCTTAAGATGATCTTTGTGAGAATATGGTTATGAGCTCTGAGCCCTTGTTGTACTTTAGTTTCCTCCCTTTGATCTCCCACAATCAATATTCTGGATCGTCTTTAATGTCCTGACATAATCTGATGATTTGAGATATATAGCCAAACAGGAAATAGATTTTGTATAATACATTTATTCATTATGAACTCAACATTCAAATCTTGGAACACAGAAGTAATCTGACAAAATTGAATTCATTTAGGTTTTTATCTGAATCTGAAAGTTCATTTTGAAATGTGCCTCAAATCATCAGATCTGGTAGATAGAGCAATTGAATTTATTCAGTTGTGAAATCAGCTTTGTCAAAGCCCTTAACAAAATACATACAGTCCTATGCCATCTTATATTTTTGGAAGTTTTGAACAAAAAGAAAAACTTAAAACATGCAGGCTACAAAATCTAGAAAAAAATTTCTGAAAATACCTGCCCATTCTTTATATATGTGACTCTACCAAGTGGTATTAATCAATTAGAAAAATTTTCTGTCTACATACCGGTACATGTAAAAAAATAATAAAGCTTAAGAAATTTGTTAATTTTGAACTCATTCACTTAAAGTTTTTTTTGATCATTATAATGAAATTGACCAGATTCACTCCCTTGGTAGAATATACATGTTCAAGAATTTATGTAATTCTGTTACATTTTATTGTCCACTTGTCAAGTGAGACATTTCCTTCAACATTGTCCTGATTTCAGCTATAGGAATTATCTCATTACAATCTGGTGTAATAAGAAAGTGAGTCTGCATCAGGAGTACAAAAATGATGCCAAGTCATATTCATAACTTTTCTGATGGATACATTGCCTTCTTTTTGTACTGCTCATGCTTTTTTGTGAATTTGTATTCTGAAAAGGAATTGTTTCATGTAATTTGATTTCTAGAATGAAAATGAATATGTACATTCTTGCTGTGACAGATTATTATTGTTATAAGTCAAATTATTTGAAAGAATTCAGATTCAGATTGTGGTTTCAGATGAAATATTTTGAGAATAAAATATATACTTCAAAGACCACATTAATGGAAAGAGACTCGTGATATTTCCAGTAACTTATTTATATCTCTTTGTTATCTGTTCTTTTTTTTATCAAAATTAAACAAGTGATGTGTAAAGAAGATTCTGGGAATATCAGTAGTTTCTGTATTGACAACATTTTGAGAGAACGTCTTAACGAGAAGGTTTTCCCTCATATGGATGGGGCTTCTCTTATGATTGGGCTTCTCTTATCGTTAGGAAGTATCTTAAAATAGGTGTCTAAAAATAGTCCCTGTGTTTACTGCAATACATATTTTAGATTATTGACTGAAATTGACCCAAGATAAACAAGATCTTTTACATTTTGTCCCGACTTCATTGATACCAGTACCTAAATCAGTTGATGTCGAGTTTGCTATCATTTGAATGAATTAAACATTTAATTGGTAGACTGTTACCCTAGTTTGTAGAGAATTTGTTGTATAATTAATTGTTAGCAATTAAATCATTAACTTGCATCACACCATCGTCTGGGAAGATGATCTTTTGAATATAAGTATCTAGATATAACTATTAACTAGATAGAGCCATGAATTTATAAATAAACATAATTGAATAAAATCTGTATGATACGACAAACAATCTCAGTGTATTTTTTAAGGCAGCAAATGTTTACTATGTCATGAGCTTTAGATGCTGAATCTCATTGTTAAATACATATTGCTGTTTGCTCTAGTTACTTTCTTTATTAACAGTTTCTATAAAGCTCAATCTACCTAGAATAATATTGAAAGATGCCTCATGTATTCTTGTGCAAGACTCTTTTCTTCCATCATGTTTCCAATGATTTGTCATGTAATAGTTATATTACAACCTAAATATAGTCCATAGCTTCTTTTGTAGTCCCCAACCACAAGCCTCTTACATTTCCATTATTAGAATTTATCATTCATGTGACATTCTGGACATATTACCAGTTGATATGAACACTTAAACATATTGGAGTATTGCAGAGTTTTTTTTTTAAAACTGTTTGCATTTCTCCCATGTTTTAGATGTATTAAAACAAAAAAGTTTGCGCTTTTTCTGTAGCACTTGATTATTCCTAAGTCTGTCTTTTCTTTGAGTAATTTAATTCGAAGGTAAATAGTATTTATGAAAATTCTCTTACCAAGGCTTTGTGTCCAATAGATGCTTATGCATAAGCACTTAATATGTCATAAGTTACTCTTAAGGCCCTGTATGGATAACGCTTATTTCTAAATTCTTATGATGGTAGAAATTTCTTGTGTTGGATCAGGAGAGGCGTGTTGACTTGGTGAATCAGGCACTTGTTCTCTAACCTAATTGTCCAGGGTTCAATTCCAGCATGGGTGGAGAAAACACTGGTTTCCCCCTGTCAGTGATGCAGGTCATTGAAAACACCCCCAAAAAGCTAATGCCTACTGTCCTGGCATAAGCAAGTGCAGATAAGTAGGACTCCAAATTGATTTCCTATGTGTTTGAACAGTGATTTAGACTTATTTTGTCTTCATGTTTGTTAATTGTTAAAAGAAATACCATAAAATATGTTTATCAAATGTTAAGCTCCTGTATTACTTGATGAGTTGGGCATACCTATTGTTTACAAACTTACTTTTCATGATTCAGATAAATTTGACCTGTGATAAACATGGAATTAATCCAAGTCTGACTGGAATAGGCTAAATAGTGACATGATTACATTTTTTTGTTCTTATTAGCAAACGTTGGGACAATATTGTAGAGGTTCAAAGGTGCCACAATGTAAATACAAAGAAGAACTTAAAGAGGACACGTATTTCATAAAGGTTTCACATTGCATGTGTAGAAACATAACTAAATTTGAGACGAAAGCTGAATTTCTATTTCTTTGTTTATAGGTTGTAAAAGCTATCAATTTAAATCGGCATTGTAAATGGTGTGGTAAATATTTTTTGAGAAAATCGCAGTTGGAGCGACATGTTAGAGGTCTTCACCTTAAACAGAGAGTTGATTGTCCTTGCTGTACCAAATCTTATTCACAAATAGATAATCTTAAAGAACATATTAAAAAGTTTCATTCTAGTGACATTGAAAATTGGAAACGTAACCAAATATACAAAAAATACTGGAATTAAGTCTTGACGTCATATTGTACTTGTAAATTTCCTCTAAGAAAAACTGACAGATTTTCCATTTATATTTTGTAGGAATCTCCTAGTTTTTATCGATATCAGTGTATTTGGTGTATGGAGAATTTTGAAGCTCCTTCTCAATTAACTCAACATGAAAAGGACAAACATAGCAACTATTTCAATTCAGAAAACATGTCCTATATTTGTCATATTTGTAATCATATATATGCATCGCGGGGGCATTTTAAAGAACATGTCATGACCAAACATAGAAATTATAGAGCACAGTGTCCGTTCTGTGACCGTTCTTATTCTCGAAAACGGGATTTAATTAGACATATAAGAAGAATGCATACTGATAAAACTTGTTAGTTCTGTGATAGCATCCCAATACAGGATTATACCTTACTAAGGCGAAATAAACAATGGACCTGAGATGAAAAGGACACTACACTTGTTATATATGTGAACATTTATTTACACTAGGACGGCATTTTAAAGAATATATCTGATTAAACATCTGTTCTGTGACGGTTCTTATTCACAGAAAGATGAATTAATTATGTATAATTAAAAAATGGAAATAGTCATACTACTGATAATAACAAGTGCTCATGATATCAAATTATCACATTTCGTCTTATTATTGATCAGTTTAACAGTTGTGCTTCCACCTTACCACACTTTTCAAATACAACTTCTGCTCAAATTGGTTAGTGGAGTCTAAATTAGAACTTATTATATTATAGGATGTGGAAAGAATATTGGTTGAAACTGAAAAACTATGGAGTAAAACCAAGTCTATTGGCAAAGTTATCTGCCCTATATGTGGACAAATTTGTTCCAGAAAAGGAAACTTAAAAGAACACATTCAGATAGTTCATCTCAAATACCGTGTTCAGTGTCAAATGTGTGAACGTTCATATACTCGCAAAGTTGATTTAATGAAACACATTAGGAAAACTCATAGATTATTTGATGGTCAATCAACAAGTTAATTGAAAATATATCAATGCTTTTGTAAGGAATAAAATTGAAAATGCAGTTAAGCAGAAAGTGTAGCTCTTTGTTTCAAATAAAAAAGTGATTCAAACTTCTTATTTCATTATAGGATGTTGAAAGAATTCTTGACGATATTGAAGCAGCAGGGCTATGGAATTCTACAAAGTCAAGTGGCAAGGTTACCTGTCCAATATGTGGGCAAATCTGTTCAAAAAAGGGAAACTTGAAGGAACACATTCAAATTGTTCACCTGAAATATAGAGCCAATTGTCATTTGTGTCCAAAATCTTATACACGAAAAAACCAGTTGCGACATCATTTAATAAAAGATCATAATCTGGCCATTAAATTTAAAAACTGAAAAATTGTTATAACTTGATTATTATCATGTAATACATGAAAAGATGTTTGTAATGAAAGTTTGAAAGGCTAAACATACCTTATTCTATTTGAAGGAATAGTTTGATAACTACTTGAATTGTTATTTTGTAGGTTCCAAGTCAATTCTCATGCAGTATTTGTGGCAAATTGTTTTCAACCAAAGGCAATATGGTGCAACATATTAAAGGAGTTCACTTAAATTCTCTGTCTGTATCTTGCCAAATGTGTGGTAAACTTTTCACGCGTAAATCTAATTTAAGGGAACATATGCGAAGTGTTCATAAAGTTGATAAATGTAAAATCAAGTTGTGTAAGACTAATTTCTGAAGCTATTAATCTTAGTCTGTAATGTTAAAGGTAGCACGTTCTCATTTTTTGTATTGAAATTTTTACTTGTTCAGTGTAATATGTTACAAAGATTAAAGTATTTTATGGTTTTTTATCGCCTTTTCAAATTGAATCAACACCCAATTACATGAAAACTGCTGTCCACACTTGCTTCATATTGCTCCTTAAAAAGTAATAATTTAATAGAGAACTGTTGTTCAAAAAGGATTAACTTGTGAAATTTCAAGTGTTGGAAATCTTGATCACAATGGGAAAGGTGTTCATCTTAAAGTTTGCTTTCCATGCCCAATTTGTAGTAAAATTCTATAGAAAACTTGCCCTGCGTTTTCATCTTGTTTCCCGTCACTACTCTGAATTGAAATCTGAGCAACATCATGTTTAATAAAATAGTAAGTTTGAATGTATCTTTTTGTTTGTTGTAGGGCTATATGTGTCCTGTTTGTAATAGAGTGTGTACAACAAAATCTAATTATACTAAACATATTAAAGAGATACATATGAAGATTTATGTTACTTGTCCAGTTTGTCAACAGAAGTTCACACGAAAAAATACTCTACGCGATCATATCAGACGAAAACACCCAAATGAGTTGGTTTCTAATTTGTAATTCAACAGTACCACAGACTGAAGATTAACATTTACACTTCTTCCTTGTAGGTAGATGGTAAAAAAGTATATCCATGTCAGGTGTGTGGTAAACAATTTGGAACCTCGTCTAATCGACAGCGTCACATACGGGGAGTGCATCTTCAGTACCGTTGGCAATGTCCATATTGTGAAACTAGTTTTTGTCAAAAAGGGCACTTAAAAAATCATGTCCAAAAAAGCCATTAAGTTGTGTTGTAGGGGCTAAGTAATTGTTTGTGACATTCTGTATTGATTAAGAAAATTAAATGCTTTGATACACACGATCAATTAAGGCCTGTTGCTCTGTTGTATACACAAATTTAAGGAAAAAATGCATGTGAAAGACTGCATTTTTTGGTACCTGAGATATTGTCTATTTAGTAAAAGTTATTTATAAAAACAGAAAGATATTCCGGATCAATTTACATCATTGAACGTGGAGAGAGTCTAAACATGAAAATTTCGTTCATCGGTCACAGTTTTCGCTGAACTGGGTTAGCGTAGCTTCGGTAGGTTGTTTGAACTGTTGTTCAACACAATGGTTAATTAATTACTTTCTGGTCCAGAATGCAGATAATTGATTTTACTATAAACAATTTATGGAAATAAATGCAAGAATTTATGTATCTATTTAGTTTTCGCTGAAATTTTAATTAAGTAGAAAAATCAGCCCTGGCTGACATACGATTATTTCGCTGTTTGTGATGTGAAGTGGTCATGTTAAAAGCTTATTCCAGAAGGAAAATAAAGTTTTATCTTTTTAGAAAATTCCAATTAGTTTTGTCCCTGGAAATTTTTTTCCATTTTCTGGTAATTTTTTTACATTTCGATGGTTACCACCAAAACAATTATGATCAAAAATGAATAAAGAAAACATTATATTCTTTGCATTAAAATTGTCTTGTGATAGGTTAAGTGTGATGAAGATTGATCCACTCATTTTTCTGTCATTCTTATGTTGAAGGTTTGAAAAATCCAATTTTCATGACATGTTTATGGGCTGACATAATATTAAAAAAAATTCTGAAGGGTATAAAATCAAATAGAAACTGAAGGGAAAGACCTTTAAGTCATCATAAAATGCACAATCATTCTTAAATCAGTTTTTCATAGAATTAATCCATATTTTCATAACATGAAATAGACCAGTCAATGCAAGGTAATGATGTACAGTTTGTTTTAATGGGACAGGTGCACCAATCATGCCTAAGTCTCAGGAACATGAATTTTTGGGTTAAGCCAATCAGTAATAGTCTTAACAGCTCACTGTCGGAATTTGAGCATGGAAGCCATGTATGTTCAGAATTATCTGTGTTTGATTGAAAGTTAAGGAGACTAGTCACCATTTTTTAAGACTGCCATATGATAGAAAACATCTATAGAAAAATTCCTTGTTTGATATTTTTGAAGGAAATGTGCAAAGTTAGTACATTTCTAGTACTTCTGAAGACTATTTACATATATTCAAGACCTAAATCAACCCCTAAGAGTGGCACATCTGTCCCTTTAACACTGGTTCACAATCAATGATTTTCTTTACTATGTTGTAGGTTGTTGAACCAGTGTGTTTAGTTTGTGGCAAGGTATTTAGTCATAGAGGAAACCTCAACCGACATGTTAAGGAGGCTCACTTGAACAAGCGCTTTTTTTGTCCATTGTGCAATAGAGCATTTACTCAAAAGTCAGTCCTGAGGTATCATGTAGAACATGTGCATAACTTGGTTCAGTAATTTAATGATTTTACAATTGTGCAAATAATTGTCTGCACCAATAAAATTTATTGGTACTTCTTCTCTTATTCTAGAACATTACTCAGATGGTTGTTGTTTTAATTCATACTTTAAAAATTGGTTGGAAATGATGATAAATTCCTGTTTATATTGTAGGTCAATGTTGGCAAGATTTGTTTAGAAACTACTTGTAATGACTGTGGAAAGGTATTCAGCCACAAAGGCAATTTGAAACGACATATAAGAGAAGCCCATCTTGGTGTGCGTATTGTTTGTCCTGTCTGCCGAAAAAGATTCACTCAAAAAAATTACCTGTGGCAGCATTTGCGTAGGGTTCATAATTTAGATGTCCAAAACATGAAATAGGCATTTCAATTAATATAACAGTATTTTACTTTTAGTACTAAAGGCAAAAATTAGTTATGATTTATACAGTTTGTAGATTTGGTAGTCAAATGTGTCATAGTAATAAATAATAATTTTATTTTTAAAGTTCATATTGAGATTAGTGTGAGGAATTAACAAAACATAAGCTCATATTCCATATGTTATCAATGTATACATGTAAGAAGTAAAATATAGAAATAAGTTTGCTTTGACTGCCTATTGAAATTCATCTAAGTAAATCTAAACTTATGTTTATCTACTTTAAAGATTAAAGTGGCTATCAACAGTGTATGCTTATTTATATTTTAGGTAAAATTTCCTGGTAGTAAGACATGTTCCTGGTGTGCAAAAACATTCAGTAATATGGGTAATTTGAATCGCCATGTAAAAGAGGATCATCTCAAAAAAATATACTCTTGTCCTGTTTGTTGTAAATCAATTAAACAAAAGTCATATCTGAAATTACATTTACTTAAAGTTCACAATATCATGTTTGATAACACCTAAACTCTGCTATGGTCTTCTGCTTTTTCGACTTCGTGTATGGAACCTTTTCCTTTTTCAGAGTATCCTAATTTATATTTTAGGGAAAAAAGTCCTGTTCCTGGTGTGCAAAAACATTCAGCAATGTCGGTAATTTAAATCGCCATGTAAAAGAGGAACATCTCAATAAGATATACTTTTGTCCTATTTGTAGGAAGTCAATGAAACAAAAATCAAATTTGAAAAGGCATTTAGTAACTGTGCATAAATCTGGACTGTCTTAATACTGAATTCACATATGACATTTTCATTATTTATCTGTTTCCATATTTTGTTTCTATTATGTGATTTAAAGTTTGGATGGAGATAATGTTAATAAAAAAGTACTTGGTATTGATATTGTGTATGTATTCTCTGCCCATTAAAATATCAGTAAGAAAATGGTCTTACTACCTTCGTTTAATGCTGTCTTTTTGAGAACAGCCATTTGTGTTTTGTGGCATGCTAGAGTTACATTCACATCTTGTTTAGTTCTCTAAAATGCAAGGTGAATGTTTCTCGATCATAGAGGAAAATCGTCTTCCAGAATCCTTGCCTGATTATCAGTAAAAGACTCAAACAGTAGACAATCAAAGATATTACTTCTGATTATGTGAAGTTGTGCTCTAAGAGGTGCACTTAAGCTTGTTGATGCAGCTCATATTCAGCTATAAGTAATGCATTTCAAATCAGACCTACCAACAATCATACTCAAGGACATGATACTTTACCATTCATGATCTTATATCTGCTTGGATCAATTGAGACTACTGAAACTTCTGGTGATGTATTTGTGCTATCTTTTTATGGTTAGAATTATTTTTACAAACACATAGTACAAATAACATAATGGCAATTGCAAATATTTCAGTGTTAAATTCACAGTGTTAAACTTGTACAAATTGAAATCAAAGGATTTGGGATTTCACCTGTAAATTTATAGGATTGTATTCAATGTGTTCTACAAAATAATGTCCTCAATACTATATATCCATGAAAACCTGAAAAGAGAACATTACTAGAAGAAAAAATCTATGTTGTAACAAGATTTTATTTGTTTTTTGTAGGTAAATGTCCAATCAGATTGTACCTGTATGACATGTGGAAAGACATTTTGCCACATGGGAAATTTGAAGCGTCATGTCCGTCAAACACATCTTAATGAAAGACAATATTGCCCCGTTTGTTATAAAGCATTCAGTCGTAAACCTGCTTTACGGGCTCATTTTATTCTAAAACATAGCAATGGATAAATTAAGGCAATGATTCTGTTTCATTTATTTTGTAGGGTGAAAAATTGAAGTGTTCTTGGTGTGGTAAAGTGTTTACTCAATCTGGAAATTTAAAGAGACATATTGAGGCAAAACACCTTTATATTAGAACACAGTGTCCGTTTTGTGAGCGATCTTTTACACAGAAAGGGAATATGAAGGATCATGTTAGAATGTTTCATCAAGATAAACTTCTTTGTTATAAAAATAGTTGACATACAAAAATTAATTTATATTCTATACTGTTAATGAGCTTTATCAGCTGTTAAATACATGTATATGGTGACTGTGTCTGACAATGAGAAATCAAAAAGGAAATAGCTAATGCCTACTTTGACGTTTTGTTTTTATTCTGATAATAGTTGTCAGTGAAGAAGTATTTTTCATTAGTTATTATATTTTGAAAGTTTACTATTTAATATCTTGTTTGTGAAAAACATTTTTTTTAACAGTGTGATCTTCTGTGTTTTAGGTGTTTGTTGAACTGGAAAAGGGAGGACCGTTTAAGTGCTTAATGTGTGGGAAAATATTCAATTTCAAAGGAAATTTGAACAAACATATCCGAGGTGTTCATGGTAAAATGAAAGTAGAATGTCCAGTCTGTGGCAAAAAATTTTCTCAGCGAGGGAATGCTAAGACTCATCTTCAGAAAATTCACAAAATATATTCAGATACAGCTGAATAGGTAGAGATGTTATCCTAGTGTCAAGTCTGAAATATTTTTTTTTACTTTATTTTAGGTTCCTCAAGATAACAATAATGTCTGTTATGTTTGTCTTAAAGTTTTTTCAACTTCTGGAAATTTAAAACGACATATTCGAGAATCTCATCAGAATCAGCGTTTTCACTGTCCATTATGTCATCGACCATTCACTCAAAAATCACGTCTGAAAACACATCTTTTATCAATTCATAGTAATTTGAACAAAATATAGTCAAAACAGTGTTCGACAAGAATGTTAGAACACATTACAAAAATATTTGATAAGACGAGATGCAAGTCAACCTAGGATTTGAAGCATATTGTCATCTTAAATTACATTTGTTTCTGCTATTCTTTGTTTAAATGACATCATCATTCATGTATTAGAGTACATTTGGGTCTGCAAAACATTAAAACTTGCAGTCCACTTTTTTTTTGGTTAGTTTTTGTGGTTTCAAAAATAAAGTCAATGTTGAGAAATGTCCCTTTTTAAAAAAAAATAGTGTAACAATTTCTGTTTAGAATTGTTCATTTAGCTAATTCAAGTATTTTGTATGTTGTAGGTTTTCAGTAGTCAGAAAAGTGTGGGGAATTTTACATGTTTAGTTTGTGGAAAACATTTTAATTTCAAAGGAAATCTTAAAATACATATTGAAGGGAAACATTTAAAAATGAGGTTCAACTGTCCTGTTTGTAGCAAGAGTTTCTCTCAAAAAGGAAACATGAAAATGCATTTAAAGAAATGTCATTGAAATATAAAACAGGAATATTATTGTTGTCCTCCTAAATACTTCATTCAACTCTTTGAAATTCCAGTTTGAATGGACTCAATTTTAGTGTCATAGCACTTTATTTTGAGTAAAGATAATCTTCAGATTGTTTTACATTGTACATCTGTTGTCAACACTTTCAAGATTTTTTCTACATAGCATTTAAAAGTTTATTTAAGTGTTCAATGATCATAATTTTATTAAATAGTTTACTTCAATAGTTAACTTAAATATTTTTGTATTGCTAATGGCTACTTTTTGTCGGAGATTCTGATTAAATAGGGTTTGCTTTTGAAACATACATATCTGATTAACCACGACTTGATTGTATTACAAAATTTCTAAATTATTTCTAAATATTTTTGGTTTGAAATTTAATAAATAAATTTTGTTTGTTGTAGGTGACTGCTACAAGTTATAAACCATTTTCCTGTAAAGTCTGTGGAAAACAATTTAATTATAAAGGCAATCTTAAGAAACATTTTCAAGGGACTCATATGAAGATGAGATTTAGTTGTCCAATATGTGGGAAGTCATTTAGTCAGAAGGGAAAAGTTAAAATACATTTCAATAGTGTTCATATATGAATAGAGTATCTTTCAACATTGATACAAAATATAATTTGAAAATATTGGTAACTGAAATTATACATTTAATTATGTCAAATATATTAACTTCAAGCTATCTGAAAAAGTTTTTTGATTTTATATTGTAGGCCAAGAATCCTAGTCTTTGTAAATGGTGTGGCAAATATTTCTATAACAAGAGCACTCTCCGTCGACATATACAACATATCCATTTAAAAATAAGACATGCATGTTTATATTGTAACAAGACATTTGTTCAGAAACATTTATTAAACACCCATTTATTAAGAGTACATGGTCAGAAATAATTGACTTCCATTTCTTCTCAACTCTTTATTTTTATATTGTAGGGAATGGCTGATAATCTTTGTAAATGGTGTGGCAAATATTTCTATAACAAGAGCACCCTTAATCGTCATGTTCAAAATATTCATTACAAAACTAGAGCTCCCTGTCCTTACTGTGAAAAATCTTTTGTTCAAAAAACTTACTTGAATTATCATATTCGTAAAGTTCACATTCAAGGTTTTAATGTACAGCCAGAATGAAGAAGCTAGAGTAAATTACATGATAGGGATCTACTTATTGTCAAATTTTGTGAAAACGTTTAATTGAAATCTATAACCTTACTTTGTTTCTGATATATTTTGAAACTCCAATTATTTCCAACTCTGGTATTTTGTTTGCAACAATTTTGTATAATAATTAGTAGTTAAATTTGAAATATCTTGGTGAAAGTGTAATAAGATCAAGATTATGCATTTTCAAAATAAGTCAGTATATTATATCGAAGCCAGATATAAATTTATTGTGTTCAACCTTAGGTCTGTTAAAAAAAAAAAAAAGAAAAAAAAAAAGTCTTTACAGCATATCTAGTATGTTGTCTATTGTTTGATTTAAGTTTGTATAAACTGTATTATAAACATATATAGTACCAAATAATGACTTGACGAGTTTTTATAATAAAGATATAAAGTTAATAACAGTGTTTGTTTCATTGTAGATGTTTAGTAGTGGTAACTTTAGTTTCCCATGTCAATGGTGTGGTAAAATATTTAACGATAGAAGTAATTATAAACGTCACATTAACAATATACACCTCAATATGAAATTCACTTGTCATTTATGTCTAAAACAATTCACACAAAAATATAATCTAAAAACTCACATTAAAGTTGTACATAGACTTGTATAAAATATATTAAAAGAGTTTGTCAAGTATATACACATGTTTTTCCATTCTGTAGAATAGTAATCAATATTGTATGGGGATTGCTATTTATCATTTCTGCCTGTATTTTGTAGGACCAATATGGCCGAAGAGTTCATAACTGTTCTTGGTGTGGAAAATTATTCAATGATAGCAGTAATTTAAGACGACATGTTGAAGGAATACATTTAAAAATCAAGATACCTTGTCCTGTTTGTCATTTTAATTTTACAAGAAAATCTAGCATGATTCTACATTTGAAAAAAACACATACTCAACATTTCTAGCTGCCTTGTTTACACAAATTTTGCATCCAAACATTTTATTTGTATTTGTAACGAGAATAAAACAAACTTGCATATAAATGCATTAAAACAAAGCTTAGGTAATAACTTTAGATGAATTGATTTAAAATTGTTCTTTATAGAATCAAAATAACTTATTTTTTTTATAATGACCAGTAGCATAAAACTAAAGTACACATTAATAGATGTTCTTTATGAGCTATATGTAGAATTTTATTTTTCACACCTTGTTCAAAAACAGCCGTTATCTAACAATATGACTATCAATCTGTGACTGATTCAAACTTGATTGGTACAGTTCTCCTGATTTTGGCTCTCCCCTTGTATGACCATCCTATTAAATTTAGGTCTGTATTTTGTAGGTCGGAAATGGCCGGAGATGTTACGCTTGTCCTTGGTGTGGTAAACTATTTAATGATAGGAGCAATCAAAGACGACATATACAAAGTCTTCATTATAAAGTCAAGATTTATTGCCCACTGTGTCATAAGGATTTTACCCAAAGGTCCAGTATGCTGTGTCATGCCAAAAGTATTCATAAAACTAAACTGATTTGAATTATCAGTGTCTGAACTTGTTCTTGAAGTGTTAATTAAAGACTGTTTCATACAAAGAATTTGTGAAACGAATTTTCCCCATGAGAAAAGGTTTTTCAATACAGCTTATTTTCTGAAGTACCAGATTTTGCTGATGAATTATTTGAAGTTTCAAAACTATTTTGTACTTATTTCTCTGCAAAGCAGGTACATGTACTTAGTTCCTGTCATACGAATCCTTAGTTATTCATATAAGGTCAAGGCCACATTCATCCAAAAATGACTTAACAAAAATGGACAAAGATATTAACATTTGTTTTTTCTCAAACTTGTCATTAGGTTAAAGGTTTTACTAAGATGACTATTATCAGTAGGTGGACTAATTTCTTATTTTTTTGACTTATTTTAGGAATATTTTGGGAAAAGAAGTATTGACTGTAGTATTTGTGGTAAAATGTTCAGTGACAGAAGTAATTTGAGAAGACACATTAAAAATAAACATCTTGACATCAAGAGCATCTGTCCAGTTTGTAATAGAGAATTTTCACAGCAGACAAATATGAGAACACATGTTCGAAAATGTCATCCAGATTTTGTATACATTTTCACGCATGATTAATTGTCTGATAATAATTTTATGAATAAAAAATTTTAAATAGAATGTGAGGGAGACCCAATGAAAAAAATTAAATCTTAAATATTTTTGTTTTAGGTGCAAGGCCCATATAAAAGACCTTTTCATATTTGCCGATGGTGTGGAAAATCGTTTGAGTCATCAACATTGAGAAGACACATACGAAACAAACATCTGAATATACGCCATAACTGTCCTATTTGTCAAAAAGTCTTTACACAAGAAAATAACATGAAAACACATATCAAAACTCTACACAAGGATATACTGAACACATTTGTGCCCCAATAGTAGACAACTATGTGTTTCAAATGATTTTTTTTTTCATTAGAAAAGAAAAGAAAGAAGAAAAGGCCTTCATTGCAGGTGTACAGTGTACAACACTTTGAAGAAAGCACTTATTCTTTCTGGGGACTACTGACTTTGGGCTTCGTCACTTCGATTATCAATGAATTGTTTCATATCTGCCTTCTTGATTTTGTAGGCTTTTGAACCTAGAGTTATGTATAGACACATCAGTTTACTCTGTGCAATTTGTGCAAACATTAAGATAGACACAAAATAAACACATATAATCTAGATTCAAGTTGTAACAAAATTGGCTGAAGTCATTTGTTAGGGAAGGTTATTGCATCAAATTTAGTTTGAAATGATATGCGCTGAAACATAAATGATAATCAAGTCAAGAAAATAAGTAAGATAATAGGCATCCTTCAATTTCTAACGCAAGAGTGATATTTTATTTTTTTCTATGTTGTAGGCATCATTTGGGAGCAGTGTAGTTGAGTGTACATGGTGTGGTAAACCATTTAAGGACAGGAGTAATTTAAGGAAACATGTTCAAAGCAGACATTTAAATGTTCGATTTGACTGCCCAATATGCCACAGAAAATTCACTCTAAAACAAAACTTGAAAGTGCATATTAAAACGATTCATAGTTTCATTGAATAAAAATGTCTAAAAAAAATTATTATGAATATCTGATTTTCTAAATTGTTTTTTATTATCTTGTAGGCTTTCTCCTGCTGTATTTGTCAAAAATTGTTCCACCATAAAGGAAACTTGAAGAAACACATACAGGGTTTGCATATGAATGTTCGTTTTAAGTGTTCTTTCTGTGACAAGAGTTTTACAGAAAAAGGAAACTTGTCGAAGCATATTCAAAAATATCACAAAGAAAGACAATTTTAACTCAAACTACAATTTCTTGATTTCAAGGTTTCTTTATTTTAATTTTTTCCAATTTAGCAATCTGTTTTAACTTGTTCAATTTTGAAAGTTTAGTCGTAGTCTGTTTTCTCCACTGTTCATTCATTCACAATTGCTCGGTGCTAAGAGTTTCATTGGATTATGATATCTGAGATGAATTTGACTTCATGATTTTAATGTGATTAGTTTGCAGTTTACTTTGTCAAAAAACTCTAATTCAATACCAGACCACTGTTTTGTTAAGATTTTGTAATAATTACTGTTCATGCATATTAGGGATTTTCTTGCAAAAATGAGTTTTGTTTTTATTTCCAATGGCAGGAAAATGCCAAACAGCAATATTCCAAAATTCGAAGTTTTTAGATTATAACAAGTTAAATTTTTGAATGTATGTAAATAAATGATTTTTAGTATCAAGACAAATGTTAGTTTTTGTGGCAATCATTATATTATTAGGATGTAAATGTTGCTGTAAATAAACAATATGCATGATGAAAATAAAACATGAAAAATAACAAAACTTCCCTTTTATTTGTTGTAGGAGGCAAGATGGGTGAAATCTACTGGCTATCCCTGTAATATCTGTGGAAAAGTTTTTACCATGAAATACAATCTGAATACACATATAAAAGGAAAACATTTCAATATACGACACAAATGTCCTATCTGTCAGAAAGAATTCACATTTCAGAGCAACATGTTGACTCACTTGAAAAATGTACATTAAAATACCTGTAAATCATACATGAATCAGTATTTGGTGTTGTCAAAAATAGAATGTACATCATGCAGTAAACTTATATGTAATAATATAAGAACACTACTTATTAATATTTTCATATGCTGTAATTTCTCAGTAAATCACTGCTGAATGTTTGAATGTTACAATGTGGTAGTAAATAAAGAAGACAAATCTACTATTATAGGTTACATTATATAATCGTTCGAGGAATAAGCAAAGCTGTATAGTACATCTAGTACATTGATATGGTCAACTAATGCCAAACTTTCTAATAGTATTGCTGACAGCTCTATGTTAGATCAAAAGAATGAATTAAATCGTTATGAGAATTCAATTTGACCCCATTAAATTCAATGGTATTGATTTGCCTGTGTTAATTTTTACAGATATGTTTTCTAGTTCTTAACAAAGCTGCATGTGAACATGTGCAAAGATAATCTTTCTCTAATCTGTCAATCAGGAAAAGAAACCTATCCTGAAATACAAGACATGTAACTGAGGAAACAAGACTTTCCTCAATTTGAGACAGCCATATGTAGTCAAATTAACTTGGACTTAAAAATCTGATGTTTTCTTTATAATATGCATATAAACACTAACTTAGTCATTTTCAAGTAAACTAATCAAGAAAATTTTGTCTCATTTTAGGCCTTGTATGATAGACATATCAATGGTTTGACCTGTAAATTATGTGGTCAGGTGTTCACACAGAAATCCAATCTGAACACACATATCAGAGGAAAACATCTAAAAATAAAAAATCAGTGTCCAGTTTGTTATAAGGAGTTTTCTTTTCAGAGTAATCTTGCTCGACATATAAAACAAAATCATTTCAACCAATAAGATCACTAATATTAATTTATCTCCTTTGTTTCATTGTTTCAAATAGCCATGTCATTAGTTTCTAATCCAGTAAAATTTTATCTAATTTTAGGCTCTTTATGATATCCATGGTTACAGTTGTACAATATGTGGAAAAGTGTTCACAGAGAAATTTAATCTTCGAACTCATATAAAAGGAAAACATCTTAAGATTACAAATAGGTGTCACATTTGTTTAAAAGAATTTAGTTTCCCTGGTAATCTTGCTCGTCACATGAAACAATGCCATTCCAACATCATTTACTGAACTTTCATGCTAATTCCAAATTTTGTCTCATTTTAGGCGAAAAAAGATGTCCATACCTGTAATTTATGTGGAAAAGTGTTTACTCGCAGATTTAACCTTCAAACTCATATTAAAGGGAAACATCTTAAGATTAAAAATCAATGCCCAATTTGTCATATGGAGTTGGCCTTTCCTAGTAACCTTACTCGCCATTTAAGACATAGTCATCCTCACATGTAATCAGGTTAAAATTTAACACTTGTTTATACAGTATAAAGGCTGAAATGTTCTCTTTAGGAAGTAGTTTGAATAAGAAAGTAAGCAAATAAAATTGAAATCAGTTTTTTAAGATGTAGTTTACTTTATACAGTTATATTGAATATAAAATTCAAACCGAAAATCTGTATCAAATCATAACAGTAATATTATATTACACACTTACACCTGATATTATCTCATTTTAGGCGAATGAACAAGCTGGCCACTCCTGCAGTATCTGTGGTAAAGTGTTCACTCGGAAATCAAACTTAAAATGCCATATTAAAGGAAAACATCTACGTATCAAACAACAGTGTCCTATTTGTTTTAAAAAATTTGCTTATGATAGAAGTTTGCGTTTTCATATGAAACATGCATGTCGGCACTGAAAGTTATTTTTCACTTTGTGAAATCAAATTGTCCTCATGTGTAAATTATTATCAAAACAAAGTCATTCTTAAACTTGTACTCCTATTTGAAGAAGAGAATTTACATAAGAGTAATTGTTTTATTCAATTTACCAATTATATTACAAAGACAGGAGGTAGTCATAAGATCTTAAGAATCTATCTATAAAATAATATGCCATCTTATTTCATTCTAGGGGTTCGATAACAATGGATATGTCTGCCAATTCTGTCAAAAAGTGTTTACACAGAAAAGTAATCTACAAACGCATATTAAAGGAAAACATCTTAAAATCAAACACAAATGTCCTGCTTGTAATAAAGAATTTGCATTTCAAAGTAGTTTAAATCACCATATTAAACTAGTTCATTTTAAATAAGAGTAGAAAATAGTACCTAGCACTTGTGACTATCGGCTATAACTTCATGAAATTCTGATACTAGAAAAAAGCTTGAGTTGGTTGTTCCTATTTAGGTAGTTTGATTAAGATCTCAGCCAGTCCCCAAAAATCTAACTGTTCATAGATACCTAAGGCACTGGTTGTTTCTTTGTTTGATTGATTGAGCATGATCGTTTATTTAAAGATATATACCCTCTCTCATAATTATCTAACATGAAGGTACATGTTACAATATGTATCTTAGATACAGTATGTTTATTGGTATGTATCATTGTCATATATTGTCATAACTTGTATTTTCAATTTAACGAAACATTTCACTTTCTTTCATTGTAGGAAATGAGTGTTAATAGTTTTAGTGAAGTTTCTAGTCGTGGGTTTGTTTGTAAACTATGTCAAAAGGTTTTCAGCCAGAAATCCAATTTGAATACTCATATTAAAGGCAAACATTTAAAAATCAAATACCCTTGTCCAATTTGTTGTAAAGAGTTCACATTTCAAAGTAATATGACAAATCATTTGAAACAGTGTAGAGTGAACTATGTAAATTATTAGCCAAGTTAAAAAACTTTGTAATTTGTATAGTTGAACAACTATAATTTTGCACTTAGGGATTCAATGCAAAACATACAAATGACCAGTCAACTTTAATTGTTGGTACAGAATAAATAGTTATTGAACTGTACAACATAGTTCTTTCCATTACTACCACCATTTAAAGTGGATTACTCGTGTTTATGTTTTGAATTGTGAATTTTCAAATATATCTTTGCTGAACTATACTTATGAATACATAACACTTACTTTATTGTTGTATACATAGCATCAACATCATGGACATTATGTACATTTCAGAACCTGTTATTTAAGAATTTGACTTTATCTCAAAATAGTAGGATTTTAGATAATTAATAATTACTTTCTTCAGGTATTTGTAGTCAGACACTGTCTATTTGTCTTTTTTTTCCTTTTTTTCTCCTTTTTTTGTAAATCAGAACTGTATTTTCCTCAGTTTGTGTAAGATGTTAGTTTCTTTGAAAATAAAAGATAATAAGAATTAATCTTATAACATAAGAGATTTATCTGTATCACACCTTTACTAATACATAGATATATCTTTGATCATTGCCATTACCTTTTATTAAACCTGTATTAACTTGTGGCAGCTGTTACTTTATTACAATAATAAAACTAACATGATCACAAACCTGTCTGTGAAATGGCATTGTGACATTTATCTGCACAATGTCAAGCTACCTTGACTGCTATAGCGACCTTTCTTGCATCAAGGAATGTAGCACTTTGGCCGTTTTTGCTGAGCCTGTAAATGTGCTCTTTTTCTGTACAATCCAATGAAATTGGTACATTGACAAACTTCCATGATACAAGACTATTACAGTCAAGGTATTAGTACGAGGTTCGTGATAGTTTGACATTGTGAAGTTGTGTGACATTAGACTGAGGGAATATACTATTATACCATGATTGAATGGTTATGAACATGTTTCAAAAACGCTTACCATTTTGTTACTTTTGTTTTCTTTATATTTGTAGGGTCATGGTAATTTTGTCGGTTTCCCATGTACCATTTGTGGTTACGTATTTACCCAGAAAGGAAATTTAACTAAACATATGCAGGGCAAACATTTAAATGTTCGATTTTCTTGCCCAATATGTATGAAACAATTCACAGAAAAGGGCAATATGAAAAAACATGTCAAGTACTCTCATAAATTGAACTTGTCTTGATTTATCTTTTCTAAACAAGCATGGATGATTGCTCACATTCCAGTTAAGTAGTAATGTGATATTTTATATTAAGATGAAAATATTTGTACTCAAAAATAGTTTCATGAATTAAATTTGATAGTTATCAACCATTTTGATCTAACCTGAAAAATAAATTTTTCAAAAAAAATAAGCTGTTAACCAAGTCATATTGAGGAAAAGACTTGACATTCCTTCTGTAATGAAAAGTTTTCATTCTTGTCATTATAGGGTCTAGGCCAGGTTAGAGATGGTGGTTTCCCTTGTAAGATCTGTGGACATGTATTCAGTCAAAAAGGCAATCTGAAGAAACATGTTGAAGGCAAACATTTAAAAGTAAAACATTTCTGTCCTATTTGTAATAGGTCATTCACTGAAAAGGGCTCTATGAAGAAACATATTAAACATATCCATCCCAACATAATGATGCAAGAATACAAATCTTGAAATATGGCATGACCTATGCTTTTGAACTATTTCATTGAATATTTCCTCTCTACATCTATGTTTAATTTGAAACTTAAATACTTTGTTATAAACCAATATTTTGAATTCTTAAAAAGTTGAAAAATATTATATACTCACATGCGAGATCAGCTTTGATTGAATTTAGGTTCAGTTATTCTTCCTGGTTTTGTTCAGTGTAGGCTTATTAGATGCTAATTGTTGACTTCTTAACTGTATAATTCATGTACATTATAAGAATTTTTCTTCACCTGTACTTTTATTACTGTCTCTCTTTTAAAATAAAATGTGTTGAACAAATATGAATGTTTTATTTCTATTTATAATTTTGGACAATTTTGTGTTGTAGGGTGTGGTAAATGCAGGCCCTGAAGGTTTCCAATGCTCCTACTGTGAGAAAAAGTTTAACTATATTGGAAATTTAAACAAGCATATCAAGTCAATGCATCTGAAGCTTAGATTTAATTGTCCATTATGTGAGAAAACATTCTCAGAGAAAGGCTCTGTCAAGAAACATATTCGAGTTGTACATAATCATATAGTGGAGTCCTATAAACAAAAACATACTTAACAATTCACTTACTTTATCAAGTATAATATACCACTTACATTAACACTTTTATCAAAAAATAACAGAAATATATTTATATTTGTATATTCTTAATTTCCTTCATAAATACACCAGGTCCAACTTGATAAACCTTCTAAACTGTTTAGGAATTATGTGTGAAACACTGAATAAAGTTCCATCTATCATATTCCTTATTTATTTATTTGTAGGCGAAGGAAGTGAGAGGACACATTTGTCCTGTTTGTTTCAAACAATATGAATCCAGGTCCAATGTAGAAAGACATTTCAGAAGTAAACATATGAACATGTTTTCTGTTTGTCCAATATGTCAAAAGAAATATACAGATAAAAGTAATCTGACACGTCACATGAAGAATGCTCATCATGTAACTAAAGAATAAAACTGATGTAATGGTTGGAATGGTGTTAAAAATTCATTGAGTCAAATCTCTTCATGCTCTATAAAGTTGGCCATTTTACTGAAAGTTTCAACTTAATGTACATTAAATATGTTGTTAATGTTCTGAGGTTCCTGGTTGCATTATGTACTTAATCAGTTCAAATTATACATAACTTTCCAGTTGTACAATATGTCCTTCCAAATAGAACTGCTGGTTAAATGACACTATGACTTCAACTTAATAACACACCATGTCGATATTGTGGACCTTCTTGTAAACTTGAGAACAACCTTCACAGGTCGTTGAAAAATGTCCAAATTGGCAAAAAAACAACTCTGCCTTCCATCAAGGTTTATGGATAATGGGAGGCTAATGACATTGTGATTATATTTTGTAGGTTCAAGGGCAACAAGAAGACATATTTAGATGTTCAAAATGTGGGAAAGGATTTGCCAATAAATCCAACTTATCTAGACATATTAAAGGTGTACATCTAAACATCAAACGTTTCTGTCCAGCTTGTCATCAACAATTTACTGATGTTGGAAATATGAAAAAACATTTTGACAGAGTTCATAGATTATGTTGAAAGATGCCCTAGTCCTTGAATGCCAAACAATAACAAATCCTACTAAAAACAAATTTATAGTAACACAAATATCATGAATTTATTTGGAGAGACTGTGTAGAAAAACTAAACTTTTATTTAAAATATCTTTTGTAGGTTGCTTATTGGATAGGTGAAGATGGGTTATATCGATGTTCAGAGTGTTTCAAGTCTTTTAACCATAAATGTAGTTTAAAACGTCATTTTGAAGGCTCACATCTCAATATTCGACATACATGTCCTATTTGTTTGAAGTCTTTCTCTGATAGAGGAAATTTAGCCAAACATGTCAAACTCAAACATTATAAAAAAGAATAAGAAAATACAAAGTTTGAGTATTGTAAATGGTTAAATCCAAAAAATACAATTTTGATTTCCTATTGCCGTTGATTGATTGGATTTAAGGTAATGGAGCCTAAACATAAGTATAGAGTTGAAATCGTTGAACAGTACATGTATAAGTCAATGATTTTTGTTAACAATCATAACTAGACTGAAGATTGTATTAATGTGATAAGTCAATGATAACAGGGTTGGAATATTTGAGAGAAAAAAAAGGCTATTTAGAATTTTATTTGCACAGTTTTTTCCATCACCTAGTTCTTATCTTTAAAGAAAGTCTTCATTAATTCTGTCTTCTCTTGAATTATTATTCGAGAGGGAAGAAATGTACGTAAATGTATACACAATATTTAAAAAGATTAAATCATGCATAATATGACAAAATTGAATCTGAATTTTTCACTGTATATTTTTAGGCTACAGCTGATGCAGATTCATTATTTCAATGTCAGCTATGTGGTAAACTATTGAGTTGTCAGTTTAGTTTAAATAGACATGTTCGATGTACACATCTAGGATACAAACATAAGTGTCCTGTAGATAATTGTGGACAACAGTGGACCGATAAACGTGGCTTGCAACGGCACATGATAAAACAACATCCTAACTATCCTGCCTGGAAATCCCGGAAAAGGTGAAAAAAAAAACATGTCTATCTCCATACACAATTTGACTATATTTGTTTATAAACAATTAAAATACTGTCACAAAATCGTATTTTTAATACTTTGTTTGAAGTTGAGCACCTTGATTTTTAACCGTTATTTGAAATTGACATCATTGTACCTGATAATCTGATCATCATTAGTGACATCATTGTACCTGATAATCTGATCATCAGTGGTGACATCATTGTACCTGATAATCTGGTTGTCAGTGGTGACATCATTGTACCTGATAATCTGGTTGTCAGTGGTGACATCATTTTACCTGGTAATCTGGTTGTCAATGGTGACGTCCACCTTCAGTGGTAACAGCAAATCTAGTGTCACAATCTTACTTCACCCATCACCCAGTGATATATGATATTATTTGATAAAATTATTATTTAGTGTACAAATAGAAATGATATTTTATTATTGCTATATATATATATATATTGTAGGATGTGTTTCCACAACAGTTCACATGTTCAGTTTGTGGTAAAAATTTCCATTCTAAGTCTAATTTAACCAGACATTACAGAGGAGTTCATCTCAATTTTAAAGTCAGTTGTCCACTTTGTAATCAAACTTATACTGAGAGACACAATCTTAGGAAACATATAGCTCGACAGCATCCAGAAGCACTTCAAAATTAAATTAATCCTATTTATAATGCTGTGTTTATAATTGTGTGCTCACTATTTTATAAGGCTCTTTCAAGGGTCCTCATATCTGTTATTTTGGTATTTGATTATTGTTCTCAAATTGAACATGATGTTTCTGTTGTCAGTCAGTTGAATTTGCATTAAAATTTGAACACAAAATAATGTAAAGTAAATTGAGTTTGCAACACAAAATAATGTAAAGTAAATTGAGTTTGCAACACAAAATAATGTAAAGTAAATTGAGTTTGCAATGTTTTGTTGTGGATATTATCTCTAGTTTTGGTAGTTTTGTATTGTATATATATATACTGACTTTTGCAGAGTTATGTGTTTTATACTTCATCTTTTAAATGCTGTATACCAGTATATCACTCCTAGGGTGATGGTATGTTATATAGTTGTATTTAAGAAATTTATTGTAATGTTGAATAAAATTGTTATAATTTTTATGTATATTTTTTATATTGGGAAGTATTACTTTCAAAACATTACTTTCTTGATAGTTAAGTTTGTCAGCTGACCTTTTCATTCGTGTGACATGGTCTTTTAGTATTACAAGCATTAGATAATGAATAGTACATTGACAAGAACAATTGAAAAGCAAAGCAGTTTTATTGTTATGACCAAGTATGATGAAATGCACAATATTCAGGATTAAATGAAAATGAACATCCATGACAAAAGCCTGTATATGTACATTGTATTTTATGATGCTATTGGAAAGTAAAATAATACATACTTATGACACGTACATAAGGCATACTCAAGTCAATACTATAGTATTAAAGATTACACATTTGAAACAAATAGCCAGACACATGTATCTCAACACATATTATAGACTATAAGATATCACGAGCCATACACATGTATCCTAAAAGATACAATAGTTTTACAAGCATACTAAAACATCAATTGAAACTTATGCAAGCTGTACACGTGTATCTTAACATCTAATAGTATCATGAGCCATTCACATGTATCCTAAAACATCCAATGGTATCATGAGCCATAAACATGTGTTTTATGATTTTGATGTTTAGGGATACTTGTGTAGTATCGAATCATGTGGCTTGAAATACATGGTTTACAATACTATTGGACTGTGCAATGGTATAATTTTTTGCTGTACAAAATCTTGTTTTCTTAAATTTGATCATACGCTGTACATTTATTTTGTAGGTTAAACTACAAGATGATTTAAGTTGTTTGGTTTGTGGGAAAGTTTTTACCTATAGATCAAATTTAAGAAGACATTTTAAGACTTATCATCTTCAGTTTCGCTTTCATTGTCCAGTTTGTAAGAAAGCTTATCTTAAAAAATGTGATGTTAGAACCCATGTAAGGCACCAACATCCAGGGGTAAATGCGGATTTGATTTAGGTAGGCAAGATTTTGGTTGTCTTAAGGTCAAATTTTTTGTTTGTTACAAGTTGTCTAAAGATTATTACAAATGGATTGATTACTCTGAGGTGTTTATCTGTTGGATCATAGAAATTTATTAATACAGATCTGCAATATCTTATCAAAGATGTACATGTGCAGTACTAAAATATTTGAAAGTAAGAAGTTTCCACATCCTTAAAAACAAAATTGATTGAAATCTTGCAGTTGAAATTTACTGTTGCATAAAGATTTTGCTAATGAAAAAAATATCTGTTTTACTCTTGTTGCTTGTATATTACAAGTTATACATGTGTCTAATTATTTTCAAATATATTTTGTAGGAATCTAACAATGGTGTTTTTGACTGTCCAGAGTGTGGGAAAAAGTTCACATATAAATCTAACCTTAATCGACACATCCGAGGATCACATCTTGCTATTAAACACTCTTGTCCTGTTTGTTATAGTTCATATGCTTATGTTTCTGACATGAAAAATCATGTTCGAAGAAAACATCCTGAATTGTTCATGAACAGAAACCCAAATAACTATTAGAACTAGCATGACATTTGGATTATGTAATATATTTGTTTGGTAATTGTGAAAAGCAATGAAAAGTGTGAAATATCTATGCATGAAAAGTATGTACCGGTATTTCTTTGAAAGGTTCATTAACATAGTAATTATAAAGATTGATATGTGAATAATATTATTATAATAATAATGAAATATAATAAAAATGATCTTCCCTATCAAAAGTTTATGAAAGATAATGGTTAGGAAGATCATTCAGTCCAAAACAGCTCATTGGTTTGTCTTTACTGACTTTGAGAGTAGTGCTATTTAGTTGCTAGCAAGAAACACAAACATTTGTTTACAGTATATTTATATATATATATTACAATTGATACTGGAATGATAAATAAATTAATGTTTCTTCAATATATTTTGTAGGGTTATAATGATGAATTTGGTTGCCAAGTTTGTGGGAAAATGTTTGTTTGTAAATCCAGTTTAACGAGACATATCAGAGGATCTCATTTAAATGTTAAACACTGTTGTCCTATTTGTCATCAAGTTTATGTTTATCAATCAGATATGAAAAGTCATATGAAAAGAAAACATTTTCAAAATCTTGCCAGAAAGTGATTTCTAGATACGTGTTGTATATCGATTGATTTGAACGTGTGTCATTTTACATTGCATGTATTAATTCTTAAAGGGAGAGTTGATGTTTGGAAGAATTTAGTGCTAGTTTAACCTTTAATCAGAACCCGATAATAATATGACATAAGATGACATAATCAACCTGCTTGTTCAAAGAGCAAAGCATGGGGAGTAACTTATGCTTAATTTTATATTCAAAAAAACAATTTTACACACTTTAAATAAAAATACAACTCAATTAATAAGCATTATGTACTGTACAAAATTCAACATCAATTTCTTTGTATTTGTAGGCTGTTTTACCAGAAATATTTCCCTGTCCAGAATGTGATAAGATTTATGATTTTAAGTCCAGTATGTCCAGACACTTTCAATCTCAACATTTAAAACTGCGCTTTGATTGCCCATTCTGTAAGGGTACATTCACAGAAAGAGGAAATCTTCTCAAACATGTTCGAAAATTCCACAAAAATCAAACCTAGATCAAAAATATTGTGAGTAGAGTCTCTTATTAGAAAATATTGTGTCTTTTTTTCTTTTAAGTACACACTAATGCAAAGTAAGGCCCCTAGCCCCGTTTAAACCTTGTAGAAAAGTTCAAAATTAAACTGAAAATTTGAAATAAAACTGCTTTTAGTCTTTAAATTAATTTATTACTGTATTTTTGTAGGTTGGTGGTAATTTATCTTGTCCAGAATGTGGTAGAATCTTCAAACAACGTTATAATTTGAATCGACACATTCAAGGCACACACCTCAAAATCCGAGTACAATGTCCATACTGTCCTTGTAATTACACTGAAAAGGGAAATTTAATGAAACATATTAAAATAGTTCACAGAAAGTTAGATACAACGTAATGATTTAAATTGAAGTAGGATACTATTCTAAACAAATTAGCTCAATATTTCAGATCAGAGTAAGCAAATAAAACAATAATTACTTTAATTTTTAATATTATGAAACTACACAGATAAATGTTTATATGCTATTGTCTAATGTATATCTGTATAGCGGATGTCAGTACGTATGGCAGTGTTTTGGTTACTGTTACAAAGTAGTTAACAGTAGGTCGAGACTTAACTTGAAACCTACCCCTGATTTTGATATTCTTTTATGTTTAACCATCAAACTAAAGAATTGATTCAATAGAGCGCTTGATCTTCACCGCATCTTTGTAACTGATCCAAATAGAAATATTGATGATGACTTGCATCAATAGATTCCTTATAAATGGAAATGGGGGTGGAAGAGTGGGTAACAAATATTTCAACAAAACGAAATGATGAATGTGCTAAAACGATGGTTCAAAACTTTTTAAAACATATTTCTCTAATTTTAGTCTTGTAAATTAATTTATTACTATCATTTTGTAGGTTGGTGGTAATTTATCTTGTCCAGAATGTGGTAGAATCTTCAAACAACGTTATAATTTGAAACGACACATTCAAAGCACTCATTTAAAAATCCGAGTACAATGTCCATACTGTCAACGTAGTTATAGTGAAAAGGGGTCACTGATGAAACATATAAAACTCACACATAGATAGGATATTTGTATATTCGATATCAAAATCTGAAAAATTAGAAGTCATTAAGAATATACTTCCATGCTCTGCAAATTCCAGTGTTAGAATACAAAAACTTTCTGAAAATACAAATTTAATGTTGTGCTTTCATTCTATGACTATCTGTTATTCGATATTTCTTTTCATGGTATATAATAATTTCATTGTGGATTTGATCATTCTCTCATTAAATTTGTGTTATTTTTACTATTTTATAGGTTGGTTTATGTAAAAGTGGTTCTTATGGTTGTGCTATCTGTCACAAAGTCTTCTCCTCAAAGTCTAATTTATTACGTCATATACGAGGCACTCATACTAACCAATCTTTTAAATGTCCCTTCTGTTCCCATCAGGCTAGATACAAAGGAAATTTACAAATTCACATCAGAACTCAACATCCAAATTATTCAAATTTATGTTCAAACTAAGTAAGGTATGTTAAGAAATCACATAATCAGATACAGATACAAAATTTGTAATCACATAAGCAAGATTCAAGCCAGACAGGATACAAGCTGACAAGTTGTAACTGGCAAAATACACATAAACATATGACGATCATAAACAAGATACATGCCAGTAAAGCATGTAAACTGGATAAATACCAGGAAATCATATGAACCGAAAATCACATTAATATGAACATGTATAACAGGATTCATAATGTTTATAAACAAGATAAAAAGTAGGAAATCTCATTAATAAAGAGGTAAAAACTAGGATTTCATATTAACAGGATATAAACATAAACACAAAGATGCAAACTATCACATAATCAGGATATAAAGTAGGTATTCACGTAAATAGGATATATTCTACAAGATTACAAAAATGGTTATAAAATCACATAAACAGGTGCAAACTAGGAAATCACATTAACAGATACAATTTACTGAAATGCATGTGTAATTTTGGATTGAAGAATATGTTTCAAATGAGATTTTACTTGATCTAAATTTAAAATCCCCTACTCAAATCTTTATTTCTTCTATTTTAGGTGTATTTTAGAAGTAAGCAAGCATTTGAGTGTTATGCCTGTGGAAAGGGCTTCAGTCTAAAAGGAAATCTTAAGAAGCATATTGCAGGCAAACATTTAGATTTGAAATTATTTTGTCCAGTTTGTAACAAATCATTTAATTTTCAGTCAAATTTAATCAAACATATGCAAACAATACATAAAATATATAAATTTCAGTAATTCAGAGTTTCTTGTCTATTTCTGTTTAAACCTTTTCTAGAAATAAGGTTAATTCTTATTCAATTCATTAATAAATGTGAGAGTGAAATTGTAGAAATTATGAAAATGCTTCATTACATTTACCATTAAATACAATGGCGGTAGAGGGGTGGGAGATGAGAGGCATTAGGGCCCCTAAAAAAAATGATTTGAACCCAAATTGTATTCTTCAAATTTAACAAGTATAATAAAATATGATTTTTATATATTTTTGTCCTAAATATGTGTCCTAGGGGAGAACCCCGAAAGGCGCTCCATGGGAGGCTTGCCACTATGCACTTCAACATACCTGCCACATTTTAAACTCAACCTTGAAAGTTTTCCCTTGTCAGGCCAGTCTGCCTTCTATTTGTACCCAAAGTTTCGCAAAGGCTCACGTCCCTACATAGACATGTAATAAAATCTGTAAATCTATATTGACTTTCTAAACACACCAGCCTGTAATATATCACAGTTTCATTGTTATGTAATAATCTACTTGGTTTATATTTGTATCTAATTATATTGAAAGTTGTGTTTGTTATATATTGTAGATTGGTGAAGTCTATTCTTGTACGTTTTGTGAGAAATGTTTCAGAGTCAAAAGTAACTGGAAAAAACATATCAAAACACAACATCTGAATATAAGAGTTAAATGTCAGTTTTGTGGACAACTTTTTACTGAAGAATATGTTAAAAAACACATTAAAAGAGTCCATGCAAAAGAATATTTATGAAAATGTTATCCAAGTTTTTAATTATGCAAACAGAAGACAAAATAATAACAAATATTTTCATAATTATGTTAATATTGATAACTACACTTACGCATACAATAATAATTTTAAAAAGTAATCAGGGTATTAAAAGCTAAGAATATTTCTCAAGAATCAGTTGAAAAAGTTGGTTATAAAATAAACTTTATTTTCAATGTTATATATTTTAGGTATCTTCTATAGAAGGTTATTATTGTAGATATTGTGGGAAATGTTTTCGTGAAAATGGTAATAGATTAAAGCATATCAAAACCCAACATCTTAATATCAGGGTTAACTGTCCATATTGTAATAAAAGATTCACAGAGGAATATGTTAAAAAACACATCAAACGAGTTCATATAAGATGATAAAATGAAGAAAAAAAACCACACAATAATATCACTTCATTAAAAAAAAAAAGTAATTTACCCTCTAAGACATCTTCACAATGTCAAGCTATTAGTAATTCGTCTGTAAATGCAGCGATTTGATGCAGAGGTTTCGATAGAAAATCTGTGATCACAAAGCCATAATGTTTACAGCCTTTGTTGAGGATTCTGATAAGCTGTATTTGTGGCTGTACAATCCAATCCAATCAAATCACTGCTTTCCACGATACAAGAATAGTGGCCATATCAGTCAAGGTATAAGAAAGAAACGCTTGACATCGTGAAGATATTATACTGCATAATTTATAACTATGTCATTTTGTACTACCATAATAATTAACCTAGTTAGAATTTCTAATGTCTATTAAGTTTTGCACGGAAATCCATTGATGTTTATTAAGATATCTATATTGTTGGATTGAAAGTTTCACAGTTGAAAACTAATTGATACTGTTGTTGTTATATGAGATTAAACTTAATCAGGGTAGGCTACTAGTAATACAGTGTAGCCAAAAACATTGAGATGCGTGATGCATTCCAATTAAATGAAATCCTAAATGTGTTTCAGTATGTATTTAACTTATGTAAAGTTTTATATCATTTCATCACACAATGTAGTCCATATAAATAATATGTTTACTGTTTTATTTGTAGATTATTAAAACTGGTACATTTGAATGTGAATTTTGTGGCAAAGGTTTTACTTTAAAAGGCAATCTAAAGAAACATGTAGTAGGCAAACATTTAAATGTTAAATCTCAATGTTCAATATGTTTTAAAATGTTTGCTTATCAAGCAAGTCTTATCCATCATATGAAGCAGGTCCATCCTAAAGGCACTGATTTTAGATTTTGACCAATGATATGGACCATCATATCGAGGGCTCACTGCCAGAATTTGCTATATCTTAAAATTTATTTTGAGACAATGCTGGTAGTGGGTCTTCGATGTATCTAGTTGAATCGATGCATTTTGATTGAATATTTTTGTTTTTTTATTACGGTCAAGTCAAACCTTTTGAAAAAGTTTTAATTTTCAATCTGTATTGGCATTTATTCTCTGCATTTTTCTCAATTTATGTAAAATGTCTAGAATTCTGTAATTGTGTTATCTCTGTTACTGTAAATATATCTGTAAAGTAACACTTGCAGAAATGTCTGTTTGGTTATAATAAATATTATATTTTTCATGGTTGTTCTTCCTTATCTTGAGACTTTTTAAAATTTTGCAAAATGTTAAGATTACAGATGCCTGGAAAGGGACACCTAAAAGTTGCTATAACTAGTACAGCTATAACATCAAAATTTAATTCAATCAAATTAAGACCAAATTTATCACATAGTCTGTTAAAGACAAAATTATTGTTAACATCTTCTACATCATGGGCAATCCCTTTTATATTTGGATAGAATAAAGTAATTAAAACTTTATAAGTCAGACTTATATTCTATACATTAGAAACTACCTACCTCAAAATAAAGTGCACATGTTTAGTTTTGAATCATACAAAAATATTCTTCTCAACTCTAATTTTACTAGTAATGAATTATATATTATATAGAATATGAAGGAACAAGAATTCTGTTAGCTAATTTATTTTTTCTTATTTTGTAGTGGAGTAATTTTTCCGGGAGTATGGCGAAACTAGAATGTGAATTTTGTGGAAAACAGTTTAACTATAAGAGTAACTTAACTAAACATATTAAAGGACAACACATGAAAATTCGAAGTCATTGTCCTATTTGTGGCAAAAGTTTTTTACAAAAGGGATATCTTAAAATACACATCAGAGATCAGCACAAACTTCCATAGTTGAAATAATGTAATTGTAATATCAATGATTAGATAAATTTTAACTATGTCTGCTCTTATATAAATAAGTACTTTTACATGTTTCACATTAACATTTACAAAATTCATTGTAAGAAAAACAAATCAGAAATCAAATATAATGTAATATGTGAGTATGACTTCTAAGAATTCTATTGAGTGATATTGATAATAAATAACTATAAATACTAAAATACAGCAGTAAAGATCAATTCTGGCATTGAATAAACTTGTTCACAAACAATTCTTATTGCCTTGAATGTTTGCCAAAATTGTCAAATTCCATGGATGCTCATGTTAACACTTACGTGCAATTTCATATATATATATATATACAGACAGTATAATTGTTGTTAATTTCTGTTCTCTGTATATTGTAGGATGCCATTGTTGACATGAATACCAGAGAAAAGAAAATACCATGTCCTGTTTGTTACAAGGTTTTTTCTTCAAAAGGAAATTTAAGACAACATATGGAAGGAAAACATTTTAATCTTCGCTTTTCATGTACATTCTGTTCTCGGACATTTACACAGAAAAGTTCTTTAAAACTTCATATGCGAACAATTCACAAACTGGCACTATAATATAATATTGTATCATGAATGATATGATAAATAGAATCATACATGATGTTTTAGTTTAGTACCTGTAGTGTACAAGGTGTTTTGTTGGCTGTAGGTGGAATTTTAGAAAAATGATTATGTAATTTTTGGTTTCGGCTGAAACGCATTCAAAATCATTTTCTAGTAAAATGTTTATTTTGGAAAATCTCTAAACTTCCTTTTGTGGCACATCCTCTTAATTTCCTGTTAACTTTATCAGTGAGTCGTTTACAGACATTTGATTGATATCAAAACTAAGAAGTTACTGTATTTCTGTACATTGTTTGTATAAAAAGACACGGGTACTTGTATCAATTAATCACAAATTAGAACATTCAGTCCAAAATGTTGGTCAGAATCAGGTGCATTTACTCCTTCCATCAGAGAAATGTGAAGTTATCAAACCTCATGATTTTATGGGTCAAATGACATACCTAGGAAATGATTTAAAATTTCATTTTGTTAACATTTGAAATGACAGATAAAATATGTTTTACTTTGTTTTGGGATAAATCCTATGGAATGCATACAGTATCTAGATCTAAAAATGTTTCATTTTATTTTGTAGAATAAATCATCAAGACCTAATTTTGTGTGTTATATTTGTCAGCAAAGATTAACTAGTAAAGGCAACCTTAAGAAGCATATGCAAGGGAAACATTTTAATGTGAAATTTACATGTCCTGTTTGTCATCAAACATTTACACAGAATGGTTCTATGAGGAAACATCTATATAGAGTACATCAAATGTAAATCAACTAACTCCACCACACTTAATGATGACATATCTCTTACCTGTATCAAATCATAATTTTACTGAATAACCTAAATATATGGTGTTTTGGTTGTAGGACTGTTTCTTAGTACTAATATTTGACTTAATTGAAATTACTTGTACAACTTAACTAAATAATCAGTGTCTATATAAATCATTAAACTTGTATGTGATACTTGATTAAAAACACTGAATCAAAATAATAACTTGTACAGCTACATTAGATCATCCATATAATCATACATGGAAATCAGATCAACAGCTAAAAAAAAGTTGTTGAATGGTTGTATTGAAAAATTAAAAAAAAAAGACCATGGGTTTTCAGTGCAGGGAAAGCTATTGTAATTTTGAGACATTAAAGTTACACAATGTAATGATGATGAAACATGGATTACTCTTAGCTAATATTGTCCATGTATGATGTGTTGTATTGTGGCCAAAAATGGGTGCTAATTTTGGGATTGAACTTTACAACATTTTTGCACATTTCTCATATTATTTGAAAATAGTCCAATCATTCTTTATAATAATAATACTATAAACTGAGATATACAATATGTACTGTTTGACATATCACACTACCTATTTCTTATATATAGTGTAATAATAATGTGCTGAACTACAATTACATTGACTGGAAATTCTTCTTTATATTATAGGAAGATGGCTTGAATGATCAATGTCCAGAGTGTGGAAAAGTGTTTTCACATAAAGGAAATATGAAGGCACATTTAAAAGCAAGACATTGGAAAATAAAACATGATTGCCCCATTTGTGGACGAAAGTTCACTCAGCGTGGTTCATTAAAAGTTCACATACAAACACTTCATTTTAATCAGTCTTAAAACCATTGTTAGTGGTTTGTTAAATGACAAACTGAAATATAGTATTCTGCTTTATTTTATAGGGTGATATATTGGATGTTCAATGTCCAGTGTGTGGAAAATTATTCTCTAAAAAGGCAAATATGAAGGCACATGTGAAAGGAAAGCATTTAAATGTTCGATATGATTGTTCTATATGTGGTAGTAAGTTCACCCAGCGAAGCTCTTTAAAAACACACATTCAGAAATTTCATTTCAACCTCAAGTATATTACCTATTTGAAATGAATACAAGAAACTATTTTGTGAAACTAATATGAGTTGTGAGAAAGAAAAAACTTATCAAGTGATCCAGCAGATCAGACTTGTTTTCATCTTTCCAAAAGTGGATGGAGACATTTCATTTGTGTTACATCTATCAGGGTCACAATCAGTAACAGCAGAACTATTTTACACTCTGCTGAATCTGCAATTGTCTAGATGCTAGATAGAATAGAATATAGATTTATTGCAATGAGACTTCATCATTGACAATAAAATGGATTACTTTAAAGTTTTCCCATACAAAGTATGACACAGGCCCATTTTGAAGTTGAAAGTATTGAATGCACTGTTAGATAGGTGTTAGGTATATGTAGGATTATCTAGATACATTTTAAATTAAACAAGACTTAAAGTATACAATATTTACGATGAGTTTTTTGGTTATCTAATAAATTTAATTTAATAATTCATGAAACTTAACAAGATTTTGTTTTTTATTTTAGGGGATAATGTCAGTAAATGTTAGTTGTACAATTTGTGGCAAAGGTTATTCACGTCGCAGTAATTTAAACCAACATATTCGTAATAAACATTTTAATAGAACCTTTGATTGTCATTTGTGTGGAAAACAGTTTTCTCAGAAGATTTGTTTAAAAGTTCATCTCAAGAGAATTCATCAGTTGGCCGTCTAATAGATCATTAATTTCTTTGTATTTTCAATGATACTCATTATCTATTAGTTTTTCCAATATGTGTGAATAAGGCAGCAAAAATTAAAATATTAATGTGTGTTTATTTTTATCTTTTTTAGGGAAGTTCTGAGAATTATTGTTCACTTTGTAATAAATGGTTTTCTCATAAAGGAAATTTGAAGCAGCACATACGAACTATACATTTTAAAGAAAAGTTTGTCTGTCCTATTTGTGGAAAATTTTTTACTCAGAAAAATCGTGTTAAAACTCATCTACTAAGTATCCATGGGTCTAAGTAGTAGCTGAAAAAACTGACAACTCTATTTGAAAATCATGAAAGGGACAGATACACCACTTTGGGGGGTATAAGTAAATAGTCTTCAGTAGTACTAGAAATGTTTTCAAATGGCATAATTCCTTAAAAATATCTCAAAATAGGAATCTTTCTATTTCTTTTGATGTCTTTTTTTATATGTGACAATGTCTCAAGAAAAGACGAAGGCTCAAATTTTGAAGGTGAGCTGTGAACACTTACTAATAGGCCTAGCTAAAGAAAATTTCCATTTCTGGGACGAAGGTATGATTGGTCCAAAAAGGGTGCATCTGTCCCTTTAATCCATCCATTCACAGACACATTATAACATATAATACTTCAAAATGATACAAACATAAAAATTCCAGTATACAGTCATATCAATAATGATCTTCAATTTCCCAGGTTTTCAAAGTTTCTAAGATTAATAGGATTTTGTTAGTAGGTTTATTTTAGAGTTGAATAGTATTTTATAGCAATTACTTCAAAAGAAAAATAAATTATTAATGAATTAAGCGTAAATGATAATATTCTTATTTTTTGTCTTTGTAGGGATATTATGATCAACAGATCTGTCCAGTTTGTCATAAAATATTTTCACATAGAGGGAATATGATACAACATTTAAAGACTAAACATTTTAATCAGAGGATTTCATGTCCAATATGTGGTAAAAGTTTTACTAAGCGTCAGGCAGTGCGACATCATCTTCAACAACTTCATGGCTTAACAAATCCAGCTGAGTACATGAAACAACGTGATAATTTGAAAAATAATGTGTAACAACAAGATACAATAAAACTTATGTTAAAAAATTTGAGTTAATGATAATATCTCATTCCTTGACTAACTTTGACAACATTTTTACAATGCGTAAACTATTTTATAACATTACCTTGACAAAATCATTTTTTCTTAACTGCGATGTGATAATCACACTTAGGTTTTGATAACTTTAAAAACATATATGTATTGACTTTCATAACTGATTATTGCTGATAACAATTGAGTAACTAGTAGTTTCTAACAACATTGGTAACTTGGAAATATCCTTAATAACTGAATTATAAATTTGTTAACTGAGTTATAAATTTGATAACTGAATTGTAAATTGGTTAACTGAGTTATAAATTTGATAATTGAGTTATAAATTTGATAACTGAATTATAAATTTTTTAACTGAGTTATAAATTTGTTAACTGAGTTATACATTTGATTACTGAATTATAAATTTGATTACTGAATTATTAATTTGTTAACTGAGTTGTAAATATGATAACTTAATTATAAATTTGATTACTGAATTATAAATTTGATAACTGAGTTATAAATTTGATATCTAAGTTGTTTATATGATAACTGATTGTAAATTTGATAACTGAATATTGATCTTGATTACTGACTATATCATTGTGTTGATTTATTCAACCAAATTTTACACTAGACTAATAGAAGTTTCGGGAAATATTACCTTTAAACTTTCTATATTTTCAAAGATTCTAAATTGTTACTATTTTATTTTCCAGAATCCTATCTATCGGACACCTCACTATTGTTCTATTTGTGATAAGTGGTTTTCTCATAAAGGAAATTGGAAACAGCATATGGAAGGGAAGCATCTAAATGTCAGATTTGATTGTCCGCAATGTGGGAAAAGGTTTACTCAAAAAAGTTCATTAAAAACTCACATCAAGGGTGTACATTTATTCAATATGAGGATTAAGAACATGTAGCAATACATGTTCTGGACTTATTTAATTAAAAGATGGCAATATTTTGACATTTCCTAAATACAAAAGGTGATAATATTTAGACATGATCAAAATATAACTATTGACAATATATTGACTTATATTTAAATGATAACACCTGACAATGATTTGACTCGACAATTTTTGATTTATTTTTATCTTACAACAATATTTTTACTTAAAATTTAAATGGTAACAACTGACAATATTTTCACATATTTCAATGATAACAACAACTGATGATATTTTGACATATTTAATTGATTACAACTGGCAATATTTAGACTTGTTCAAAAGATAACTATTAACAATATCTTGACTTGTTTAAAAAGGAGAGATCAAGTAATTTGTGAGTATTTAATGGGTGACAACTGGAAATAGTTTGATGTTTTCGAAAGATAATCCAGCAATCCTATGGATAAAACAAATGATTGAAGTGTTTGAAAGTTAAAGACTAACAACAATTATTTGACCTATTTGAAATAACAACCTTTTAAGGCGCATAGTAAAATGTAAAATACTCTTGGGATAAAAATGTTAAGAATTACAATTAAGATGTATGATTATTAATGTTATCAAATTTGAAATAAGGGTGTTTTCATTCGACCGCTTGCTGTGCATATGTTATTTTTTTAACAGAAAATTATTCTTGCAATTCTATCTTTTGTAGGGTAAATTAATCCATTGTTCTATATGTGGTAAAAACTATACATTAAAAGGAAATTTGAAGAAACACATAGTTCAACAACATTTGAATGAAAGAGTTATCTGCCCTGTTTGTGGTAAAAATTTTACTCAGCGTGGTAATATGAAAACACACATGGCTAATGTGCATAAAATGTTTTAAACATTTGCAACATTTGTGTTTCTTAGATGATACTCATATCATTTGTCAATTCTTAATTTAATCATTCATTCTTATAAAAAGTTAATAATTTATTTTGTGGCCAGTTTTAAGGCAACTTAGTGGACCTAATAACAAACAATATAACATCTTGTTAGGATCTAGAGGGAAATTTGCATAAAGTATGTTGACAATTTGTCACTCTTCTGCAGTGAAATATTGAATGATAGCAGCACTTCAGAACTGAAGATTTTGCACTCACTTTCTGACACATTAGATTAGACCAGATTAGATTATATCAGATTAGACCAAACTTTTTATATTCATCGTATTTTGAATTTTGTATGTATATATCTACAAACTGAAGTCAATAAAAAAAATCAATTTATTTACCCATCTGAAGACTTATGTTCTGTCTAGGATTATTGTAAAACATGTTCTGTCTAGGATTATTGTCAAACATGTAAGATCAAGGATTAGTGTAAATCATGTACTATCAAGGATTATTGTAAAACATCTAAGATCAAGGATTAGTGTGAATCATGTACTATCAAGGATTAGTGTGAATCATGTACTATCATGTGAACTGTACTATCAAATGGTTATTGTGAACTGTACTATCAAATGGTTATTGTGAAAAGTGTACTTATATCTAATGATTATTATTAAAATGCTTGTGACATTATCACATTTATTCTACTTTTTTTCCATAATTGTGTTATTTTCATGTAAATATAGACAATTACATTTATCATGTGTGATTGTAGTTCAATCTCTTGGAATTTACTTTTGTATTTTTTCATCTTCACTATAACTATGCTATTTGGAGAGTAGTGTTTTCACTGCATTTACCCAAAATACAAACACACTTTGTGTATATTAGTATTAGTTTCATTATAAAGGTTCAATCAAATTCAACATTTATTTCATTCAAAATACATTGTTAGGAAATGAATGACACAAGTCTGTTATAATATCATATTTCAAAGATGAAAATGAATAATTTTATCTATATTATGTATATACATGCTCTGAATATGTATCTTTGACAGAAATTATCTTGTCATTGATTTGATTCTATCTATCATTTAGTTCAATGATAGCAATGTTTTATAATTAAAGATTTAAGAATTAAAGGTTGTTATATTTTTAATATTTTCTAGGATAAACCATCAAGAAGATATCAATGTCAAGTCTGTGGCAAGAGTTTTACTTTGAAGGGAAATCTCAAGAAACATATTGAACAACTTCATTTTAATTACAGAGTTTCTTGTCAAATTTGCAATAGAGAGTTCACAAGAAAAGCCAATATGTTCAATCATATGTGGAGTGTTCATCGTGTGAGGCCAGTTCCAATATCTTCTCATGACATTAATATAACAAGTAG
The DNA here is from genome assembly GCF_000327385.1 of Lottia gigantea. Taxonomy (NCBI): domain Eukaryota; kingdom Metazoa; phylum Mollusca; class Gastropoda; family Lottiidae; genus Lottia; species Lottia gigantea. Next base: position 1,058,988 of record NW_008708797.1, on the reverse strand, counting down.
CTTTGACCATTAGTGATCAATTACAATATGGTGGACCATCTGTAGGCATAACTACTTACTGTGAAACTTTTTGTGAAAAATTCCTAATATTTTTACTGTCTATAATGTGTAATTGTGGCAAGTTTCCTAATAATAAAAAACAGCACTATATATGCAACATACACATCATGTTAACTTGTACCATACATTATCATAATAATATAATAATAATAATAATAATAATAATAATAATAAAAATACCAATAAAATATTCATAAAAGTAATTTTAACATTGAATTATTATTTATTTGATTATTTTAATATAAATTCATTCTATATTATAATAAATAAACACATTATACATAATTTGAATTTTATAATAAAAAACATCAAAATTGTATTGCTGGGACTGGAGAATATTTGAAAAATTGGCTGGTGATGATTTGTGGTGTCCTTACCTCAAATAATGATAATAAATTGTGATAATACTGAAAAAACCTAATTTAAGTAGATTTTATTTATTTGTTGTAGGTTGAGTTTAAACGAGGTACCAGTAATAATGAGGATAAAGTTCAATGTCCACATTGTGAAAAATGGTTTGATTATGTATCAAGTTTAAAGAGGCACATCAATAGCATACATTTAAATAAAGTCCACACTTGTCCTATTTGTGGAAAACTATGTAGTCAAAAATACCATTTAAGAGATCATATTCGACGTAAACATAAAATACTTGGAGTTAGTCAAGAATAGGGAGTGTTACTTTGTGAAACAGGAGTGTATCATTGAGTTATTTTGGGATTTTATATTAGTAATTGATATTGTAATGTTTGATGACTTTGATAATGAAAACTTAAAAGTAACACAAAGTAGGAATTGACTTCAATACTTAATACAATCTCTCTGTAATTATAGGAAAATGATTTATACATTTGTGTTACTAGAAGTTTGTGTTCATTTAAGAAGTTATTTTTTCGCACCAATCAAAAGAGCTGTTTTCTAATGACTTAAAAATTAAACTTATGAATGTATTTTTGAAAAATGATGCTATGATATCAGAAAAATTGCATTTTTCTTAAGCACACTTTTCCTTGGTGAGTATTCTGAACATATTGATCAAGGTTCAACTACTAGCAAAGCAAAAAAGTGTATTTACATCTTTTTTTTTTTTTTTTTTTTTTTAAAAAAAAAGATTATTAGCGATGATATTAGGTTTCTTTAAAATCTTGTCAAACATATAATGGATTTTTCATTTTATATTTAAGGGATCAGAGGGACAAGCTTGTTATTGGTGTGAAAAGATATTTAAACACAAGCGTCATCTCAATCGACATATTAAGAGTAAACATATGAATATACGTCCATGTTGTAATCTGTGTGGAAAAGCATTTGCTTATAAAGAATCATTGAAGTATCACATGAAACATATACATTTACAGTACAACTTCTAAATTCTTAAACTATATTCTTAAAATCATATGTATATTCATTGTGTTATATTCTAAGCCATGCTACTACTCATATTTTGATAGTGCATTATCAATATTCATCAGCTTATTTCTGATGTGCCACAATATAAAAATAGAGGTTTATGAATGGTTCGATATTTATATTAAAAAGGGTAATATTATAAATAGTTCGAAATTTTACATTCATGGTCCCATTTGTATTTTCATGGTCCCAATATGCTATTTTATATACTTCCTTAATTGAAACTACTAATCTGAATTATTGATGAAAAATTATATTGTTTTTTATTTAAGGAGATCCAAGGTCGAGTTTGTCGTTGGTGTGGAAAGAAATTTAAACAAACTGGTCATCTAAATCGTCATATTAAAGGACAACATTTAAATATTCGTCAAACCTGTCCATTTTGTAACAAAACATTTGCATATAAAGACTCACTTCGCGATCATATCAAGGCATCTCATACTGCCCAGTTGAGCAAACTTGATAAAACAAATTGATAATGTTTAATTGCTAATGTAGTCCTGATTGATAAGCATGTCCTGTTACAATAGACACAACACTTGGATTTCTTTAAATGTAAAGTCTGATTGTTGAATCACTATTCGACATAATAAGTCAAATATTTCAACAAAGCCTTCATTTTCTAAACCTTTATTTGTGATTTGAAGGCTGAGTTGAAATATTTCAATCGAGGCAGAGATTTAAGATGGCTATGAACTATGTTCGTGTGTGTTATTTCCATGTAAGAACAATACATGCGTATGAGTTTGGTCCTATTGTATGATTGATATGCAAACATATTATCTACTGTTTTAAATAGATGTCATGGTAAATATGTGTAAATTTAAAGTTTTTTTATGTATTTTTTTAATAATTTCTTTATATTTTAGGATGATGTGGAACGTCCAATGTGTACTTTTTGTGGGAAACATTTTTCCAGTCGCAGTAATGTAGCTAAACACATTAAAGCATTTCATCTTAATATCTATTTTCAATGTCCATTTTGTGAAAAACAATGTAGTCAAAGATTTCGCCTTAGTGAGCATATAAATTTAAAACATGGAATATCTCCTGACAATTTTAGACTGGAACCAAAATTTAAAAAATAAGTTTTATTTGTAATATATGCTTTGATGTTTTTTAAGAATATTTTTTGACCAGTCCTATTGTGAACCTGACTTAAAATGAAATTTAATCATTCTTGATAATTCTATGGGTGAATATTTTGTTTATTTATATATATTAAATTCTAATATTTACATTTTATTGTCATGTAGTGATCTCCGATGACCTAATGATGTCGTAATGATGTCATCTCCTATGACAACGTGGGATGCGGCGTATAAATACACTAAAACTTTCAACTAAAAATAGACAAGGTGATGGAACAAATCTCGATTTCCGAGTTTGTGATGAATGTCAAAGTTATTTGTTTCTCTTACAGATGAACTTTCTAATGTTTTTCCATTCGTTTGTACAAATGACAATAATGATAGGTTTAACTATGTTATGGAAATAACTTTATCCTTCAAGTACGAACACTACCGAATGTAAATATAAGGATTGAATATAGATTTTTTTGCATTCATTTGTCGATGAACGCCAATATTTTCACGTGTTAAATCTTACATGTTTCGCCATTCATTCGAATTAACACTTGAAAATTCTGCGATCATCAACCAATGAACGCAAAAAAAATCTACATTCAATCCTTAAATAAATATTTTTGTTATTTTTGTAATTTTCTCATGAACTTATGATTTTCTTATTTTATGTTTTCATGATTATGTAACATTTTCATGATCTGGTATGTATATTTTGTTACATTTTCATAATCCATTTTAAGAAATTCACATGATTTAGAATTGTTTGTATCATTATGTAGAAAACTCATTATTTAGACTTGTATAAATATAACAATACATAGGTTAATCAGAATTATCCATTCACATTTTATCATTAATAATTGAAGTAATTAACTATTTTATGATTTACATTTTGTTATTTCTCGTGTCATGTAGATATATAGTTTGTAATAGTTTGACGGAAGTGGGTCAGTTAATTAGTGTTAAATTCTTCATTGTTATTGCATGAAATAGATTTTATAATGTTTTATAAATAAAGAATCAAGAATCCAAGATTTACTTGCGTCAATTTAGGGAAAAATAGAAAGATTACTGTATTTGTTATTTTAGATCAATGCTGATTAGGGTTTGGGCGTATCACACCTGCAACTCACTACAATTATCACAATATGAATCAGCACTAGATTCTAAAGATTTTTTGTTTTATATCCCAGCATTGGTAATGAGGAATGATATTGTTATTACTATACTATGATAGTGAAATAAAATGAAAAATTATAAACAATCGGGGTTTTTCACAACGTATTGGCCCTATAAAGTACACACACGTCTATCACATGGTGCGTACGTGACACTTAACACTAGTTATGGATGGCATGTTTCAGCTATTCGGATTTTCGTTAAATCTCATGCTTTTATAGGGAACGAGAACGGGAATGTGCCGATAAACGAGGCTCCACTGTAGATGATACTTTGAATTTTTACCTCTTAGGGTGTTGCAGGTCAGAAAGATTGCATGTAAAAAGTTCTTAGTTGTTCAGATAGGACAGTAAACTGAGACCCTGTGTGCTACAGGCTGTTAGAGATCATCAACAGTTCCCTCATTGCACACTGTGTGGTGTTGGACAATCATTTTATAACTTATGTTCTTCAAGAACTGCTAATAAGAGTCATTCCAAGATTATAACTTACTTCGCCATCCAAATAAACTTAGTATTCAATTTACTGACAAAATTTCACTAAGTCATTTTGATGTGATGTGTTCTAAGATATACAATATAAAGCTTTTTTTTCACTTCATGAATACCCATCTTCATTAGCGCACAAGGTGCAGAAGAGTAGGACGTAAAACTCCATTCATTTCATTTCATTCACTTCATGAATCAATTAAAATCATATTTTTGTATTTTCCAGGATAATAGCAGACCAAGCTGTCCACTTTGTGGAAAAGAATTTAGTTCTCAAAGAAATGTTAAACGCCATATTCAATCAGCACATCTACATGTAAATTATCAATGTCCATATTGTGAGAAGATATGCACACAAAAATATCATCTTAAAGATCATATAATAAGATGTCATAAAGAGTCCAACATAGCTGTTCTTTCAGATTCTTAAAATAAGACATTTGGTTTGTAACAAAATATAATAATATAGTTTCAATAATGAAACATTTTCATTGTTAGGATAATGCTCAATACATCAATTGTAGAGTGATATATAATATAAAAACAGAACTTAAAAAACATGTTATTGTTACTTGTTTCATGCCATGCGATCTTTAGACAACTATTCTCAGACTGTCTGTACTGAATATAGTTAACAGTTAATATAGAATTTATTTAATAATGCTTACATATTGTCAGATATTTTTTTAAGAGGGTAATATCAGGATCCTATCTGCCATTGATCTATCAGAGATATCCATACTCTAATTACAGCTTAGTCAACTTAGTTTTACCTATTCTATCTAATTTTGAATAAGAACTTTTATATTTTAAGTATAAGAGATATTACAAAATATGTTGAATATAAAAAACTTTTAGCCAATAGCTGTAAGAAATCTTTGAATGACATTAAGAAGTATTTACCAAATACAAAACAATAAAATTTTCTGTATCATAATTTTCTACATGTAAATAATCTTCTGAATTTAAATAATATGAACCATGATTTATCCATTCCATTTTTGTTAAAATTTGTACATTTTGTAATAAAGACTAAGATTTTTGTTCTGTTCTTGAGCTAGTCGAACACAAAGTGAAATATTTTAAAGGAATAGATTCACCATCCGATTTACCAATTGTACTTTAGTCTCAGAAACAGGATTAACTAAGCTAATCAGTAATAGTTTTCACAGCTGACTGTCGAAATCAAAGCCTTCAAACCCAAGTATGTCCATGCTCCGTATTCTTGAAACGATCTTAGCGCTAGGATGTCCTTGGGTGTTAACTTCTAACACTGTTTTTAGGACGTCCTAGAGCTAAGATCGTTTCGAGAATACGGGTTCAGAATTATCCGCGATTGAATGTTAAAATGACAACTCTGCCATATATAGAGACAATATCTAAAGAAATAGGAAAAATTTGAGGTATTTTTGAAGGAATTATGTGATATTTGTATTTCTGAAAACTCTTCATATATTTAGGACCCAAAACTAAATCAACCACTGAAAATAGTAAATTTCTCCCTTAAAGCTAATATTCCACTTAGTATCAGTACAATTTGATTGATTGATGAAAGTATGAAGAACCTGAAAACAATGGTGTTGATCCGTTTCAAAAAACATTTAGAGAATTTTGCTCCACTTCTTGGTTGTGGTATGCTGATAGATGCATGGTCAAATTACTTTTTCTGGAGAATGATTTATCACAGATTGGACAGTTAAATCTGATATTTTCATGAACTTCTCGTAAATGTAGAGTTACATTGTATTTTCTAGTAAACGTCTTTCCACAAACTGGACACATTTTACTACTTCCTGCACCTAACTGATCCTGCAAAGATAAAGAAAGACCGTTAAAGAGAAATATTTTTCACATACATCAGTGAAACATGATATTGTTATGATCCCTGATATTATTATTTTATTATACACAGTTCAAAAAACCTGGTAATCTTTTATCAATGTTCACAAGGTGTTCTTTGGGTGTATACAGACTTTAAGAATGCAGATCTACATTTCTTTGTAACAATTTTGTTTATATGACCAAATTTACCAATCAAAACTGCTGACACAATTTGCTGACTTAGGGAACAAGAGAAGTGCCATGGAAAGCTGAAATGTTGTTGAATTCACTTATAACTTTATCTGTTAAAATTGCTTAGAAAATTCAAAATTTGTAATTTTTGTATCAGATTATGTTTGATTTCCATAAAATTTTTAACCAGGAATGTATGAGCTAGATTTTTATATTTTAAAAGGCCCTGTTTTTAGTGAAGTAGTGTTTCTGAGATCCACTGTGATGTACCAAATCAAAATTGTGGTTGATAAACATGATATCATTTTGAATATTTTCGATGTTGCAATATACATATATACATAAGTAAAAGCCCAGTAGGATTATAACGCTTATAACATGATTGACAAAGGTCTGACAGCTGGGGGAGAGGCCTCTTGTTGTCTTCTGCTCATTTTTAATCTGTATTTTAGTTTCTAAGAAAGTGTTTTGTTTGGTGAATCAGTTTATGTCACAGACCCTGTTACAGATTTGTGTAGCAGAAAATATGAAATAAAGTACAACGTCTAAAATATCTACAACACAGCAACTTTGGATAATACCATTAAAAAAAAATCCATTAGTGATCAAATTTAAAACTTCACATACTGAATTTTTAATATTGGTCACAGTTTATACAGCAAGACATGGAATGTCGAGACTACGAATGTGACTTGATTTTCATACTATTTTCCATAACCAATTTGATAATATATTTACACAATCATGAATACAATTGACCTATATTTGTTGTGGCACGTGCTGGGGGTGTGGCTAATATGTCAGAATTATCTGTGTAGACAACTTCAGTCACTCCCCTCTTTCTATACATCTTCGGAGTAAATTGAGCTATAACTAAAAATTAAACCTTGTTATAGAATGGCCAGGCTCCTCCCAATAAAAAAAATCAAAGGAAATTCTCGATGTCATATTATAAGTTTCAATATTTGACCAAATTATGCTGTACTATTGTGTTCTACCAGTTTCCACACTTTTTAGGAAAAAGTTATTTCAGTAGGGTTAGGTGATTTCTAGAATGGCTGACCAAAGCCCCTCCAAACAAAGCCCCTGTGCAATTTTGAACATGGACAAGAGCCCCTGCAGAAATAATTAGGTAGAAAAAAAGCCCCCTATGCCAAAATATTTGTATATGAAATAGATAGAAATTCTAGATAAAATGTTAAAATATATAATTTAAAATCATTGTATTTACATACAGATAGAATTATAGTTGAGAGTGATTATTTAAAATGATTAGTACAGGGTCTTTTAGTGGGGCCTATAGGTTTATTAATCAATAAACAATTTGTTTTATGTTTAACTAAAATGATAATGACTTCTTTTAATGACAATAAATCAATTAATTTATGGATATTAACTTCTATTTATTAGTTAAACACATTTCATTACACATACATCACTTGAGAACATTGCTTGTATGTGTAATGAAACCTATTTAAATAATAAATAGAAGTTTATATCAATAAAACTGTTGTTTCTTAATCTAATACTTCTAAATGTCTTACAAGGATTAGGATTTAAAATGTCTTTTATTAAATCCATTTCCATCTCTTTGATGCTTTTGACTTCTATGTATTAGCTAATTATATACACCACCAATGTGTAAAATCATAGAAAATTCAAATATACCTTTACAACTGTTACAGGAATAGTTTTAAATTGTGTCACCAAATCATAACCATGCTACAGAGACCTCTGAAGATTTTTTTTAAAATGGGTACTTACTGGTCTATTGTTAAATTACTTTATATAATGTGCTACAACTCTTTTTTTAGAATATAAAGATATATATATGCATTTAATAATTATATATATATATAATATATATATTTGTTGCGGAAAGTTGTCTTAGGTGATGGGGGCTTTGTCCTGGTGCAAAATTGCAAAGGGGCTTTTATCCGTAGGGGCTTTCTTCAGACCACCAATTTCTAATGTGTTTGTAATGAATTTTGCCCAGTATCAATATTACTGAACATAGCAAAATATGACAACATCACATGCAAGCAAAAGACACTGTTGAGAGCTTAAACTTTTATGAATCAACCATCACTTTCCATCTTTTACAAAACTTTAATAAAATGTCACATTTACATCAAAAACTGAACACATAAAATGTGTAATATAAAAGTATAATTTCATATCTTAATCTTCTACAGTTTTTATGCTAAACAATATTTATTTAGATGGAATTTATTCAGTAGATAACAATTTGTAAACTATTGTCTGAGAAACGTAAAAATTTTTTAGAATTTTTTATGAGCACTGTAATAGGAACCTCAAAATAGTACTAGTAGTCTCAGAATGTCTTGAAGTGGGGGAAAAAAATAAACATGAACACACATGTCTTTGAAATTTATTTTACAGAGGGCAATTTTCAGTCAAAATTTTAAACTTGTGTGGTTGAAATTTTTAGGGAGGAAATGTATTTCTTCTCAATATAAACTTACAAACTATTATATTTTTATCAACACAAGACATTCTAAGACTAAGAATACTATTTAAAGGTTGACATACAGACAAACTGGTGTGGTGAAGGAACATGACTGTATTGATGAAAAAATATTATAAATCAGACATCACAGTTTATACAATTTTATGTAATCTTTCTCTTTTTTATCTAAAAATTGTGATAATCCTATCACCATTTTAACAATGATTTTTAAAAGACAAGTGGTTGCCTAGCAAGATACGCCCACTTTCCCGATATATTTTCAGTATATCAAGGGCGGTCACCAATCGGTGTCAAATCATACCAAAAATCTAATTTGTTGATTTAATCAAACACACAAAATTTAATGAAATTCTGACATAAACATTACTGTCCCCTCTATCGCGTTCACAAGCCAACAAATTTTGATGCGTTTTAATTAAGTCAAGGGCAATAACTCAAATTCTGTTGATCGAAAAATTGTCAAATTCAAATTTGACTAAGATCTCATCATTATAAATAATCACACCCAACTAAATCGGTAGAAGACTGTAGTCTCAATTGTAGTCAGAAAAAATTTTTTTCCTAAGTCAAGGGCATTAACTCAAAAAAGGTTCATCAAAATATTGTCAAATTCAAACTTGATTAGGATCTCATCAATATGAATTAAATCAGAAGATGACTGTAGTCTCAATTGTGTTCACAAACAAATTTTAACAGGTAACAGTCAAGGGCAATAACTAAAAAAAAGTTGATCGAATTATCGTCAAATTCAAACTTGATCTCGTCAATATAAATGATCACACAAAATTTCATTAAAATCAGTTGAAAGCTGTAGTCTCTGTTGTTTTCACAAACAAATTTTCCTAAGTTGAGGGCAATAACTCAAAAACCATTCATCGAAAGATTATCAAAATCAAACTTGTCTAAGATCTCATCAATATCAATAATCCCATCAAATTTCATTCAAATCAGTTGAAAATTGTGCCTCTATTATGTTCACAAACAAATTTGGATTCTTTTTTTGTAAGTCAAGGGCAATAATTCAAAAAAAGTTCATCGAAAGATCTTCAATTTCGAACTTGTCCAAGGTGTCTCAATTGTGCTCACAAGCCAAATATGGACGGATTGGGGCGACGACAATATACAGCATTATAATATGGCTGTATAAAAATGGAGATTATCTCATAGTACACAAACAATATCTGCAGATTTTGATTCTGTAAAAATAACTAAGGTAACATTATGGAAGGTACTAACAATCTAATTTGAATTAAATGATTTCATGACTATATCCTTGTAACTTTTAGTTTTGATCAGACTGATTTTCCCTCTGCTTGATTCACAATTGAGCAACAATATTCAAGTCAAATTTGACAACAAGTTATTGAATTATCAGAACTTTTCTTTATATTTCAGGTTTCCTGCAGACCAAGCTGTCCACTTTGTGGAAAAGAATTTAGTTCTCAAAGAAATGTTAAACGCCATATTCAATCAGCACATCTACATGTAAATTATCAATGTCCATATTGTGAGAAGATATGCACACAAAAATATCATCTACGTTCACATATAGCTAGTCGTCATGGACAATATAACAACATAGCTCATGAATGACTGAGCTGAAGAGTTAGTTCCTGATTTTTAAATTGATTAATTTGTACATCGTCCATGTTTTTTACTCAGTTTCTCATCTGTATATTATAATCCTACACATGGTGCAAAAGACTTTAGCCATAAGAATCAGTCAAACATTTTGATTTATAGATCAACAGCTCTATTTGTGGTTGTCCATAAAATGTACTCTTAAATAATTTTTTCTTGAGAATGATTTATCACAAATCGGACAGTTAAATCTGATATTTTCATGAACTTCTCGTAAATGTAGAGTTACATTATATTTTCTAGTAAACGTCTTTCCACAAACTGGACACATTTTACTACTTCCCTGAAAAAGAAAGAATGTTTTGTATAAAATATTTTTCTTTGCCCTTGACATGGCAAGATGCCATGTTAATTTTGTTCAAATCTGTAAATATAAGTTATATATAAACTTCCTTGAGTGGCATTTAGTAACTGGGGTATGAATAACTGGACACAATTATATAAATAACAATTAATTTAATAAATAACTTGCAACGTTTCGATGATGATGCTTTCATCTTTATCAAGCAATGATACAAAATAACAGAGGAGTGAGAATAAATGGTTTACATGGTTTCCCATAAGAATGCTATTTGTAACCCTAATCCATTGATCCTAATTATCTCAATTGATTAATCAAGACTTCTATTTGTAAATGTATTCCTTTATGTTAATCACCCTTGTCAACTATTTATTCTCACTGCTCTGTTATTTTGTATCAACAACGAACATTAACTTGTCAACTACCAACCAACCTGATTGTGTATCATTGCTTGATAAAGATAAAAGCAGCATCGTCGAAACTTATTTGCAAGTTATTTGTTAAAGTAATTGTTATCCATATAATTGCATCCAATTAAGTTATATTATAAGATTCTAGAATAAATTCAGACCAATATACTACACTAACAGATCATAATCGAATTGATATTATGGATCATAGATTTTCATCTAAAATTGAAATCTCCAGGCAGCACATTGATGATCTTACAACTCATACTAAAAATACAGTATGATGTCACTTAACAGTTTGCTCTGAAATACAGACAACAGGCAGCCTGACGTATGTAAGCAGGAAAGGTCATGCTGTATTTATGTTCATATCTAAATATGTGTAGTATTTGAGTTGTAATCTTGTAATACATAATCTGGGGTGTAATGGCCACTTTTAACTTTCATTGGAATTTTCACTGAAATTGTTTCACATCTTGCTGCCTAAAATAATAACAGTGTTACTAAACTGTTGAGGAGAAATTGCTAAATCATAACATCTGAATTATTGACTTACATTTAGAGTCTATTACCAAAATTTATGATTTGTGTAGGAACTATGGGCTATTTTCTCATGTTGACTTAATCTGTCCTTTCTACTGTAACATTTGTTACACTTTTGACACTGGAATTTATATTGTAGATGTTTGGAGTTCATATGTCGATATAAGGAACCATTTTGGGTAAATGACTTATCACAAATGTTACACTTGTACTTTCCATATGAACTGGCATTCATCTACAAGAAATAAAAAGAAATGTATATTTGAAAAGTTTATTAAAGAATTTTTATTGTGTAACAAAACTTTATACATGAAATATATCAATCCCAAATTTTCATTTCACTATAAAGATTTGGAATCAAACTTTTATTGCGACTATTCAGTTTAGACTTAAAATGTTTCAGACGGAAACTGAAATTCATCAAAACATTTAACAATGTCATCGATGTCTGATTCTAGACAGAATTAAAAACTTTTTCTTCACAAATATTTCTTAAAGGGACAGCTGTGCCATTTAGGGGGGTTGATTTGAGTCTTAAATATATGTAAATAGTCTTCAGAAGTACTAGAAATGTACGAAAATCGTAAAATTCCTTCAAAATATCTAAAACTGGGAATTTCTTTGCCTCAAAAATGACTTGTCTTTTTACCTTTCAGCATGGATAATTCTGGATACAAAATGATTTGAAGGCTAAAAGTTCGTTTGAAATTTCTGTGTTTTAAAAACACCTGCTCCTATCAGATATCAATTACAACTTTTGGTTATTTATTTAATATCTTATCATATAATAATTGCTTTAGCTACTTCATAAGTTATCTAGCTATTATCCATAATATACAAAATTTATATGGATAGCTCTTGACTTAACAACTACATTTGAAGTTGGCCCAAGGTCAGATGATACAGTTTTCAAATCTAAATTATGATATTATGCAATTTTTTTCAGCGGGGTTAGATGTTTGGTGTAATGACCTTACTTGACACTTAGCTTTGTCAATTATGCAAAACTGAAACTTACAATCAATTTAACTCTTGGAAATAAAAGTAAAAGAGCACAAGATTTATTAAATATTTCATAACATAATAATGAATTGCAGTTTAAATGAATGTAAAAATATTTCTCTGAGATCACAGAGTTGTGTTAAACGATGAAAACAGCTTTCATTGCTTTGTCTCCTATTGGCATCAGTAACACACTTTCTGGTAACTAATAATTCAATTTTGGCATACAACCTAACCCATATCATACATATCTTGCGTCTTAAATGACATCCATCACTGTAGACCAAAATCATTCACTTATCAAGGTCTCTCATTCAATAACACACACCAGTAACAGTCATGGTAATGTTAGTCGTGACCGAAAGTGACAAACAGACATATGCCTTCTCAAATAACCTTTTGATGAATACCAACTTGAGCACAGTTCACACTTGAATTTTCTTCTAGACCCAGTTGAAGTCTACAATAAAATAAACAATAATTTTGTTTTTTTTTCACTTTGTATTTGCCACATTTTTTATTGGATGAAAGGTTGCAAAGGTCAACAAATTTGAGATGTAACAAATTACATGTATATAGAACAAAACTAGAGAAACAGACAAAAGATGAAGTCAATCTAATCGTAGAGTAGAATAGTTCTAATCGTAGAATAGTTTAAGATTTTTAGATTTTTTTCATGCCATATTTCTTCAATATATGCCTGCTTAGATCCTCGTTAGGACTTTGAACATACACAACAGTTATAGCGAGATTTTAAATGTTGAACTAAAACATGGTGTGTCAGATGACTTTCAGCGATCACATAAATCACACTTGTAGGTTCCAATACACCCAGTTACAGTCTACAAAATAAATGAAATGTTCATCATTTTAAGAGATACTTCCTCTTAGAAAGAACATAAAATATTTAACTTCTCTTAACCTGGACTGGATGGACTGAACCTAAGAGGTAGTATTCCTTTAAAATCTCTTTTTAGCCAATATGTAATGGAATATGCAATGAACCTAGGCTAACAAAGATTATAGTTGAGAAAATAGTCAAATATTATAGTCCAGAAAACAATCAAGATTATAGAAAACAGTCAAAGATTATAGTCTAGAAAACAGTCAAAGATTATAGTCTAGAAAACAATCAAAGATTATAGACTAGAAAACAGTCAAAGACTATAGTTGAGAAAATAGTCAAAGATTATAGTCCAGAAAACAATCAAGATTATAGAAAACAGTCAAAGATTATAGTCTAGAAAACAATCAAAGATTATAGTCTAGAAAACAATCAAAGATTACAGTCTAGAAAACAGTCAAAGATTATAGTCCAGAAAACAATCAAAGATTACAGTCTAGAAAACAATCAAAGATTACAGTCTAGAAAACAGTCAGAGATTATAGTCCAGAAAACAATCAAAGATTATAGTCTAGAAAACAGTCAAAGATTATAGTCCAGAAAACAATCAAAGATTATAGTCTAGAAAACAGTCAAAGATTACAGTCTAGAAAACAATCAAAGATTATAGTCTAGAAAACAATCAAAGATTATAGTCTAGAAAAAAGTCAAAGATTACAGTCTAGAAAACAGTCAAAGATTATAGTCCAGAAAACAATCAAAGATTATAGTCTAGAAAACAGTCAAAGATTCCAGTCTAGAAAACAGTCAAAGATTATAGTCCAGAAAACAATCAAAGAATATAGTCTAGAAAACAGTCAAAGATTATAGACTAGAAAACAGTCAAAGATTATAGTCTAGAAAACAGTCAAAGATTACAGTCTAGAAAACAGTCAAAGATTACAGTCTAGAAAACAGTCAAATATTATAGTCCAAAAAACAATCAAAGACTAGAGCCACTCGTGGCACAGAGTGGGACTTTGCAAATGTAGCAAATTGCAAAAGACTCTGAAAAAATCAACTTTCTACGATAATTACATCACGCGCAAGAGCAGTCTAAAGTTGAGAAGAATTCTTTGGAAGATTGTTATAACGGAAGTAGACAGACCTCACAAATGAAAGTATCAGAAGATAGCCAAGATCAATGACATTTGACATTGAAAGGGAGAGGGTCAACAAAGGTTAAGGTTACGAGATACAAGTCATCAAAATTTTAAAATATATTCGGCTATAAAACCGGAAGTTGAGATAGGACAGCAAATATAAAAGTATAAATAGATAGCCAATGTGAATGACCTTTGATCCTACAAAAATCAGGGTCAAAAAAGGTCAAGATCAAAAATTGAAAATTTAGAATTTTCAAAACCTGTTCTTTTTTTGAACTATAAAGCTGAAACAATCGAACTTCTAAGACAACGTGGCTCAACGGATGAAGTAATTGTATGCAAAGTTCCATTTTGAACAAATGTATACGTTGCGAGTTAAGTCCCTTGTCAAAATTGTCAATAATGAGTAATTTAACCCGGATGTGCTACGCCCACCTCAATTTCTTTTGCATAGGTTAATTGATATTCTGAATGTTATGTTGTGTCCCAAATTTAAAGCTTCTACATCATACAGGTCAAAAGATATAGGTCAACAAGAGTCAATAAAGGTCAAAATAGAAAATTGAAAATATGGAAATTTCAAAACCCGTTCCTTTTTTAGAACTATAAAGCTGAAACAATTGACCTATTAACACAAACTGGCCAAAATAATGAGGTAATTGTGTGCAAAGTTCCTTTTTGAACAAATGTATCCTATGCGAGTTATGCCCCTTTCCCAAAATGTAAACAATTAGTAATTAAACCCGGATGTGCCACGCCCACCTCAACTTTTTTGTCATAGGTTAATTTATATTCAAATTGTCTTGTTGTGTTCCAAGTTTCAATGTTCTACATAAAATAGGTCATAAGATATATACACACCAAGCTCAAAGAAACAGAAATATTGTAAAAAAAAACTCAAATTTGAAAAATTCACGAATTTCAATTTTGCTTTAAAAAACGATTGTTATAAATCACTTGAAAGAGCATGAAAAGCACATTAAGAATCCGAAAAAATTAACCCTCTAGGTTAATTAGGTCACGTGCTAGAGCAGTCCACAGTTGCGAATTTGGCTGTTTTCGGACAGCTATAAAACCGGAAGTACATGTCGGAGGTCAAATGTCAAAGTATTAACTGATAGCTAAGGTCAATGACCTTTGACCTTATGAAGGTCAAGGTCATCAAAGTTCAAGATCACGAGATATGACCCTTCAAACTTTAAAAATTCAACCGGATGTTGCAAAAAAGCAAAATTGAGAATCGAAAAAGGGCTTCCTAATGTCATGTTTTTTTTTTATCTTCTTTCATTTGACACCAAAATCATTTAAATCGGATGAGCCATAATGTCCGAATAAAAATCGAATCATTTCAGAAAAATCAAAAAAGATTCACATTTGTTCCGGATCTTTTTTTCTTCGTTTTTTTGTCATAACTTTGTCTACCTATCAGCAAAAAAATTTTTGTCCTATACAAATTACACCGGAAGATATTCAACCGGAAGTGAACATCGATTTCCTGTTTAAACCGGAAGTGAAATTGAAAATTTGACTGTACCGTTTTGTTTACTTTCTTAAACTGTCTTTGCTCAATTTTTTTCAGATTAATCAGACGAAAAGCAAAAAAAATGAAAAAAATGCAAAATTTAGCAAAAAAAATGTCTGCGACAAATTTTCGAAATTTGAAATTTTGAAACTGCTATTCTTTCAGATTTTAACAGTAGATTCCAATAATGCAAACCCAAAGAAAATCGACCGAAAAATACGAATTCTAGAGCCGATTATCTATTCTTGCACATATTGAACTGTGGCACTTCCGGTTTTGCAAAAAAGATCCAAAATATATTTATGCACATCGTCGCCTATATCTAAGGTTCGTGAACGTTGAAAGGTTGCTGCAACTATTGTAGTCTAAGCTCAGGAAGGTGTGTAAAAATCGAAAAAAAAAAAAAAAAAAAGAATTGACATTTCGATAACAAACTGGGACTTTGCTGTAGCAAAGTCCCACAATTATAGTCTAGAAAACAGTCAAAGATTATTGTCTAGAAAACAATCAAAGATTATAGTCTAGAAAACAGTCAAAGATTATAGTCTAGAAAACAGTCAAAGATTATAGTCCAGGAAACTGTCAAAGATTATAGTCTAGAAAACAGTCAAAGATTATAGTCTAGAAAACAGTCAAAGATTACAGTCTAGAAAACAATCAAAGATTACAGTCTAGAAAACAATCAAAGATTATAGTCTAGAAAACAGCCAAAGATTACAGTCCAGAAAACAATCAAAGATTATAGTCTAGAAAACAGTCAAAGATTACAGTCTAGAAAACAGTCAGAGATTATAGTCTAGAAAACAGTCAAATATTATAGTCCAGGAAACTGTCAAAGATTATAGTCTAGAAAACAATCAAAGATTATAGTCTAGAAAACAGTCAAAGATTATAGTCTAGAAAACAGTCAAAGATTACAGTCTAGAAAACAGTCAAAGATTACAGTCTAGAAAACAGTCAAAGATTACAGTCCAGAAAACAGTCAAAGATTATAGTCTAGAAAAAAATCAAAGACTATAGTCTAGAAAACAGTCAAATATTATAGTCTAGAAAACAGTCAAAGAGTATAGTCTAGAAAAACAGTCAAAGATTATAGTCTAGAAAACAGTCGAAGATTATAGTCTAGAAAACAGTCAAAGATTATAGTCCAGGAATCTGTCAAAGATTATAGTCTAGAAAACAATCAAAGATTATAGTCTAGAAAACAATCAAAGATTACAGTATATAAAACAATCAAAGATTACAGTCTAGAAAACAATCAAAGATTACAGTCATCTTTATAAGTTCTAACTGTTTAATAATTATTCATGAGAGAATCCAAAACACAGGCTTAAGCATCTTCACAATGTCAAGTCATTACATACTTCATACTTATACCTTGACTGTAACAGTCATTATGTGTCATGAAAGTTTGTAAATGAAGTGATTTGATTGGATTGTTCCTAATACCTTACATCCTTGACAGAAAGTTTGACCAAAAAGCTATAAAAACCATATTACAGCCTTTCTGTCGAGGGCTCTGATTGGCTGATTTCACTGGCATACAATCCAATCAAATCACTTCATTTACAAAATTTCATGAAATATAATGACTGTTGAAGTCAAGGTATAAGTATGAACTTCATATTAGATTGACATTGTGAAGATGAGTGGCTAAGTGAGTTAAGACCCATGCTTGCTAACCTGCAGGTCCAGGGTTCAATCCTAGTATGTAGAGTTTGGAATTTCTACTCATTTATTTTAAATATAGATTTTATTCAATGAAAGATACTATAGTAATTAACTTTTTCAAAACACATTTTCAGATTTAAATATAGAAACATCCAAACAGAACTTGAATCATGTTACTCAGAGTTTCACACAATACACAACTTAGCATACATCAATAATGCATGATTTATATGCAAATATACAAAATATATCAGTAAAAACACAGTACTTTCATTCCATACTTGTTTGCTAATTAAATAATTACAATTAGGTCATAAACTTAGAAATTTGTGTACATTTACAAACAGATTGACACACAAAAATATTTATTATGTACTGTCGAAAAATAATATAAATTCATTTACTGTTGAAAAACAATGTCTCAACTATTGCAAAATAGATACAAAACAAATACAAAAACCTAATTTTTGATCTTGAAGAATTTGATTCATGTATGCAGTGTGTCAGTTGTCAGTCACCAGGTTTCCAAACAAAACTCAACATTTGTGTATAGCAAGACAGGCTTACATGTCATTAAGGCATCTTTCTATTTTGTATAACCAAACAAGACAATTTTGGAAATGTAAACTTACTCTTCAAAGAAGCATGATCACACTTGTTCTTTCGAAACAACACAATTGTTTGAAGCAGTACTGCTATATCAATATCTTGATAGGTAGGCCTGTTTGACAACAACAAAATATTTCTAATTTTAACTTAGTGTTTTTGATTGTCTGTTCTCAACATTTTGATCATTTTGAAATCCTTCTATCATTTCCCCATGCTTCCTTTTATAATGTTCCTTTAACTTGTCTTTTCTAGAAAGATACGTCCCACAAAAAACACACTGTAGTTGTTTTTTAAGATGTGTTGTTTGTACGTGTCGGTGGAGATTTCCTTTCTGAGTAAATTGTTGACCACAGATAGAACATTTTATATTATCATAATAACTACCAACCTATAATACAAATATAATAACAAAATATAAGGCAATTACCATGCATAAAGAAAAATCACGCTTAAACTTATATCTTTGCACAAAACCTTATATCATTTATTTACTGTAAAGTAAAATACAAACATTGTAAAATTATATACAAGTAATAAATATTGTATAATCATAAAGTTTCTTTTCATTTATTTTAAGTACAAAGTTTATTGTTTACACAATATTTAGTCTTTTGGCATTAGTTTGTTTGTCTTATGTGGAGTTTACAGTCTTTGACTTAATATTATCCATTAACAATCAATTGGTAAAATAATTTAGAATTTTAAGTAAAACTTGTAAATAAATACATAAGATTGTACAAAAGTACATAATGGATTTCAACCATAGCATTACACAATACTATAAATGCACAACTCTTGTATAAATATTGTATATTATATCAAATCCATGTTAGTTTAAGTCTTCAATTATTTTAACATTTTGAATTCGCTTACTTTGATTGAATGTTGCTAGTCCAAATATTGGAAAATTCAAACTTTTGTTCTTGTCTCTACAATCTTCTAGTCTATTGTTAACAAAATAATGTTATGTCAAGGGCAATAACTAAGAAAAGTACATTGCTCTATAGGAGTATATCTGTGTTTAAGACTTGCTTGCCGATGAATATTTTATTCACAATATTATTTAACGTTTTATAAAACTAAATAGTAGCACGTCACACTCCAATTTATTAATTTAAGTAATGTAAGTCAGAATACCAGTTCTTTGAGGTACATTCTTGATGATGAATCACAAAACCCTGGTGTTTCAAAATTAACGGCATGTCACAAATATGATTGGTTTTTCATCAAAATTAACGGCAAGTGACAAAAATGATTGGTATTTCATCAAAATTTACGGCAAGTCACAAATATGATTGGTTTATTAATGTCAATTCACAAATATGATTGGTTTTTCATCAAAATTAACGGCAAGTCACAACTATGATTCACATTACGTTTATAACAAAAGCACAAAATCACCTTTTGTCACTATGGTAACGATCAACATGAATTTTTAAATGATCACTACGTTTAAATGATTGTGAACAATATTGACAATATCTGCGAATTTCAAGATGCACGCTATGAACATGACGTCTTAAATCTTGCTTCCATTTAAAAACTTTGAGACACCAATGACACGTCAAGTTCCAAGTACTGAGATTTAAGTGAGGAATCTACAATATAAAAGATAGAGAAAGATAAGATAGAAATTCTAAAATATTTCCAAATCTCGAGAGCATGCACATATATCCTTATTATTAATCATGCAATCAGTTGAAGCACTCTTAATAGAATAGTACAGTATATTTATTCATTTTCAGAAAATGAAAATAAATCTATAAATATGGTTGCTTTCCAGATGTGGAGATCATTGAATTCCCTGATTTAATGAAAGCTTGGAAAAGTTTAGAATAGACAGAAGGGACTAACTCATTTAAAACAAACCTACATTTACATAACTAGTCATCATATTTTTATTCAGTTATTGGAAGGCTAAAACTTATATCATTTGTATCCAGTCTCACACCTCAGTCGCAAGGGAGATAACTTTATATTTGTCTTTTCACAGCTAGGCACCAAGACAGCCCAACACTAATTGACAAAGTGTATATTCCTGATTGTTACAATGAATCAATATCAAGCTTTCAAGTTTCCTGGCTTCCCCGAGCTGTTATTTTACTTCAAAACATTACTATCAAACTAGAGAGTACATGAAGTACGAAGAAAGTGTTTGCATTTATCATGAAATGAAAATGAAATGAATGGAGTTTTACGTCCTACTTTTCTGCACCATGTGGGCTAATGAAGACGGGCAACGCCATGCAGGGTGCGATGAGGGAAATTTTGCCAGGACAGCGGCATTAGCCTGCTCTTTTTCGATTTCCAACTGTCGAGGGATCTGTAACGTGCACAGCCTGTAGCACAAGGGGCCTCGGTTTATTGTCCAATCCGAACGACTAAACGCTTTTTCCATGTCAGCCCCTCTTACCTGGATCACTGACAGGGGGAAACCGGGTTGAAAAATCCGAAGGTATTATCTCAACCTATGCCGGGATTGAACCCTGGACCTTCAGGTTAGCGAGCAAGCGTCTAACTCACTGAGCCACCGCGGCTCCCTGCATTTATCATGAACAGACCTGGTTTTCTGGTGTGTTATGATATAACCAGATTGCATGGTTGTAGATTCTTAAAGGGAAATAAAACAGTATGATAAATGAGGTTTTATCTAACTTATTTTACGCCATATGCCACAATTTCTGTGATTGAAACAATCTTTATTCAATTATATCACTTTTCAAAAATAATATAATTTTACAATTTTTACCTTTTTCAGGTTTTATATTTGGAAATAATTTCATTGTGCAATATGTAACACTACTTTGTACATTCGTGAACATTGCTTTAACCCTGTGCCTTCTGTTGGGATAGTAACTTGTTACCTTTCAACCATACTAATCACTACTTTGTACTTCATTAAAAAGATAAATATCATTAACTGTTGACATTTTGTATAATACTAATTAATCCTACAACACAGCCTAAATTTTAATTTGTGTAATTTATCTATACCTTATTAAATAAAATTGTATGAGGCAATCATAGTAAACTGATGTCAAGTGAAGTCAGAGTTTAGGTAGCTTAACCGACATAGACACTGTAGTTTCAGTCAAGTTGGTCACAACAATCACAACAACTATATTAATCACATGATTTCACAGATGTCTAATATTTGACTTATAAGGTTTAGTTATGTCAGGTTTTGTCATTTATATAAATTATAATTTTCATTATCTAAGTCAGTAAAATGGACTGTTTTATTTTCTTTAACTGTCTTTTAACAAAAACTGATATCTCTAGAAACAATTGGCAACATGCTTTTTTTTCATAGCTCATTTTCTGAGCACTACAACCATCCAAGCAAGAATATGCATTTCAAACTAAGATCTCATATTTTGCAGACAACTAGAAGAACACATCACAGAGCAGTTTAAAAATGTTCACACGTAGACAAGTTTCGTGATTGATCGAACTCATCATAATGAAGTCTACCTACAATTTTGATCTTGAAATGTTCTTTACTGGAGAGATTATAACTTGTGTTTTTTCATATGGCGGGTCATATAATCTTTACGTTTAAACGTTGCAAAACAATAAGGACAAGTCTCTGTAATATTCATATGAACACTGCGAATATGTCGTATCTTATCTCTATACCATTTAAATACTTTTAAACACCAACTACATGTCAATTCAGACACATTTTTATATGGACCTTCTTCCTACAAAATACAAATAGAACACAATACACCATTTGAATCTTTTTGAAAAGCAAGAAATGACCCATTACTTTTCTTCACCTTTAAGTCTATTTGAACATAATTGGACAGTTTTGTTTTGCTTCAATCAAAGACAATCATTTTTAAATATATTGTAAAGCGGTTTCTTAATTTTGTATGTGTATCAAGGACACTGATAGCATCAACTTGCAACATTTAATTTTTAACAAGATGTCTGTGGTTCCTGCAATTCCACTTAAACTAAGTGTTCGATGACATCACTAATCCCATATTTTGAGATGAGTGACATCCATCAAACACTTTTTTTTTGTGGAATTTTCGGGAAACACAGACGTCTGACTGAAAATTGGGATATTGCAAATTGATGATCAGTGTTCCCGATTCACATTTTCGAAAATTAAATTTTCTGTACGTTTTGCAAATTTTCCAAAAAATTTTATTTCCACAGATTTGTCAAGCTTTTCAGAATTTTTAGTGTGAAAATCATTTGGTTGGCTTTTATTCACACTGCTTTCATTAAAAAATGGTAAAACAATGTAACAGTAATAACATGTTGATATTCCAACTAGGCTTACATTCATTTTTGTAAACCTTCTGCATAAATAGATTAAGTCTATCAACAGAACATTCATGACAAAATACCAAAAACAGAACAAAGAGTTCTTATGTTACTAATCAATATTACACATAATATATACCCAAGCAGCAGGTAAAGTGGCCAATACCAACATCATAAGCTTTAAGTCATATAACGTGGGGTTCATAGTATGTGACGTTTGATTTCATTTACACTCAGTGTTGAAACGGGTAAGAATCAAAATCTCACTTATTACTGCTTGGAAATTATATCTGTTTAAGATCCAGTTTTTAGTTAAAAACAGTATTCAGATAGGGTCTTAAATGAAATGCATCTATTCAAACATTACACATAATATAAAACACATCACAATTTTGTTAATGATGGACAATAATTATTTCTATGTTCCATCATCTTATCCCTCCTAGAAAATTTTAAACCACAAAGTTCACATGGATGTTTAATTCCTAGATGAATAGCTCTAATATGTCGCACTAAACTGCCTTTCTTTGTATATGAATGTCCACATTCAGGACACACAAAACTATTGCCAAGTCCAGACAAGGCCTATAAGAATAGAAAAAAATGTTTCAGTATTTGGCAAATGTGTTGCACAATATATACAAGAACTCATCAGTCACAAAAACTTTGAAGGAGCTTTTAGATCTGCACTATAAAAATGTCTGGAATAACATCTTTAATTTACCTGTATTTTATGTGCCTTAAACTTCATCTTTCTTTTCT
Organism: Lottia gigantea; assembly: GCF_000327385.1. NCBI lineage: Eukaryota > Metazoa > Mollusca > Gastropoda > Lottiidae > Lottia > Lottia gigantea. Next base: position 1,035,531 of record NW_008708797.1, on the reverse strand, counting down.
TTCAACTTTTCAATTTCATCTACAGATAATATTTCTTTTTCTTTAACACTTATAACATATACATGTAGAAAATATATACAAGATGGTTTAAAAATTTGCATGATGAGCCTCAGGGAAATGGAGTTTGATTCTCAGCTTATTTGAAATTTGCTGAAATCATACTCAAGAATTTCCAAACACCCAGTATATCAGAGCTGCTTAATGCTTGCCAGTTTCAGCCTATATATGTTGTCCAACATGTCTTGATATGAAGAGACAAAGAACAAAGAAAGCAATACATATCAGCTATTTAATAATATTTGTCAAACTTCAGTCAAGACGCAGGCTGAAATGTGTCCGTTTTCTGAAGAGTGCACAGTGTAAAACTATGATTAAATAATATTTTTCAGGTTCTGTTTTAATATGCCTATTATCTGTTTCAATATATCTAAACATTACGAAGAGGTAAAGATATTTTCTAATCACATTTCACAAATCGAGCAAGAACTATCATTAGTTTCTGTTCCTCTATATCATAAAAGTTACACATAAATTAGCAACCATTTTTTTTTAATTTATTACAGTTGTGATTTTTTAAAGATTTTTCATAGCAAAACACAGTTTGACAAATTTCACAAGTATATTTCATATGTTTAGAGCTTGCTGGTTTGAAAAAATCTACAAAAGTCCCTCTTTTAGCTCTAGGTTTCACATCTGTTGTCTGCATTTTCTTTTTGGGTCTTCTCTTGGGAAAGCTAAAAATATTCTTGGTTAAATGAATTTTTTCCTTGCTCAAGTTAAAATCACAACTATGAATATCTAAAGATGCTTTGTTGAAGAATTGAATAGAACAGATATCACATTGATAAAGTTTTTGTTTAACATATGAAATAGATTGTGATGGTACTGCTATGTTACCCAGCTCTGACATTATACCTATACTGTTAAACTTCTCTATAGATATCATAGACTTTTCACCATCCTGAAATGGTAAAAATTTAATGATAATCTGAGAAGTCTAACAATAGGCATAGTTATTGTAATTTTTTACCTTATATCAAAGAAACTGTTATAAATTTATTATTATCTTAGAACAAAAAAGTCATAGTTCATGTTTAACATTAAAAACAGTCACTAATTAGAAAGTCATGGTTTATGATAGTCTGAGAAGTTCACATAAAAACAATCATGATTCAGTATTCTAATACATTACACAGAAAGGAATGAAATGAACTGCTATATTTGGCAACGAATTTCATAAATTTCATATTACATTACATATGCACTCGTCAAAAAACAGTCATGGTTTGGTATTCTGATACATTACCCAAATAGAGACTGTCATGGTTTATGATAGTCTAAGAAGTTCAAATAAAAATCAATCATCAGTATTCAGTATTCTAATACATTACACAATAGAAAGTCATGGTAAGTGATAGTCTGAGAAGTTAACATTGGAAACAATCATGGTTTGGTGTTTTAATACATTACACAGAATAGAAAGTCATGGTTTATGATAGTCTGAGAATTTGATTTTGGAAATAATCATGGAAAGGGTTATGGTATTTGATTGTTTGATATGTTAACTTTAAAAACAGCCATGGTTTATGATTGTCTGAGAAGTTAACATTGAATATGTGTGTACTGGTGATGTTTAGAAATAGAAAAAAAAAAAAGAAAGAAATAACATAAAAATGGCATGTAATTATTTCATTTATTTTATTATTCATTTCATGGTTATTTCTAACAAAATTAACTCAATCGAACCAATATAGATAACAGGAATAATTTCTAAACAGATTTATTTAAGTCGCATAATATCAATAATTTATCAAATAACTGTAATAGAGCGAAGAAATAAAACTAACAATCCACTCCAAGATTGGCAACTAATCAACAAGATTATTATTTCTTAAGACAGGATTCCATATGCTTTATTCTAGTTGACCGCCATTTAAATGGTTTATTACAATAATCACAACTGTATCTTGGTTCATTTCCATGTACTCCTTTAATATGGTCTTCTAGTCCTTGACTAGTGGTACAGTTAATACCACACACATGGCACTGAAATCTCTGATTAGAACATGACTCCATATGTTTCAATCGTGATGACCTCCATTTAAATGATTTATCACAATTATCACAATTATATCTCAGTTCATTACCATGAACACCTTTAATATGATCATGAAGGCTTTCATTTGTAGAGGTATTGATTCCACAGACATGGCATTGTTTGCCATCTGTAGAAATAGTTTGTCCACTACATTGTAATAAATGTCTGCGCAAGGTGGTGGGATAATAAAAACTACGAGAACATTTATCACAATTCAATTTTCTACCATTGTGTTTATTAGTATGACCATCATACGAATTTTTGCTGAAAAATTGTTCATTGCACTGTTGACAGAAATAAACTTTTCGAGTTCGTCCATGTTTTGAATTCAGGTGAATCTGCAAGCTTTTCTTTGAATTAAATCTTTTATTACACATGGAACAAGATGAATAAGCTCTATCAGTCAACATCAATTTTAAAATATTTCTAGTTTGGTCTTCAACACTTTTCTTATAACACATTTTCTTTTTCTTCTGAGCTCTCTTTGTGATTTTCTGAAATAAGAGTCAAAATCTTAAATAATCATAATGTGAAGGAGCTTGAACATATCTTCTTTTGTATAAAAATGTCATCTTTATTTTTTATGTAAAGAAATTATAAATCATTTTATGATGTTTATTAAAATACATGAATTTGTCAAAAAGAAAATACTTACACAAAAGAATCTACCTGTATGCTCGAAGCTCCAAAAGTAAACACGACTTTATACGCTATATAGGTATCATGGATGTGCCAGAATTAAATGGAATCTTGAGTTACAAGAAATAAATGAATCAATAACCAGTATTGTTTGAAGGATCTATATACCAAATAGATATTTGAAATTGTAATTGAATGTCATAATTTGAATTATCTAACTAAATTGAGAGGATAAGGTTTTTTCATCTATGCTAGTTAGAAGTCTATATATCATAATTATGCATGTACTTGGCCATTTCCTTTGAAATGATTACAAATAAACTATTGATTACAAACATGATTTTACTCTAGTAGCAGACTCATACAGAAAGAGATACCATCTAAGAATAAAGTGCCTTTTGCAAAGGTCATCTAAAATACAGATTGAATCATTCCACAGGGGAATAATGCTTTTAACTTCTAAGATAGAGATCCAAAAGTTATATAAACTAATAACTGTACCATAAACATTGACTGAAAGTGTGGTGGATCACATCAAAGTAATAATACTAAAAGAGTTGAGGGTATTTTTTAGAATCATCAAATAATCATGTTACTCATATAACACAATGGTCTTGGTTGGTCTTACTTTAATCCTCATATTAAACAATCACATATCTTTAAACTTTTTACATACGAAAATATCTAATAATATCCTTTCTGATTTTAGATTTAAAGAATGAAAATAATGCATACTAAGCCCATGATGCCTAGTACAGTGCTCTGAGCATCTAGAAAAAACAAGTCAAAACTAAGATTAGCTAAGATATTTTGTCAAACAGTAGTGTAATTATTATCATTGAAGCTGAGGCATTTTCATTTCATTACATGCAGTTTTCAGTGTACTGAAATATGACCTTAAATTGTCTATGTACGGTATCCTAAAAAGAAGTCTTTTGCCTAGGAAGTTTTTTAGAAGACATTTTGTGGAAGAACAAAATACTTTTTGGTCCACAGCAATTCTATAATAAATGAGACAGGATAGATTTGGACATATAAAATAGATCCAATCATTTCCATTATCACAGGGGCCACTTTCATAAATACAAGACAAAGAAAATTTCCAAATTTAACATACAATATTCTAATTGGTAGTTCCGTTCCTTCTATTGACCATTCAGATGACTTGATCACTTAATCTAGAATATGTTTGTCAATATTTTCTTATTTCTAGATCTTTCTGCTGGTAGTGAAAATATGTCAATTACTGTCATGTTTTTGAGAAACTGGCCCCTAGCAACCATAAAGTTTGGTATGTATTTTGTAAGATCAATATAAGATACAATTCAAAACCAAATATATACTATCATTTCATCATTATATTCACAGTGGAGAGATTTCTTCACATTTAATTGTTTGACTAGAATGTCGTTAGTTTTAAAACTATGGGGGGTTGATGTTAGTCTTGAATATATGTAAATAGTCTACTAGAAATGTAAAAATTCGCATAATTCCTTAAAAAATTCTTCAAACTAGGAATTTTATTTACTTTGTCTATATATGTTTTTTCTATATACCACAGAGTATCTTAAAATGACGAGTCGTCTTTCTAACATTTAAATGCGGATAATTCTGGGCACACAAGGATTTGAAGACTCAAATTTCGATGGTGAGCTGTGAACACAATTACCCATTGGCTTGGCTAAAAAATTCTTGTTTCTGAGACTAAAGTATGATTGGTCGAAAAATTGGCGCAACTGTCCCTTTAAGAAAATAGCCTGCTTAAAAAACATATCAGGAATTTATCTTGAGAAAACTTATTAACATCAAGATTGCTAATATTGCTAATTTTTCACATATTCTTCAGGGAAATATATAGTAACTCAATTTATGAGCTTAAGATGTTTTTGTAAGCAAATTTTAAACAGTTCTGAAAAATACCATGTCTGTCGGTCACTCCACAATGTTAATATGTTATGATGAAATGATAGACAACAATGAATGAAACCAATAAGTCAAACCAACCAATGTGGCTTTATCTTATCTCAACTCAAAGTTTGACAAATCTGAAACCTTAGAGAAAAATGATCTATAATTAACTGGATAGAAATAATCTCTTACTGTCTAATAATGAATTGGTTTTTGGTTGAAGTTTGAAATTTGTTGGTGCCTGATAAATTGGTTTTATTCATCGAATTTTGGAAATTAAACATGTTACTTACCACGCCTGCATTTTTAGAATAATCTGAACTTGTGCTTGGAACTGAAATATATATCAGTATACAATGAATGATTGACAATAACATATATAATATACAAGCATACTAAATATTCATCAAACTTACATAAACTTTCAATACTTTGAGTATAATATACTGAATGGGAATAATCCTACCTGATAAGTAATTTGCACCAGACATTCCAGGTAAATGTGGTACATCATAATTAGATTCTGTACCAGTATTTAAACCCATTGTTTGTTCTCGTAATGTATTAAAAAACTCCTCTGAATCTTGTTCTTGTTTGATATTACCGTCTTCACCCTCATCTTGTGAAAACGCTGAAAAAAGTATCATCAATTAAAAAAATGCAATTATCCTTCTATCACAGCTCCATAAGTCAAAATATATCATATCATTACAAACAGATTTTCATTTTATGCAAACATAAATTCAATTCCAACAGGAAAAATTAAATTCAAAATAACATCATGACAGCAACATACTGAAGGTAAAAATAAAATAAGAGTGTGAATTAGACTCTATTTCCTTACCTGAATTATTTTGTAAGTCTTCATCACCTTCTGGATTTTCTTTCGCTTCTTCTTTAACCCTTGACAAGTCCACATGACCAGAAATTTCTGTACTAGATAGTGGCAGGTTAGATGGGGATCTAGAAGGCGTTTCTAAAGGACTTGAATTGTTATCATTTTTAACTCGTTGTTCTGAATCAAATCCAACATTGTGAAAAACCTCATAATCATCATATTTCTGAACAGTTTCATCTGCTGGATGATGAACAGGAGGTACACGAGTGTCACTTTCTTTCACAGATTGAGTTTTAGATTCCGTTTCTGCTGGACCGAATGTCACTAACAAGTCAGAATCTAAATCAATTTCAATGGGATCCTTACATGGTGATAATTTGGGGACTTTTGGACTTGAGTTTCTACTATTAGAAAAACGTTTTTTGGATTGTGAACTATAATGAGGAGATTGAGTGAAACTATGATGAAAGCTTGAAGATGTAGAAAATCTATTTTGAGAAAACTGTCCATCACTAGAAGGATCTAAGCTAACAACTCGTGTTTTTCCAAGTATATCAGGTGTAGGTTGAGATAAGGGTCTATCAAAATTTTTCTTAGGTGATTTATGTTGTGGATCAGTGGCATAGAAACTTTTACTGATAAATGTCGTTGAAGATTCATCACTTTTAGAAACTTTTTCATTCACAATATAATTAAATTCTGTTGCACTATCAACTGTTAGGAATAAATGACCCACAATTTTCACATTTTGATCAAAATCTACATTTCCATGACATACAGCTTGTAGATTTTTCACTAAAGCTGAGATAAACTGAGATGTTGATTGACTCTTCATTTTCCCTGGGAAAAAATTTAACACTCCATTAACTGAAATTAAAATTTGGTACCGTAATTAAATAATAATAATGTTGCTGAACTGATAAGGATTGCAGAGTAACTCAAGCATGGTGAGGATTTTTTTGGACATACCAAGTAGATGAAAATTGGATCAAAACTGTAGCCTATATTGTGTTTACAAGGTTTATTTTTCACATCTTCCAAGCAAGAAAGATAAGCTTATAGCCCTACTTTAAACTACTTTACACTTTAGAAGTTCACTGCACACAAGGTTGAGAGGTAAGCTTACACCATGGGTGACTGCTTGAAACCTTGTATCACAGTATATGATGTAAAATTAATTTTTAAAATAAATGAAAAAAAATAAACTGTATGAGTATTTGATTAAAATCTTATATATTTTTTTTTTAAAGCTAAACATGGTTTTTATTCTTATACAATTTAAACCTTGTATAATAGTTTGAGTATTCTGACCTATTCACTCAATAGCATTATTGTATGGTGTACAAAGTTTTTCAGAAAAAAGAAGACCTTGAATAAAATCTTTTTAAAAGGTTTTAAACTGTCTGTTGATATTTAAATTGTGATTTAGGGTTATTTACAATCGAGCTAGGAATAAAAGATGATCACAAGATCTGCACTTTTACGAGCTTTCGAACAGTACCAAAAAGTCAAAATGACCAAATAGGCCTATAGATACTGTATGGCATATATCATAGAAATGAAATGAATGGAGTTTTACGTCCTACATTTTTTGCACCATGTGGGCTAATGGCAACGCCATGCAAGGTGCAATGAGGAAAAGCCACATTAGCCTTCTCTTTTTCAATTTTTAACGAACGAGGTTTAATGCGGTCACTGTCAATACATTATTCAAGGTGCTTTATTTTACCACAAATGAACAATGGATGCATAATAACTTTACTATCCATAATACTGTGAATGGTGTGAAGTTTGGTTTTCCAACAAAATTTTGTAGACGAGTTGGCATGTGACTGTGTAGACGATTTGACTGATGATATTTAGTAAGAGCCAAAGAAATGGGATTAAATGCGATTCTTATACATCAATATATAAATTGTTATTCAATTCATACCTGATAGTTATTGAATATTTATTTTTTCTAAAGCCTAATTTCAGGGCCACAAACAATAAAAAGCAGGCATGTACAGTACTTCACAAATTTCTTTTCTTCTTTACTCTTTTCATTTCCGGTTATCAAAATTATAATTTTAAGGACTAGAAATAGATTGTAAACGCGGCCAGTGGGTAATATCCAGAGTGCTAGAAGAATTTAAGAATATCCAAAAAAATGAGGATATCGATCCAGATTGTTATGTAGATCATGGCATTTATTATTAATCAGATAAATTTTATATGATATCCCTAATAGTGTTTCTAAATTTTTTATTGATGTACATATGAATTGTCTCAATCATTTTCTGATCCGTATTCTATTTTTTCAACGATAGTGCCGAATTTGATCAATTTTGCTGTCGGTCTTAAAGAACTGAATTCTCATTGTTCTGAAAGATGTTCAAAAAAGATGTATTTCTAGTTAACCAATTCAATGTCTTAGAATAGGCCTACAGAGACAACCGTTCTAAAAACGTTGTAGTGCTCATTATTGCCAACTCTGGTAATATACTGAGTTCAAACTAAACATTGATTTTTTTTTCATAATTTCATGATATAGTCAAGAATTTGCAATGCAGTACAATGATTAGCCTTGATTAGGTCTGCGAAGAAAGACGGTCAAAACAATATCCCATGGTTTCAATCAATATTCATGATGCATAGTCCTTAAACTTTCATTAGACAGTTACAAGTATTCTATTACGAGCTTAGCATGCCAAGAGTAAGACAAGACATGTAATTTCTTGAGGGTTGGGTAGGCCCTAGCCCTAGTTTGAATCACCTGCCTCTATTCCAGCTCCAGATAGCTATGTGAAGGTTATGACTGGATAAGGAACAACTAGGCCCTGTTTTATGGGGATTTTCCACACCTCCATAAGTAAATATGTTTAGAACAATCTCAGATTGTAAATGCAATTGAGGCAAAAACCTGACATTCCCAATAAAATTAACAGCCCATTCCAGAAACTATAATATATTTATTTTAAAAGAACTCTTCAATGATCCAAATATTTTTTAGTCAAATTATTTAAATGTAAATTATTCAAAGATTTAAAAACTGAAACTGATTTTTCCATTGTAGCTACATTAGAACTAATATTAAGAATGAAGAAGTTCCTAATTGGCATATGAAAATCAATTAATTACCATTCTTGTGAAGATATGATATATTTTGATCGTATTTTTAACATTTATGGAGGCCCTGTAGCCATCTATAAAGGTTTAATGAGCTTGATGTAAAGATTTGGGTCATATCATTGTAGACAGTTTTATATAAATAAGATTTTCATTATTTATTCATTTCAGAATCAACTTTTGGATTCTTACCATTCATCATGGCAAGTAAAGCAACAGAATTTATCTCAGCATTAGTGAAACATTTACAAGCTGTTTGTCATGGTCATTTTGATTTTGATGAAAATATCAAAGTTGTGGGACATTTATATCTGACTGTTGACAGTTGCTCTGAATTCAATTATGTTCTCAATGAAAGGGTTTCTAAAACTGATAAATCTTCTACCACTTTTGTTAGTAGAAGTTTTTATGCCACTGATCCACAACAAAAGCCATTGGTAAAGGCAGAATTGAATGAAAATATGATACCACCAGCTAACCAAAATCAAAGACAACAGTGGCAAAATCTACAAGAATCACAAGCTCGATTTTCAGATCAAAGACAGAAACAACCAACAATTAAAGAAGATATTCATCACCCAAATATTCAGAAACGAACTTTTCAAAAACGCTCTAGTGATAGTGCTTCTCCTGTGCCATTGAATAAAATGCCTAGAATGGGTGAACATGGGAATCAAATGCAACTAAATCGACAACAACAACACATAATGTATAATCGGGGTATGTTACCCAATAAAGTAGACACATGTGTACAACCTCAAATAGGAGAAATTCCAAAGAGAATGCCAATAGCTGTTGGAAATAAACCGCAAATCAAGTCAGAACCTCTTGACCCTAGCCAAAGTGTGAAAAATTTCCCCAAAACTAGTCCATCTTTACCTGTATCTAATAAATCTCCAGCACCAAAGTCTATTGTAACATCCTCTTCTAGTCAACCTTGTAATAGCAACAACAGTCAAGTGGTTGATGTTGATTTAACTAAGGTAAAAGAAGAACCTCAAGATGAACAATACTCTCTTGCTGAACAAAAAGCTTTTGCAGAAGCAGAAGCATGGAGTAAAGGTAGTTTTAGTCTTAAATTTATCAAATCTGCAGTTTTCATGCTTTCTGATTGAATATGGGCATGCTAAAGTAAATCATTTACATCTCGGACATTTATTATACCAAATAATATTTCTTTCTTGAAGAGATTATGTATTATTGCCCATAAGTCAAAATCATCTTGTTACTGTGATAGAAGCAACTAATGAGATCATGTTTGCACAATTATTGAGGTGGGAAGTTAAAACCGTCTGAACTCAAAATTTAAAGATGAAATCTTGAGCAATTAATTTTGCAGGTGAAGAGAAATATGAAGAGGATTATGATGAAGAAGGTTGTTATGATGAAGAAGGTTATGGTGAGGAAGAATATGGTGAAGAGGAGTATGCAGAAGGTTATGAAGATGAGTCTCATTATGAATTCTTGACAGGATTAAGGGAGCAGGCAGTAGATCTGTATCCTGTTGGTTATGTTAATCCAAAAGGTGAACAGGTACCAGTTAGTAATCATCCATCAGTTACCAGTGGTAATCAACCATTTGTACCAAATTCTCGAAATCCAACTTCCCAAGGTATGAAATATTTGTTCCTTTCTTTCTTTCTTTCTTTCTTTTAAAATATACAAAGTATATAAAAGATGAAATTGGTGTCATCCATACTTGCATTCTTCCAAAATGCCATCATGGAAATAGTTTGTTGATAAATCTCAACGATCTTTGGCTTTTTAAGGAAAGTGAATATTTAAGAAATAGTTTTCTGTACACTTATCTGTGGAGCTCACATTTACTTCCTAAACATGTTTTAAGATTAGCTCTTGTCAATGATTAATGCAAGTAACTTTAGTAACATAAATTCAACATTATTCAATTTATTGAGAATATAGAGCAGGTGGGCCATGCATCAATTTGTTAATAAGAGAATCTATTTACTTTGTGTGAGTTCAGACAGTTATGTTTATTTGTAGGTGCTGCACCTGGCCTTCCATTTCCAATTCCTCCAATAGCTGTAAGTACATCTAAATTGATATAATACGTATTTAAATGTCTTATTTAAATCACATACACAACATAAATTGTAATGCTACACAAACATCACTTTCCTAAGACTTCTTAAATTACTTTTAAATAGAAAACAAATAACTGTTTTTACAATAACTATTATACCTTTTGACTGACTTGTAAATTACTTCATTGACTTTGCTATATTTCATCTCATTCTGTCTAATGCATATAATATATAAGAATTGCTGTTGATAAATATAAAATTAGGGAAATGAAAATGTAACCATGTCTACTGATAGTGTCCTGAAAAGAATGCAATCTCTCAAGGAAACGCAAAATTTCAAACAAGCTCTGTTTCCTGTTTTGTAGGTTACCGACAGAAAAGGCTCTGGTTACTCATGTCATATTTGTGGTAGTGTTTTCACTCAAAAAGGACATTTGAAAAGACATATAGATAGTCGACATTTAAACAGGACTTACTACTGTGAAATTTGTCAAAGTAAATTTTCAAGAAAAGATTCACTTAGAATTCACATGAAAAGTTTTCATGATACATAAAACCATATTCTTTAGTGTTTGTGAAGAAAAGTTTTGATAATTTTGGAAATTGACAAGTGAATGCACTTTGACTAATTCTCTGAGGTGACATGTATGGACATTAGATTCTATAAGAGTTTTACACCTTTACTAGATGTGGATTTTGTTTCAGTCAAACATAATTTTATTTCAAAATAATATTCAATTAGGATTGTTATAATTTTATCAATTCAAACTCTTCCATAAATATTTAAGTGCATTTTCAGCAAAATGGGTTTACAGCATTAGATTATCAAGTGCACCACACCAATTATTGCATTTAGCGTTTCACATTATGGGATATCAGTTTGCAAAAAAGTGTTTTGCTCAAAGGGACTAACATGGGTTTGGAAATCCAGAAGGTTATTGTTGCTTAGAGGTCTCAACAAATTCAACAGAATAGAACCAAAATTTTTAGTCTATGTAAATGATGCTGATAGTTAAAAAGAATATAGTAAGGATTCAAATTATCTTGAAGCAAAATTTGATAATTAGTTCATGTGATATCAATCAGACATATCAATTGTTTGTAGGAAATCAAGAAGATCCCTACGGTATCTAATTTGTTTTGTGGTCAAAAGTTGTGTGATAGAAAAGACAAATCAAACGATATTGAAGAAGAACAACATATATTTTTAACTTACAAGTGTAACATTTGTCTACGTGTATTTATGAACAAAGAAACAATAAAGCTTCATATCAAAAATCATGTTGAGAAAGTCTCAGAATCTTTTCTATTACGACAATTAAAACAAATTCAAATTTACACAGATCACTGTTATTGTGGTTCAATTATTTGAGTTTAAAATTCTTGGGTATTGATAATATTAAAAACACCTTATATTTCAGGCTTTTAGGGTTTTTATGACTGTTTTTGTTTAAAACATTAAGTTATGAATTTGATAAATTAAGTTTATGCCAATCTAGCCTGCTATTGTTTTAAATGGTCTGACTTCACAAGTAATTTCATGTTGCACCCTCGTTTATGATTAGTCATTATTATTAAACATCTAAAATCAAAGCTTGTTTCCCAAATAATAAATGTATTATTTACAAGTATATTGCCAGTAAATTAACCCAAATCTACTTCTACATTGTATGGTCAATGATTTTCGATACAAAATATTATGTTACTGGTGTACATGAAAATGAGCGAAATGGTTTTGTTTATGAATAAATTCTTTCCAATCTGAAACCTTGGAATCAGGAAGTTATGAAAATATGGACTCTGATTGGAAATTATCTTCAATTTTGTTGACAATTTATCCACAAATAATGGAATCAAATTGTCTTATTTATCTGTTTAATGTTATTTGTTACTTATTTTACTAATATTTCTTAATTCTAATGAATGGTCACATTGTTAATTTGTACCTGAAAGATAATAAATTGTTCCAATATTATTTTTATGGGTTTAAATCAATTGAGATTTAATAACAATTTTATTGTTATCAATATTGTGAAGATTTTCAGTGGAATTTTATATGTTCAAAGCTGAGGAATTCATGAATATTCATTATTGATTATTGACAATAACTAAGTCTGAGAGGCCTCAAGTTGAGTTTGGATTCAGCAGCAATTAGTTCAGAAATAGTCAGCATTAAACCTGAAATAAAATAATTATTGTATTTACTTAGATTAGAATACTAAATGAAATTGTTCAATTAAATATCTGATGGCTCAAAGACATAATGTAACTTTTAATGTTTTTTCAGGGAGCAAGGAAGATCATGCCCAAGCATTTATGTAAATATTGTGGGAAATATTTTGCTGGTGAACCAACTTTAACTCGTCATATAAAATCTCAACATTTACAGGTCCGTGTCAACTGTCCAATCTGTTATGTTAGCTTCGCTCGTAAAGAGTCCATGAAGAAACACATGTTAAAAAAACATTCCAATGATTTATCTGCTCTGGAAGAGGTGGCGTGTCCAATTTGTGAAGAACCATTTACAAGTCAAGAACAATTACAGCAGCATTTGTTTGAAGTTCATAGATTAAATCCACCAACAGCATAGTTTGTTATATGATGTCAACCATATATATCAAATGTAGTATTTTTTGTACCAAGATTAAAAGCAGAAAATATCAGAATATTAGAGTGAATATTGAAATAGGTATACACTGGATTTTTCAAATTTCAAATTTTTCACATTATATTTCATTCCGTTTCTATGCATCATGAATATTTTCATAATGTTATTCCCACTCATTCTGTGGCCTTTGCTGTCCAAGATGATGTCAGTGTTTGTAGTATTTTGTTTTATTTGTGTTGCATCATAACTGTTCAATATATTCTGACACAAGAGGTTTTTATCAGCATTGTGCGTCTTTATTTCAATCATTGGTTGAACAAAATATTTTACATCTCACACCATCTGTTAAAGGATAAGACCTTAAGATTAACAGATGTGTTGTGAAACCCACTATTTTTATAGAAATAATAAATCCTGAATCTCAATAAATAATTTTGCTTTTTTTTCATTTCTTCACTCGACTGCTTCTTTCTCACCATTTGATATCACAATAAAGACCTTATGATAAGATTAGCAAAATTTAGAAAAGGGTGTTAACCCTTAGATTGAAAACAACCCAGACTGTTTGACTTTCACAATGAAACAATTTCAAAGACTATTCCTGTTTATTTACAATAAAGCATGAAGAATATCCCTGTACAAATCAAATTATTAATGGCAATAATGGCTGTTGTTAAGAGATACCTCCTTTTAAACCTTCTCTGCTCACAGGGCTTTAAATATTCTACAGGTCACAATAGGTTATAGAAGATCCTTTAAAACTTGTTGTTATTGAAATGCATAGAGAAACTTTGGCACTCAGTCTTGTCTAGATGCTTCATATAAAACTATCGCAAAGTCTAAATCATAACAATACGGCTTTTACATTAGCGTGTATTCAGTTCAAAGTTAAATGTAACAGGTGATTTAAAAGCTATGCTATTAATTCAACCATTATACCAATCTAAAAATAGTAACGATAAAGCACACATAACTAAGAAAAATAAAATCCACACTCTAAATTCAGCTTTCTTTTTTATAGCCTGAAAATAGAGAAAGAGAAAAGTAGAAAAGATTTCAAATGAAAGAACAATGCATTCTGCAATGGTAGCAAATATTGTATAAACATATTGTTCTTTAATAATAATGACCTTATTGCTTATTCATATAAAGTTTCTAACTGCATAATACCTTCTGAAAGGCAGTGTTTTAAGTTCAGATTAGACACAGTGACTATTAGTTTGCAAAATGAAAATAAATTTGATTATGTCATTGCTAGAAGCATGCACTGTGTGACATTTCCTGAAAGTCAGTATTCAAAGTTCAAACTGTCAGTAGGAAAATGTATTTACTGACCTCTCTAATTTCTTCATTAGCATCTATAATATTTTCTGTTGTACCAACTGTTGTACTTGCTATATGGTCTATTTCATGCTCCTAATACAAACAAAATATTCTTATTACACCATACAGATATAAAATATTTTAACACTTATCTCCCCTTGTAGTATAACAATATGGTTTATACATACAGTAATTCCAGCCATAAAGCATAAATATATTCAATATATTATTGACTGAGTCAATACATATTGTTATAAATGATGCTGAATAGTAATACTGAGTAAACATATATACACATTCTTTAGCTACATACTGATTTAAAAAGCAGCAATTTTCAGTGATATTGTCTGGTGTGTCGTCAACTTTCAGATGCAAATATGCCTATATACTTAAGTCATTTCACTTGAACTATTTCATGAAATGGTTTTATGAGAAACATAAATATATCACCTGTTCTAAAACTTTTTCTGCAAATATTTCCTGTAATTTAGCTATTTCTATAACTTTGCCTTCTATTTGCCTGAAGTAAATAATTATCTTGATACTATTAAGTGTATTTAAAACATAAAATAGTGAAAATACATAACTAACTCTGAAACAATCTCTGGCATGAGTGAACAAGAAATAAAGCAGTTATTTGTTAAGATTGGTTTTCTCTGTGTGATGGATATTGATCCTTAATCAATTTCTACTATATACTGTATAGTGTATGATTTGACATATTTTTTACTCACTTAACTTCATGAGACATACTGTTCATTTCATCATATAATGCTTTATTTTCCTCTTCAAACTATATATAAATAAAATAATGAAATTATTACGTCTGAAACACTATATTTTGATCTATTATTATGCGAACCAAATAAGAAATAGATGTGACAACGATACAAAAGGAACATAAGACTCAAGAAGCATTCATTTCCACCCTGTGATATGATATCATTTTAAAGAAATGGATTATATAAAAATATAAATTTCAATTTGCTAGTTTAAATCTTAAATTCAACCCCAAAAAAGGATCCAATAACCTGTTAAAATATTCATTATTGAATACATAATAAACATGTTTATTGAACACTAGATTAGAAATCTGTACAAACCATTTGTGATTCTTCGGGTGAGATTTCATCTTCTGGTAGTAAACTATTTTCATGATCAAATTCAGGACGGATTGATTTCTTTTCTGCAATACATTGATATGAATTACACCTCATTAAATACAATTTGACCAAAAAAACTCCTTTGAACATACAACTAAAAAATATGAAGATTTCCATTGATGACCACAATATTTATTACCTTAATGGTATACTTTGGCATTCATTTTCATTAGATCATCAATTCATCATTATATTGTCTATGGTAAAACAATTCATATTAAATGTATACCTGGGGAATTAGGAACTTGAGCATTAGAACTTTTATCAGTATCTCCACTACCCTTTTCATCTGTTGATTTCTTTATTAATGAACTTAAATCTACATTGTTCACAGGGCTATTAGAGGTCTCTGGCTTTAATTTAGATCTAGAATGAATAGAAACAGATCTAATGCATCAATTTTGCCACCTGTCTACAGAAGAAAGTTTTTCTTGTTGATCATTTACATGAGCAACCTTTCTTCCTGAACTTAAAGCAATCTAATTGAAAAAGTGTGAAGCTCAGGTTTCAAGGTCCTATTAGTTAATCCACATGAGCTATTTTACTTATCCAGGAAAAATTTTAAGGAAAACTTAATTGGAAGGATGGGGCTTCACTTTAAATTTTTCAGTCATCTCTAGTTATCACTATTGGATAAGAGCTAGTAATGTTTGAGATTTTGAAGATCAAGAAGAAACCCAACCTCTTATTACTGACAATTGAAATATACATACATATTTTTCCTATCTACAGCTCTTTTTACTCTGATAGCTTTCTGTTCACTATATATTTTACACACAGCTATAAAATGATATGAAATAAACATTATAAACAACTTACAAATACCATAGGGAATAGAGATCAAGGCAAATCCATTTTACTCCAATTATGGAGATATGAGTAACATGTACTCCAAAAATCTAGCTATTCAATACAATTATAATTGTAATAATTATAATGACATAATTGTGATGGTATGATAAAAGTTTAAATTATTAAAATAAAATTCTAATAACCAAAACCATTTGAATAATGAAATCATTCTGAATCTAAGGTATAAAGCCAATCGTGTCTTTTAGAGTTTTTGTTATAAACTAGTCACCATTCTTAAAAACATCTTGAAATATTAAATGACACAAACCATGTTTAGTAATCCTGGAATACTTCAGATAAATTGCTTAAATAAGTTTGTCAGTTAAAACCATTACTTACCTTTAAGATATTCATTCATAAGAAATATAACAATTTGTCTGTGTTCTTTAACTTGAGGGTGTACACGATGACTTGATAAATCTAATCGTAAAATTCCTATGGACTCCTGACATGTACGAATTATATTCTGGGCATCATTATCTATCTGATCTCTTTCTGAGTCTGTCATTTTGGAAGCTTCAGATGATAAGTGACTGAAAAATACACAAATTATGGCAGTAAAGAAACATTTCCTCATATGATGGAAGAAATATTGATTTTATGTTATTAACCCGCAGCTAAATTGACTAATACTGCTTGTTAGTAGTTTTATCTTATATAACCTTCCTAGAAGGTCAGAAACCCTTACACTAATTGAAATGACATCAACACTGGTATAAAACTAAGATATTTACGTAAAGAAAATATCAATCAACAAGTAAAGAACCTCACTTGCTCTTTCTTTACATCGTCCTTCAAAAACAGGCATGACAGCATTAATTTGTACAAATTTTGCTTGATATATTGAATCAAAAACTTTCACCCCCTTCTTAAAGGGACAGATGCGTCATTTTTTGACCAATCATACTTTAAGCACCGAAAAGGGATTTTTTTGGCTAATCTAATCAGTCATATTGAAATTTGAGCCTTTCAGAGTGTCCAGAATTATCCGCGTTAATGAATGTTAAAATGACGTCATTTTAAGATACTATGTGATATATAGAAAAGACATATTTAGAAATAGTGAGTAAAATTCCTAGTCTGAAGTATTTTTAAAGGAACTATGCAGACATTTCTAGTACTTCTGAAGACTATTTACATATATTCACGACCCAAATCAACCGCACATAATGGCGCATCTGGCCCTTTAATTGAGGTCTATCGTACCATACTATCAGTATTTATTTCAATTAAATGGAATTCAAGTAACTCACAAATAAATAAGTTCATTTCAAATTTCTTTTTCTTTCAGACATATTTAAAGGGCACTTTTTGCTCAATTTACGAAAACTATACACCAAAATCTAGAGAAATGTGTCCCTTGACCTTATCTGATAGTTTTAACTAAAAAGCCTGCTCTTAATTTTTTCAAAGTCAAAACTATTAAAAAATGACATAAACTATGCTGTTTTCTGGGTGTCAGAAACCTACTGTTAGGATTAAAGCAAAATAAACGCCAAATTAAAGAGAAATAAGTATTCTGGGTTATTAAGAATATTGAGTCTTTAAGAGGCCCAACACCAACACTAGTTTAAGATGGATACTTAACAATTAGAATACTCAACTCTATTTCAGTTTGATCAAGTAAATACAAGATACATATAGAAATTAAGAAAATATTTTCATGTTTAATTTACTGTGCTTTTGTTTAGGAAAATTTTGAAACTTCTCCTTTGAAAGTTTTTTGTGAATCAAATATGACTCAAAAAACAATATTTTTGGGGGGCTTGAGTGTTAGGTGGTGATGAGAACAGTCTCATTAGAGCACTGGCATAGGTAAAGAAATAAAGATTTATATCAAAATGAGGTGCAAGTTGAGGGTTAAAACAGTCATTTATTCCTCTTATATGGTCTAAATTCTGTTGGGTGACTTTTACATAAAAAAGTAATAACTTAAATTATTTTGATTCAACAAATTCTGAGAAATGAGAACATAAATATTTTGTAGACCCCTAAAATTTTATTTGGACCGTAAGCTTACATTTCATTTCTTTTAAGAATTTAGATCACACAAAAAAAAGAAATGGTGTACTGATTTATGTTACTCATTCAGATGACTAAATTTAATTTTAATCACATCTCATATAATTATGAGGGCAATGAAGTCGATGTTGTTCTAGGTCATAGTTTCTAAATGTCACAGACTAATTTTTAATTTTTAATTCCTGTAAAGAGATAACAAAGAATTGTGCATTATACACAGACAAGAAAAATACAAAAATCCTATCCTTACCTTCCTGAATTGATATATTCTTTCCTGTGTGACAAGAGGAAATCTCTTAATTGTGTTATATTTGTTATCTATAAATATCAAAAGAAATATGAACATATTCTTCAAACTCAACATAACATTTTTGTAAGGGAAGTTTAAGATGAATGTCACAAGGAATTCATCAAATTTGGTATTTATAGGATTAAAAGCCTAGTAAAATAACTACAGAAACAAACAGACTGCGTCAAACAAAATGGTGTCATTGTCACTCATTGCTTCATTCTCAAACAGATCACAGGATTAAAAAAGTGTTTGAATTTACTGATGGGTCAGTTTACAGTTTTAAATCAGTTGTTGAATCAAGATCTTATTGTTTCAATGAATCCATAGCCTACATTTAATTATCATGAATATTATTAAAGTGATACTCTGTCTTAGAATGAACATAAAAATTAAGTTCTCGAAATGGTCAATATGAGTATATATATTCATCAGTTATTTTACCCGGTGTCATAAAGTTACAACAGAATCCCTGTAAAATCTGGAAAATTCATAAAACTAAGTACCGGTAATTATTTAAAAATGCTTAATCTTGATATTAAGCGTTTTTCAATAGTTAATTGCATATATATGGATTTATCGGATTATATGAGGATCCTGTTATGTTATTTATGACACCGGGTATATCTACTGGCTCTTATTCGCCAAGTTTAAAATTCTTAAATTTTATGTTAATTCTAAGACGTACCGGTAGTATCACTTTAATAAGCTTGAAGGTGATTGATGATGGGCAGACAAAAAAAAAAAAGGCCTCTCGGAGGAGAGTTAAGAAATATGATTGTTATAACTCAATTGAATTAATCAATCAACTAAAAGCAACATAGATTTTAGATGCTTATTTACGACAGAAAAAAACGACAAAAAGCCTTCTTATAATTTCTTATTGATGGTTAACCGATCATCTCAAATCAGACCTGGTTACCAGTGAAATCCTACCCTAAATCGGTTAACTGATTAACTGTGTCAACACTAATATTTTGTGACAGTGCCCAACACAAAATATGGTCAGGTGGTACTGGTTTGGGACGTTGGGTCGGCTTGAAATCTACTGTAAAAATTCAAAATGA
The DNA here is from genome assembly GCF_000327385.1 of Lottia gigantea. Taxonomy (NCBI): domain Eukaryota; kingdom Metazoa; phylum Mollusca; class Gastropoda; family Lottiidae; genus Lottia; species Lottia gigantea. Next base: position 1,015,571 of record NW_008708797.1, on the reverse strand, counting down.
TCACAAACCAACTTACAACTTCTTTGGCCTTTGATTCAAAGTCACCCTTTTGACGGGAGCGACTAAGAATGTTCTGTTTATCATTCACAGCATTCTCCCCAATAGCCTTATTTCTAGATTTTACTGACTTTACAGTTGCTTTAAAAAGATTTGTAACATCAACTGCCATGTTGGCTGTCTGCTATAATGACGTTGTTGTCCAGTCCTTCAATGTCGAAGTCATGGTCTAAAAGAGACGTGGAAATCGAAGAAATATCGGAAGTAAACAAGAGGAAAGTGCAATGTGGGAACGGGCACCGACTCTATAGGAAGCCGCGCCACTGGTTTCGTAATTATTTGGTTTCATATATATCCACATCGATCTTGTGCATTTCAGACAATTAAGGTGATTTTTGTAACGATATTCGTTGATTATTTTGCACGACCTCAATAACTACACTGGCGGTCAGTATTGCCTTGATTCAAGCTCACGAAATTCGTAGCGTAACGTTAGATGAATGTTGTCTTTTTTGGTCTCTGTAAATGCAGCCCCTGTGTGTATCAATGCCTTTTTCGATTTGTATCAATTGATATTTTTATTAGGATTGTATGGCACATGAACACTAATCATATGCTGTATGTCTAAATAGCATTTTAGTATGTAGCCCATGTGTTAATAAAAAATGATCTGTTTGAATTTTGATTTCTGTCCAACAAATATTGAAATACAGTGGTGTAACTTATTTTCGTGGATATAAGGATTCAACACTGAATTTCGTCAAAGTTAAAAAAACGAAAAAAATTTTTTATGTCTTAGATGTTTCCTCAGATATTCTACAAAATAATTAAAATTGGTTTATTTCGATTTTCTTTATGAATCCTTCACTTTGACCCATATTCCATGAGCAACCAACTCGGCAATGGCGGCAGAATGCGTCACTCATCTTCGTGTACAATGTTTGATCTATAAATAAGTCTAGAAAAACACGTATGGATACCGGGTGGTATAATTAACTTCTCTTAGTATTTATCTTTAATATCAATTCATTATAACTAGTGTCAATTCCTTCAAAGAACCACGATTTAAAAAAAAATATAGTGACTGACAACATAAGACATGTAGCGTGATTTATTGCTAAAAGTCCTGAAACAACATAAGAATACGGTCCACTTTGTGTTCCATTTTCTGCTGACACGGAATCCGGGGATATTATTCTGGATGTTTGAAGATAGATCATGTAATTTATTAAAGAAAACCATATTGTTTAGATCTGTTCAGGTTAAAAAAAGAATTGTATTAAAATTTATAAATATCTTTCAGGGAGTAATACCATACTCAATGATGTTTTATACTTTGTTCCATTTCAGTTTGGAAAATGTTCCTTTATAACCTGACCCTTCAGAGGGCATCAGGAATAACATTTGCAGTTCATGGTAATTTCTCTGGGTCTAAACATCAAGAGATATGTGTCTCCAGGGGAAAAATAATTGAACTGCTAAGACATGATCCAAATACTGGTAAAATATATCCGGTATTGTCAGTTGAAGTGTTTGGTATCATAAGAGCATTAATGCCATTCAAATTAACTGGTGGAACAAAAGGTTGGTTTTTTTTTCTCTAACTGCCGTTTTGTTTTTTGTGAAGTAGCTATGTACGTCTTTCTCTGAACATGTGCTTACTTTGATTTATGCAGATAAGTTTCACTGTTGAAGAGTCTCTTTGGCTTTACATTGATCTTGAAATTATATGATTGTTTTTGATGTTTCAGACTATATTGTTGTTGGTTCAGATTCAGGAAGAATTGTTATATTGGAATATATCCCATCTAAAAATATATTTGAAAAGGTTAGTTTTATATTGTCATATTTTGAAACATTCTCTGTCAGATGAAAGTTCAACTGAAGGGACCCACACACCATAGCCATCACCGGTTTTGTACGGTTTGAGAAAGTCAGTCTGATAAGCAAACTTTTGTTCAGATCTAAAGGGTAGGATGTGCCATGAATAGACTATTCATCAGGAAAACAAACTTGTGATTGACCCTTTCTTTATACTACCAGTCCACCACCTTATTTTATTCTTTATGATTCTTAATAGATTTAATGTCTGGTTGAAATGTATGTTTCTGTATAGTATAAGAAAATGTATCTGATCTATTTAATTTAAGGTTCATCAAGAAACATTTGGTAAGAGTGGTTGCAGAAGGATTGTTCCTGGCCAGTTTTTAGCTGTCGATCCAAAAGGCAGAGCTGTGATGGTTGGTTAGTATGGTTTAAATTCTTGTACTTATATTGTGATGTTTTATTATTTTTTATACGCCCACATGAAATTGGGTGTTCAATAAAATAGAAGACACACAAAGTTTTTTTACTGGTCCATTTTTAGTTGATCCAAATAATGTGGATACTCTATAGCACAACACATGGGTAAACATTCAAAAAATAATCTGCTATAGAATACGAAATGAGCCTTTGTGCTCTTGAAATATGTTAGACTTTAGGACTACTTAGTTTTTTCTATAGCAGATTATTTTTTTGAATGTTTACCCATGTGTTGTGCTATAGAGTATACACCTCATTTGGATCAACTAAAAATGGACCAGTAAAAAACCTTTGTAAAATGGTTTTTGTGTCTTCTGTTTTATTGAACACATGAAATGGGGGTTGTATATTGTTATCACCCATGTTGGCCCGTCGATGTTTGCTCGTAAACATTCCAAAAAGCACAATTCGTGACTGATTTTGACGAAACTTCGTATGATTGTTTGTAATCACCCAAGGTTGAACCAGAAATCAGAAAAATATTTAGTGTGAGTTATTGTCCTTGTTCTTGAAAAGTTCGTAAACATTCTTGAAGGTGTAATACTTGACGTATTTTGACGAAACTTTTGTGTGAGTGTTTGTTATCAACCAAGGATGAACTTTAATGAGAATTAGAAGAATCAAAAAATATTTAGTATGAGTCCTTATTCTTAAAAACATATTTTAACTTGTAAACGCTCTAGAAGTTTGAATTATTGACAGATTTTGACGAAACTTGCTAATATTATACAGTATCTCCCCAGAAAGTTCAAAAGAAGTGTAATACTGAAGGTTGAATATTTCATAATGTTAATTATTACTGTACTGTCAATTATTTTTATTTAAAATAAAAGCTGCCATTGAGCATATCTTACCTTGCCTGACAAGCTATCATTTCAAAGCATTTTTGATGTCTTTAATCAAAGAAAATAGATGATCTAAATAAAAACCTGATAAATCATGAAGAATTTTTTGATGAATGAGAGGCTTTTCATTCTGCAGTTTATAAACTTATCCCATAGTTTCCTCGTAGAAAGGCATGTCAATGTACCTAGATCCTTTGTGATGATGCAAATTAAACCTGATAAACCATGACGGTTTTTGACTAATGAGCCTGAAAGGATTCCAGCTGTACAGTTGATGATTCCCACAAGGTTCCTTGTGCAAAAGAAAGTTCATGAAATATGGTCCTCATACTTAGGTTGTTTGTGATGATTCAATATTAAACCTGATACGTCAGGAAGGTTTTTCTGACAAATGTGCCTGAAAGGAGTCTAAATCTTTTCTTTTTTTTTAAGTGTTTTAATTATTTAGTGCAAATAGGTATTTTTACCCACAGGCTTGGAACATTAAACATTGTTATAATCAGTCAATTCTTTCCATTTTCTAGGAGCTGTTGAAAAGCAGAAATTGGTATATATATTAAATAGAGATGCCCAGGCTAGATTAACTATCTCTTCACCACTAGAGGCACACAAATCAAATACATTAGTCTATCATATTGTTGGTGTAGACATTGGCTTTGAAAACCCTACTTTTGCATGTTTAGAAATAGATTATGAGGTAAAGCATTATTACTCTTAGCAAAAAAACTCATTTGGTAGATAATAGTTAAGAATATTGTATTTTGGACAAAATAAGCTGTCTTACCTGCTTAAAACTTTTGAAAATAAGTTTGATACTCTTGATTGAATATGATTTTCAAGAGAAATCACAAATCTGGTCAATATTACTTAAATAACATCAACTGATCAGTATTCCCTGTATAGTATAGTATAACTTTAACCAGTGATTGTTGTTCCATAAAGCTGTGTCTATATATTGTACTCACAATTGCTAAATGCCATTCAAAGACTTTATAGTATGGAACTTACTGTGTTATTGACAAAAGGATCTGATTTTTGAAATATGCCTCATTGTGAAAATTTGTCTTCCTTGTGGAAAATAACTTGTATGATTGTTATTGTAGGATGCTGATCAAGATCATACAGGAGAAGCAGCAGCTAAAAGTCAACAATTATTAACATATTATGAACTAGATTTAGGGTTAAATCATGTCGTTAGGAAATATTCTGAACAGTTAGAAGAACATGCCAATTTCTTAATATCAGGTAAGTTCTATTTGAAAGGAGTGTCTATTGTATTTGACATCACTATTATGTCTGATATGATGATAATGGGTTCCCGTACTATATCAATTATTTTAACATGGTACATGATATATTTTCAGTACCTGGTGGTAATGAAGGACCTAGTGGTGTATTAATTTGTTCAGAGAATTATATTACATATAAAAATCTTGGAGATCAACCAGATATAAGATGTCCTATTCCCAGGAGACGTGTAAGAACTTACTATTGTCTATACTTTTTATTTGTATCTTGTAAAACAGTAATAGCAATTCCTATTGTGGCAAACATGCTCAACACGATACATGATCACATGAAAATGTCTTTACTGGATCTTTGATGATGATGCATTTTAATCCCGATAAACCATGAAGGTTTTTCTGACTAATGAGCCTGAAAAGATTCTAGTTGTACAGTTTATAAAACATATTTCTTAGCAATTGCATGGACATGAAATAAATGGTCTTAAGTAGATATTTGATGATGATTCAATATTGAACCTGAGAAATCATGAAGGTTTTTCTGACTAATGGGCCTGAAAAGATCCTTATTCTGCAGTTCATAAACTTATCCCAGTGAAAACTCATGTTTGTGAATTATAATGGTCCTCCTGTTTAAATCCTTGATGATGATTCAATATAAAACCTGATCCACCATGAAGGTTTTTCTGACTAATGAGCCTGAAAGGAAAATGTAACAGTAAAATAAAATTATCGTTATGGATTTTAATGTAGATATTGGCATGGTTTTATGATATTATTATGAAACATTTGCCAATGTCAAAGCATAGATATGATGTTTTTTTCCGTGTTTCACCTGATTAACAGTGATTACAACTCTTTGAAAATCTGATCTATGCATGAAAAAAAGTATTTGTTACATTCAAAAGATTTTGAATTCCGAATTCCAAAGTATGACCCTGAATATTTGATATATATTTTTCAGTATGATTTAGATGATCCAGAAAGAGGAATGATATTTGTTTGTAGTGCTACACATAAAACTAAATCAATGTTTTTCTTCTTGGCTCAAACTGAGCAGGGGGATATTTTTAAAATAACATTGGAGACTGATGAAGACATTGTAAGTGCAAATGATTTCTTAATCCCAATTTAAAATATTGATAGATGATTCTTCCAAATTTCCTGTGTCATTCTCAAATGTAATAAGATATTCACGTTTTCAAACTCTGACTGTGCCCTCCTGGTCAATTGTCTTCTGATGTTGACTAAAGGTTGATATATTTTCTAGGTAACAGAAATAAGATTAAAATATTTTGATACTGTACCAGTAGCAGCTAGTATGTGTGTTTTAAAATCTGGATTTTTATTTGTTGCTTCAGAATTCGGAAACCAGTAAGTATACCATACTTTTATAATTCAATTTTGATATTCTTAGCCATTCTTGTCATGTTCTTCATGATATATATTAATGTGAAACTTACACTCTTATTTCAGTTACCTGTATCAAATTGCCCATCTTGGTGATGATGATGGGGAGCCAACATTTAGTAGTGCTATGCCCTTAGAAGAGGGAGATACCTTTCTGTTCTCACCTAGACCTCTGAAGAACTTAGTAGTTGTAGATGAGATGGATAGTTTATCACCTATAATGAATTGTCAGATAGCTGATTTAGCTAATGAAGATACTCCTCAGTTATATACATTATGTGGACGAGGTCCTAGGTCTTCATTGCGTGTCTTACGGCATGGGTTAGAGGTAGGTTGATAAATGTTTTGAATAACTGTCTATTAATCGAAAATTGAGGAAAGCTTTTGCAGCATCCAATCATTGCAGTCAACGCACACTTACTGATCTTTTATCATCTTTTAGCACTGCAGATTTACTGTAAACAATATGTCATCCAGATTGAATATGAAGTGGCAGAGGGGGAGAAAACTTTTATTTTTTGTGTTAATTTTGTTTTCCTTGATGATGATCCACTTACTTTCTTGTGGAATGAGAGACGAAGGGACTGAGTTTGTTGAAATCGCCATGTTGAAGTGAGCATGTGATACGTACCCGGAATTCTATTGGTTGACCTTTAACTAGGTCAGGACAATTTATTGGGAATGCCCACACTTGCTGATAAGGCAAGGTCAGGACCTTGCAAACTTCTTTGATTTCGCAAACTTCTTTGATTTGCACAATGACTGACTTTTATACTCTTAATACAATGTTAAATGTCGGTTTGAGACAATTTAATTGATTTTATGATTTAGGTATCTGAGATGGCTGTGTCAGAGTTGCCTGGTAATCCTAATGCTGTATGGACTGTTAAGCGTCGTATTGATGGTAAGATTCTTTAGTTTACTAACTGTACTATAGCAGTAGGAATAATTACTCTCCATTACATGTCAATTTCTCTTCAAAGAAACTTCAAATACACAAAAACAAACATCTGTAAAACCATGGTTTGATTTCTCTATAGACTATGATGTTAAAATATAGCAAAAACTTACCATAGGGCTAAAGCAACAATTCTATTTCAGATTCCAGTACTTTTTGTTTCAGAATTTATTTCAGGTGCTGATTCATTATTTCCTTTTTTTTTGTTGCTTATATTTATACGACCACAAGTGAAAGGTCAAAATCGATTTTTGGAAAGAACAATTTGATTCCAAACAATGCATTCATGTTTCCCCAAACATTCATTAAGACAAAGTTACTAAAAGAAAAAGGCTGGTTGTCTGGTACTAATTCCAACACCAAGCCTCTTTCTGCTTTCAGATGCTGCTATGTATGTAGTGTGAGTGAATGGTGTGGTGATCTTCAGGTTTGTATTCAATGCTCCAAGTTGATACAGATACCAGATACAAACATATCGAATGATAAAAGCTGAAAGTCAAATTTTAATTTTGTAATTGTGTGCACTCAATGTTATTTCCCTTTGGAATGATTTTCGGTACATCAATAGTGTTAAAACTTTTATTTCAAATTTGTTGTGAAACAGAAACCATAGCTTGTTTTGAATGAAACCAGACATGGCCAACAAGTTTATTGACATTAAAAAATGCATTTGTGCTGGGAAGCTTGGTTGGGATTAATCATTTGATTTATTTCACGCTACATTGAACAGAGATGTTTTGTATTTTCAGAGGATTATGATGCATATATTATTGTATCATTCGTGAACGCCACCCTGGTATTATCTATTGGTGAAACAGTAGAAGAAGTTACAGATTCTGGATTTCTTGGTACTACACCAACTATATCCTGTTCACAATTAGGAGATGATGCTCTTGTTCAGGTACAGATAATTCTAATTATTTAAAAGTTTATGAAGTTGATCGATATAAAAATACCAAAAAGAAAAAATACTTTCCAAGCATAGATATGATGTTTTTTCCGTGTTTCACCTGATTAACAGTGATTACAACTCTTTGAAAATCTGATCTATGCATGAAGAACTCTTCAAGTTTATTTCCATTATAAAAATGGTAGATGTGTTGGTTGGGTCTTTTAATTCCTTTTAATATAATATACAATCTAAACTGTTGTTTTAATGGTTAGCCAAGTATGTTAATTCCTATATCTATACTATTCAGATTTATCCAGAAGGTATTCGACATATTAGATCAGATAAACGTGTTAATGAATGGAAGACACCTGGTAAAAAATCTATTGTAAGATGTGCTGTAAATCAGAGACAGGTTGTTATTGCTTTAACTGGTGGTGAATTAGTTTATTTTGAAATGGATCCTGTAAGTTAAACATCTAATTTTGTCATTTAAAAAATCAATTTGGTTAATCCTTTACAACTCTGTGCAACTTATTCAATGTCATCCAGAAAAAATTATATTTTCAATGCTATCAAATAACTGAAGCCTTAGCTCAAGTGGACGACAACAAGATCCCATTACATCAACAGTGTGACAAGAACAGTAATGAAGCACTTTTATTTATATTGATGATTTGATTTGTAGACTGGTCAATTAAATGAATATACAGAGCGAAAAGAAATGTCGGCTGATGTAGTATGTATGGGTATATGTAGAGTACCACAAGGTGAACAGAGGTCAAGATTTTTAGCTGTTGGTTTAGCTGATAATACTGTCAGAATAGTATCTCTTGATCCCAATGTAAGTACTCGTCATTTTGTAAACATTAAGCAAGGAAAAATAATTATGTTTTCCGTAATCATTTATCTTGTTGACCAATTAGCTCATTAAATGTCTTTGTATAACAACAATATACAATTATTTTTATTGCTATTTACAGGATTGTCTATCACCATTAAGTATGCAAGCCTTACCAGCACAGCCAGAATCGTTGTGTATAATAGAAATGGGTGGTACTGAAGCTAAAGAGGATACAAATGAACCAGGAACATCTGGTGGTTTATATCTGAATATTGGTTTACAGGTATGTTTATACTTATAATTCGTTGAATTCCTGCCACTGAAAAACCAACTGTTATACAAGCTTTACCTGTGAAAAATGATTTCAGGGATTCTTTTTGGAAATGGTTGTGAATTTAATAAGTATGTTTTGTATTGTAGAATGGAGTCTTATTGAGAACTGTATTAGATATGGTTACTGGTGATTTATCAGATACAAGAACCCGATACTTAGGTTCCAGACCGGTCAAATTATTCAGAATATCTATGCAAGGTTCAGAATCTGTGAGTAACAAGTTAATAAACATCTATTATGGTCCCCTTTTAGTTGGGATGATTCATGTTAGGATTAAGAGGAATTCTTTTTCACAGAATATAGCCCATACAGAGAAAAACAACAAAAGAAATGACCAAAATCGGGCAAATAAAATACATGTAGTTCAGTCAAAAGGTATGTTTTTAAACAATATTATATCAAAAGTCAAGAAGATAAAAGCCTTAAAAAATTAATTGTGTCTTCTGTTAAAGAAAAACCTTGAATATTTCAGGTATTGGCTATGTCAAGTCAAACTTGGTTGAGTTATACTTATCAAAGTCGTTTCCATTTAACACCATTATCATATGAATCATTGGAGTATGCTTCTGGCTTTGCATCAGAACAGTGTCCAGAGGGTATTGTAGCCATTTCCACCAATACACTACGGTGAGCTAACATACAAATTTCAAACCCATTGATGTCTAAGATAGGATTACTAATAGATTTGATTAAATTCATCTTCATTATTAACTGCTTCATGTCTGAGACTTTTCAGACAGATATTCATCTTCTACATTTTATAACTTCAGATCCCTTAGAAGTTCCTCTCATCCAATACTATCTTTGAAAATATTTCAAATAACATTCATTGATATGAGAATGATTTCAGTTCAAGATTAAAACATGGTTATTGATGTTAATTTCAGTATTTTGGCTTTAGAGAAGTTGGGAGCTGTATTTAATCAAGTTTCATGGCCTTTGCAATATACACCTAGAAAATTTGTTATACATGAATCAAATAATTTAGTTATTGTTGAAACTGATCATAACACTTATACTGAAGAAACACAAACGCAACGTAAACAACAAATGGCAGAGGTTTGTACCTTTTTATCTAAAAGATTTTGACTACGAGTTCCTTCTAGTCCATCTCGTGCTATAAAAAAAAAAAATTTGTGTATGAGCAAAGCAATCAAATTTACTGAGCCAGGATGGGCACACCTCTTGACTTGGAATGTGCTGTAATTGTTGAGATAGCCTACATGATCTGAAGTAGCTTGCTATTATGAAGTGTGAGGTTATAAAACTTGGAAAATTTTGTTTCAGTAAATCAAAAATCTAAATACTTTGCAATACATTTTTATGATGTCCTTCCACAATAATGGCTAAAATCTATCTACATAAAATGATTTTAATTTCCGTGTTTCACCTGATAAGATAGTGATTACAATGTAATACATCTGATCTGTACATAATTTAACATTACATTTCTTTCTGTTGATCATTTCTCAATTTGAAAACAAAATTTTTATATCCCACAGTATGAAGTTGTCATCACCTCTGCCTATCGGCTTGACATTAAAATTTATTTTTTCTTTGTAGGAAATGATAGAAGCTGCTCAAGAGGAAGAACAAGAGTTAGCAGCTGAAATGGCAGCAGCCTTTCTAAATGAAGAACGACCAGAATCTGTATTTGGTTCACCTAAAGCTGGTATGGGATTGTGGGCATCTGTCATTAGAATAATAAACCCATTGAGTGGTGACACCTTAGATAAAATAAGTTTAGAACAGAATGAAGCTGCACACAGGTAGGTAACAACTTGTTTTAGGAAACATATTTTAGCATTGAAAATTATCACAAAACCAAACAGTTTAATTTGAGTTGTGTACATATATATATTCAAGTTTATGAAAATTCATACAATATTCTTCAAGTAAGTCTGCATTCAAGTTGACTTTTGTTCTGTTGATGAATAAAAATTTTCATTTCAGTATTGCATTAGTGAAGTTTGCCAATCGTCCAGATGATACAATATTATTAGTTGGTGTGGCTAGAGATTTAGTATTGAATCCCAGATCATTGAGTGGTGGTTTTATTTATGCCTACTTAGTGAAAGACAATGGAAATAAATTAACTTTCTTACATAAAACATCTGTTGATGAAGTACCTGGTGCTATTACTTCATTTCAAGGACGTGCTCTAATTGGAGTTGGAAAATATCTTCGAATTTACGACTTGGGAAAGAAAAAAATGCTGAGAAAATGTGAAAACAAAGTACGTAAAAAAAAATTGTACATGGCTTTAATTGAATTAACCAGAGTCAATTAATATGGTCAAACAGAGTAGCTGTGGCTTTATCTCAACTGAAATTTCTACTCAGAGTCTAAGAATTAAATTATTTTCAGATAAATCAGGATTGAAACAAATTTCTATAAGCATACCATTGTCCAGTGAGTTATTTCTTTGAATGATAGGATTTAGATGAAAATTCTTTATTTCATTTCAGAACATTCCCAACTTCATTGTCAATATACACACAAATGGAAACAGAGTATTGGTAGCTGATATACAAGAAAGTTTCCATTTCTTACGTTATAAAAGACAAGAGAATCAGTTGATAGTGTTTGCTGATGATACCAATCCTAGATGGTTAACATGTTCTTGTATGATAGATTATAATACTATGGCTGGAGCTGATAAATTTGGAAATGTGACAATTGTAAGTTTTGGGGGATTTTTTCTTGCATGTTCTAACTGAAGCAAAAAATTGTAATGTAATTTCCTTAACTTGTTATGTAAATTGGCAACACTGATTTTACAGAGGTGCACCATTCCAATCTTCAGTCAGACATCTTTGATTCTCGCCACTCCATTGAAACTTAGCGTTTTATGCCAAAAGTGGTTACATATTACATTAGCAGCTTTGGGATAGTGACATAAAACACTTAATAGACTAGTACAAATCGATGCTATCTGTAAGAGGAAGGTATTCCAGAATATTCTCCTAATATACTTTCAGATATTTAGTACCGATCCTTGATTTTCTTTGTAACCACAATAAGCTACTTCTTGTATTTAGAAATCTGACAGCGAGTCCTACGTTGTACTCAATAAATTTTTATACGCCCACACATAAGATAGGCGTATATTGTAATCACCCTGTTGGTCTGTCCGTTCACATTTGGTTCGTGCTCACTCTACAGGCTACAATTTTTTACAGATTCTTTTGATTTTGTTTGTCAATGTCATTATGAAGATGATCCCTATCGATTTTCGTGATGATCGGATAATTTTTCACCGAAATATCGTGTCTGACTTGACATTTCACTCTATTAGCTATATTGTGCAACTCGTGCTCACTCTATAGGCTACAATTCTTTACAGATTCTTTTGATTTTGTGTGTCAATGTCATTATGAAGATGATCCCTATCGATTTTTGTGATGATCGGATAATTTTTCACCGAAATATCTTGTCTGACTTGACGTTTCACTCTATTAGCTATATTGTGCAACTCATGTTCAATCATTTCTGACAGCTACCAGTGGGCGTATGTTACCTTGCCTGGCAAGCTATCTTTTGTTATTCAGGTCCGTTTACCAACAAGTGTTTCTGATGATGTTGATGAAGATCCTACTGGTAATAAAGCCTTATGGGATAGAGGAGTCTTAAATGGTGCCACTCAAAAGGTAAATTCTTTTCAGTCAAATTGCACTTAATCTCTATGAGAAGCATTTATGGAGATTTGTATCTGTTACTCAAAACATTAGTTCAAGTATCCTATCAGCTATACTAGGTAAAATGTCAGGATTAGTTAGTTTGGTGTATGAATTTGAAATACAAGTCAAATTGATCATACTGTTTGTTATTATAGGCAGATGTAGTATGTAATTTTTATGTGGGGGAAGTCATAACATCACTACAGAAAGCAACTTTAATACCAGGTGGTTCTGAATCCCTGGTTTATACAACATTATCAGGTGCTATTGGAATGTTAGTACCATTTACATCACATGAGGTAGGTAGATGCTAATAAAACAAGAGGATGTCGAAATGTGGAATCAAGTTATGAATATGCAAAATGAATAAGATTTTGATATGAAATGACATGGCCTCTTTTAGAGTGTTTTTCTATTATCATTAAACCTCAATTGCTTATTTAACTTTCACACCATTATCTTACAGGATCATGACTTTGTACAACATTTAGAAATGTATATGAGAACTGAACATCCACCATTATGTGGTAGAGATCATTTAGCTTACAGATCTTACCATTATCCATTAAAGGTTAGTCCAATGTCATGCTTACATTTGAGATATACTCTATGCACTTTTAACTCATAATATGAAATAAATGGTATCTGCTGTATTCAAAAGTGTTTTGTACTACAATAGTTTAAACTGGTTGTAAACATTTTTTTTTATTAAACTTCCACTCATAGCTTTATTTTATTTTAGAGTGTGATCGATGGTGATTTATGTGAAATGTTTAATTCTATGGAACCCAGCAAACAGAAAACCATGGCAGAAGAGTTGGATCGAACGCCTGCAGAGGTAGACATTTATTTTCTTACTAAGTAAAAAAATAAAATATAAACAGTTTGATTATTAATTCGGTAAATAAAATTCATCCGTCTAAACTTAATAATTTCTTTTTTCAGGTCTCAAAGAAGTTGGAAGATATTAGAACTAGATATGCTTTCTAATGCTGTTCAATATATTACAGTGGTTATTAAGAACAGAATCCCTAGCATACTGGTCTTGTGGGTTTTGTTGTCGTTTGTACTATAAGTGTATCATTTGTAAATATTTCATCACCATTCTGATGTGTATAATAAATAAAACATTGTCAAGTCGAAGTGTTTGTCATTTTCCCCAGTTGTATACATGGAATACAGGGGTGTATTTATGGGGTTAAATATTTGAGGATCTTTTTTAACACCAGCATGAAATATTGAGCAGTGATTAATAACTTCATTGAGAAATACTGAAAGTGTGCCCATTGTCACACCACATGGTGGCTAATTACCATGTATTTAGAAGTCTAAAAATATTTTCACATCAAACTATATATAAAATCATTTATTTGAAACCATAGAACAATCTTTCATAAAGTTCTTGATCTTGGTTATTTTTACATCTACCTTTTGCTTTTCTAAACAAAATTTACAAGACTCAGAAATGAATGCAAGAAGCATCAGATTAGAAAAAAGATACGCAGCCTATAATATACTATCAAACGATTCAAGCCTGAAAGAAATCAAAGTAATAATAACTAATGTATAGAAGCTAGTATGGGCTATTCAAATCTGGGTGATATTCAATATGTTAGAAGGAACTGACCACATTAGTATTTGAAAATGAGCTATAGCATGGTTGGTTAGTGTTAAGAATTTGATTTAATTTGGCATGTTAAAATTTGGTGACCTTAATTGAGTCCTCTTCAATTTAGTTGTAAATGGGTAAAGATGATTCAAGAAAGATGCCAAAAGGTAGACAGGATCTTAGTTTCTTTTTAAAAATAAGACCTTGTTGACCTCCGTTGTCCCAACAGATGTTTTTCTCACAACTCGAAACACTTATGAATCACATTAGTGGGACACAAGCATCTGGTTTCATATCACAAGTATCGGCATGGATAGGTTTCTTATATTTACACTGATTCCAAACTCGATACATTTTTATCCTTTTCCCACGATTTACTTGTAGTCGTCTATCTACTATATTTTGAACTTCTTCCAAACCAGCAGATTCAAACATATGTTTAAGTTCTTCTTGTTCAAAAAAATATACTCTTGTACCATCTCCACGAACATAAAAATTTTCACTTAAACAACGACCATCTTTAAATCGAAGTTGTGCTAGATCGTAGCGACCATAATCGCGAAACAAAATCATACCTCCAGGCTTCAAATGCCTACAGAGCCTATTAATAACAGTTTGCATTTTATCTGGATGGATAGCTGATAAGACATAGATCAATATGACTACATCTAAAGAGAATTCTGGAAAAGGCAAAGGAGAATTAGGATCAGACACATCACAAACAAAGGCATGACATTTAGTTTCATCATAATCTGGATGAGATTTAACATGGCTTATTCCAACAGATGAGAAATCGCAACAGTACATCATTAAATCAGGATTATTATTAGTTTCAATAACAGGAAACACAGTATTTCCAACACCACAACCTACTTCCAAGAATCTGTATTTAGCCTTTTTACCTGGAAATTCAACACTTACATCACATTGATCTTTTGTTAAACTCGTATCAGGTGATTGATGTTCTTGATCAAAATGTTTACAATTCAATTCAAAAAACTCTGTAAACAGCCAATGCCGGTCTTTAAAAAATTTATTTTTATGATTATTATAGAAAACATCCCAATATTCATCAGCTTTGTTCTCAAATTTTTCCTGTTCTTCCAGGGAAAGAGCATTTGCTGCTTGTTCGATTGTTTTCATTTTTGCTTCAGACTTTTGCTCATCATCCCAAACAACATGATCCCATGAATTATGCTGAAACACATCAGATTCATTTGTCAGTAATCTGTTTCCAAAGATGGGTTTTACATCCTCTTTCGATTTATTAGAGCTGGAGACGGAATGTGTTGAAGTGGGATTTACCGATTCACACATTCTAGTAAAAGGATATATGTTTGAATACAATAATTTTTTTAACAGACAGTTTCTACAAAGCACATGTGGCAATCGAACTATCCCACAATGCATCAGCGCACTTGTTCTCTCGAGAATAGAATCGATTTTGTCAGTATAATACAACAGAAATTTGTTAGGAGACTGTGTTTTTTTGATCTCGTCAACAAGAAAAACGAGAGAACATTGTCGAATATTGTTTCAATTATCGTTTACCACAGAATCATGATGGTCCCCTACTTATCATGTTTTTCATTCATCTTTCTCCAGGGCACCTGTTATCACGTGACCCTTTGCGTCATGCGCAAGAAAAGTGCGCAATTTCCAGCTATGGCAGCTGTAGTGATTCTAAATGTTGAATATCTTGACAACACGGACAACAATTGAACTATGAGCTTGTGAATTGTTTTCAGGGTCGTGCCCCTATATTTCAAAATGACTTCCAGAAAGCAGAGAGGTGATTATGACGGCAAAATCGCCGGACTGTATGATTTAGAGGACACTATCGGCCGAGGTCATTTTGCTGTTGTGAAGCTGGCAAGACATGTCTTTACTGGGGAAAAAGTAGCGGTTAAAGTCATTGATAAAACGAAATTGGATGAAGTTTCTCGTGCACATTTATTCCAAGAAGTGAGATGCATGAAATTAGTTCAACATCCTCATGTTGTGAGATTATACGAAGTGATAGATACTCAAACAAAGTTATATTTGATATTGGAATTAGGTGATGGAGGTGATATGTATGATTACATTATGAAACATAAAGCAGGCCTCCAGGAAAGTGCTGCAAGACTGTATTTTAGACAAATAGTGGAAGCTATATCGTATTGTCACAAACTTCATGTGGTTCATAGGGATTTAAAGCCAGAAAATGTTGTGTTCTTTGAGAAATTGGGAATAGTGAAATTAACTGACTTTGGTTTCAGCAATATGTTTAACCCTGGCAAACAATTAGAAACTTCTTGTGGATCTTTAGCTTATTCAGCACCTGAAATTTTATTAGGAGATTCTTATGATGCCCCAGCAGTAGGTAAGATTATAGAAAATTGACAGATTGATTAACATTAATCTCTCTATTCTCCTACTGTATTGTGATTGATTACTTTGATGTTAATGAGGTATTGTTCCCTTAATTGACAACAGGTGTTAACAAGACTTGACCCATAAAATGAAATAAAGGTAACCTGGTAATAGTAGCCTAATAGTATTAACTGTTATGGCATGTTATGAATAAATTGAGGTCAAGTTATAAGACAGTTGACTTGACAAGTTACCATAATTAACGCCAAATTTCATAATATTCCTATCATTTTACATTTATGTAAAAATTTATAACTTTTATGAAGTATATTCTCATTTCACTTTAACACTAAATTATATTTACATTCATCCAGTCCATCATGTTTACAGTTGACTCTTTTCATCTTAGACCAGGTCACATATAATAGTGGTCAACTATTCATTACCGTACTGAAACACATTGAGCCATACACAGTTTAATCAGCAATTTTGATTTTCATTGTTGATATGAATAAAATAGGATTATCCAAGTAGGTCTATAAGTCAGAGAAAGTGTTGAGAAAATTGATTGTTTCATGTCCCGTAACCATTTTAGTCAATCATACTCCAGTAAGTAACTGGGTTTGCGCAAGTTTTTATAGGGTATTATAGTAAGTAGGTTATAGATAGTTTTGAATAAATGTACAACAACTATTGAGCTGCAAGATGTCAGCACCCACCCACCGTATCTAACTATTTTTAGTACCAATACACAGGTCTTAATTGAAGTGCAATCTCATTTCATTCTACTAACATACTAACTGGATGGTTTTAACAGAAATCACAAGTAATACTAAATAGAAAATAGAAGATCAGCTTTCATGTCTGAATTAATAACCACTCTTACCCACAAACTAGTCTATAGAACATGTATAGGATAACATTCTAGCTGGAATTAAAAGAAAAATGAAATGCAATACTTTAGAACATTTCTAGAATTAACCGTTTAAAAATGCACCATTATAAAGCTTGGAAGTTGTCACCCAGGTATTATTTCAACTAGTAACAAGTAAGCAATTTGAGAATATTTTCGACACTGGTTAAATGTAGGGTATTTTACAACTTCAAGGATATCCTGATAGTAGATTTACTTATTGATTTACTTACATCCAGATAGTAGATTTAGTTCATGTTTGAAAATGTACAGTTAACATAGCTTTTTCTTTGATTTTTGAAAAAAAGCATTCTAAATGATTATTATTGTATTGTAAAATGTATCATAAATAACTGGACCACCACAAATAGTAGCTACTAAAGATATCCAATTTTGACTTGATTGAAATATTGCTATAGAAGAAGTCATTATAAAATTAGATTAAATTGGTACCATATACAATATTCAGTAGATGTGGAATGGAATGTTTTGGAGTATCTGTTCTCTTTTCCTTCAAGCGGTAACAAAAATACCATGAGATGTTAGTGCCAAATTCCATTATTTTAAACACTGTAAACATTAGAATTGAAAAGTCTAAACATCAAGTTTGTAAGATCTTTTTCTGGTACTTGTTAAAACTCTTTCGTAAGCTTATTCTAGGCTGTTTAACAAAATTTGTACTATTTCTTCTACTTGATTAAAGAATGAATACCCTCATTTTTTTATTTTTTAAACTTAGTAAACTTTCACTTGAATATCAATTGAATCTTCAGGTTTGTTCACTTTTATGCTATATGTAGTGCATTAGGCCCAACGACCATCATAAGATTTAATTTACTTTTTGATAATGAAAATGTTTTACAAAAAATTGAGGAAAAACACTCTTGTTTCATTGATGTAAAGGTACTTTCACATTCAAAACTTTAACCACTCTTATACTTACCTTTTTAGCATATATTTTGTATTGACTTGATTTCAGCTGTTTCATGTGCACAATGTAAGGTAGCACATGTTAACTAGTTTATCTTGTATTATATTTTCAGATATATGGAGTTTGGGAGTAATATTGTTTATGTTAGTCTGTGGTACACCACCATTTCAAGAAGTCAATGATAGTGAAACATTAACAATGATAATGGATTGTAAATATAAAGTTCCTTCTACTGTTTCTCCTCATTGTCAACAGTAAGTAAATATCATATTCTAAATTTAGTATATCTTAAAGCCATCTAAGGGTAGTGCTAAAGCTGCTATTTTATTTTATTGCTGACTATTCTGATATTCTGATTATAGTTTCACATCGGATTATATAAAAGTAAAAGCTAAATTTGAATAAATAGAATATTTCTGTAGCATGTTCCATTTACACGCTGAATACATCAGTGAACTCTGCAAACGAAAAACTGTTCACTTTCAAGCTGTTCTTTAGGTTTTTTCTTCACATATATGTTAAGTTACCCAAATACAGCAGTGAGCTAAGCACAAACTTGTAGACCTCAATTTTAGCATATGAAACTAGAAAAAAATCATTTTGTGAATAAAAAATATTTAATGGCCTTCCTGTCACATTAGGATATCCTCCTATTGTTGACTTGCAGGAATGCAGACACAATCTGCAAGATATTAGTACTGCAATAACAATGTCATGATGCCATAAGAGTAACATGTCATAGCATAGAAGTGACTTCTCAAAATTATCCAGCAGGTTTTTCAGGATTATGATTAAAGAAGTGGGTCAATTGAAAAAATTAAGCTTACTCATTAAAACATCAAGTGCATTGAGGTGTGGATGAAATTTCAATTTGCAATTTCTTCTTGTTAAGGCTAAACCCAACATAATGATAAAATTATTGTCAAGTCATCTTTATCTGAAGAAAGTTTAAACAATTATTTGTAAGTTCACCATCAGACAAAATGCAAAAAACCCATGTGCAAAAAAGAAGTTTAAAAAAGGTAAAATTATGAATTGTCTCTTCCTTAATGAGAGTAATCATTCACATCAACAATGTCAGATTGTTCATGTGTACTCAAATCTAGGTGTGACATTAAATTCTTTACTGAAATTTTGTTAAATTTAAACAGGCAAGCGGTCTGAGAAAGAGTTCCCACCAATATCTTTGTGAAAATATGTTGAATTTACCATCCATTTTAAAAAATATAAAATTTGAAGAAACAATTTGAAAGTTTTAATCTAATCTCCTGTGACTTTATTGGAACCTTCTATAATGTATAATCCTGATTTTAATCTATCAATTATGGCTGTCACTTTAGATACTACATTTCACACCACTAATGATAGATCCAATAGTGTGACATTCATTTTAAATATCAAACAATGTAATCATTACATGTAGTTGATATGGCATTGCCTTCAAAGAGAAAAGAATCTATCTATCTTTAAACTGGTAGTAGTTGTTTTGATGTTCAGACTGTTTTGATAACAATCAGTATAGATGTAGGATGAAAGTAAAGTATAATTACCAGAACTATTATAAACTATCATTCTTTGATATGGAATGGCTCCACCTATGGTCTAATTTGATCACTTGAGATAATAAATGGTATATTTCAGTTGATATCGAAATCTGACTATTATTGATCAGAGCTTGATAACTTTGTTGATGATTTATAGACACAGCTTTATGGAACAACAATCACTGGTTAAAATTTTTATGATACGTTTCTTTCGACAGGTTTCATTATGTGCCTGAAGATGATGGGGAAACATGTTGAAACGACAGGTTTCATTATGTGCCTGAAGATGATGGGGAAACATGTTGAAACATTACATAAAACTTTAATTGTTGTTCCATAAAGCTATGTCTATATATGGTACTCACAATTACTAAATGCCATTTAAAGACTTTGTTGATGATCATTAAATGGAAAGAAAACACATTGCCAAGAATATGGAAATTTCTCTTATAGATTCGATATAAAGGTGCATTTGAGCATATTTTTGCTGAGCAGTCTAAAATTACTGTCTAACAATTCATACTTGTACTAGGTTGCTGCATAGGCAGAAGTTATACAAATCTTGATAGGCCCATCATACTCTGGCATGGCATTTCATTTGGCAGCTTCTAGAAACACTGGATTAGGTCAGAGAACATTATGTGCCAATTAAATACCATCTCTGGCAATACAAATAAAACATGACTTGATTCTTCAAGACCTACTAAGCAACTTATAAACTGAAAGCTCAAACACTTTATTTTGAATTTATAGAATGTTTTCCTCTTTCACTTTTACAAAACTTATTAAATTCTGAGAGCTGATTGGATTAACTTTGTGTATAAAATTTTATCTTCAAAGTTTCTATTTATATTAATTTATAATTTTATATCTGTGATATTTGGTAATGTAGATGATAGAAATATCCACTTTTTATGGAATGAAAGGTATCGTCAAGTATTGATACATGACGTCTTGATACGATACATGTTTCATGGCATGACGTATTGCGATACATTGATTCACAGATATATTGCGCCAGCACTACTTGTAAGCCCCCTTCACCTTTTCCCATAAAAGAATTTCATCAGTGTCATTGTTGTTCACGTGTGGGGTGAATACAAGGACTAGATTTATGTTCTTTAAGAAGAGTTCCACAGAGAAGCATGCAAAGAACCACTGAATTTAATTATTTTAAATGGGCGACTGAATAAGCTTATGGAATATTTTTGTACAGCCTACTTTAAACAGTATTATTAACAACATGTTTCTGTTTTAATATTTCTGTATTGCTCTACAATTGATGTATTCAACACTATTTTAATAATAAAAATATTTTGTAATAGTATAATAGGTATTGACATAAGCAAATAAACAGCAGTGTCATTGCTAGTATTTAAAGTTCTATATAAATTGTTGGATTGAATTCTTAACTATAATTCACTCCTAGTCGCAATAGCTTTCTTGACAGTTTGGACCAATCTTTCAAAATCTTCTCTAAAAGTTACTGTTTTTTAACCTCTTTTTGTCACAGACTAAAACTAAACTGAGGATTCTTTTAAATATTTAAAAAGACAGGATATTTTCAAGTTGCCATTTTCATTCCAATAATCATTTACATGGCATCCTTTCAATTTTCTCAAGTTATATATAGCTATAATAGCTTTGTATTGATTTCTAAAACCTGACAATGACATCTGGTAAAATAATAATACAGTACCTAAATCTAGATGTAAATTGGGTAAATTGGATGTATGCTCAGGTAGGTAGTTAATAAAGGCTACAAAAAAACTGCTATTCAGCAGATGATTCTTTGGTGTGAACGATCAAAGCCAATTCAACATAGGGTTATTTTAATCAGGGTTCCACCCGACACCTTGGCAAATTAATATATAATGAAAAAAACTTCTCTTCCATCATGATATAGATTGATAGGTACCGGCAGTGAAAACTATAACAATTTGCCAAAATTACATGTATGTTAAAAAGATATTATTGGAATTGGCTGAATACCAAGAATTGTTCAGTTAAAAACTTGTGTTAGTATGGGATCTATTCTGGTTGTCTAATGAAGGTTATTTATAGACAGCAGGAAGTTTATTATTTGTGAAGTGTGGAACTCATTAATACTTCTATTTATATTAATTACAATTACTTCTTCCACTTACACATACTTGCAAATCTAATTTATTAGGCTGTACTCATTAAATATTAGATTCTGCATCCTATCTGAAAACCTTTCTCAAATGGAAGACATGGGTCAAAAGGCATAATGAGAATTAGTTATAACACTGAATGGGACGGGTTGGCCATCAGAATTATTAAGCTAAGATAATCAGTATGGTAATAATGTTCACAGCTCACCGTTAAAATTTGAAGCCTTCAAATTCATGTGTGTCCAGAATTATACGCATTTAAATGTTATAAAGATTCTTGATACACTGTCATATATGACACCATAGAAATAGTCAATTATGTGATTTCTTATACTTTTGAAGACTATTTACTTATGTTCAAAACCCAAATCAACCCTGAAAATGTCAAATCTGTCCCTCAAAGTCGTGTACATGGCTATGGGCATTGGGCAAAATCATTTTGTCTTAGCTGCAAAATCTTGTTAACAAATGTCTTATTTCACAAAAAGAAATGTATGTTAAATTTGTTAGTTGTACAATTAAAAAAAAAAAGATTTGTTTGTAGTTTACTGACTGTCTTGTCTAGTCCTGTGGATAGAAATAAATGAAGTATCTCTGTGATTGTAATTGCTCTTAATCTGTTTTTGTTCAGCATCGTTGTAATCTACATATAGAAATGGCAGGATGATTAACTAATCAATACCTATAACTTGCTAGAAAATACCTCAGTCTCCAGAATAAATGAGAATTGAGATTTAGTCTGACAATTCTCTTTAAGAGATGTCCCAGATGGGATGTGAATTGGAATTGGTAATGTTCATGTATTACCTTATACCAGATGTCTTATTAAGTCAGAAAAGAAATCAAATATACAGCCTGTGCTTAAAGGACTATGTTTGCTTTAGGTTCAGCCTGTCTATTAGTCCTAGTGACTGCCATACTCAAAATTTAATTGTATTTTTCTGTATTTGTATGATATTCATTTTTATATGCCCACACATTAAAAGTATATCAACATTGTCTTATGAATGCAAATTTGTTTTTGTTTGGATTATTTTCAAGTTGAAGGGACTTATGCATATTTGTAGATGGGTTAGAGATGATTTTCATAAAGATAAAACCTGCCATGAAATTCAATGTTGTGTGGGCTAACAGCCTTTTGGGTGAATGCTTGTTAGAATTTGAGTTGACATCTGAAAATTGTGTTGAAAAGTTTGAAACAATTTAAGCTACAACACAGATATTTACAGTTTAAGTAGTTCAGTGGTCGGTCGGTAAGATATAATTTACACTAATTGATAGTCCCTGAGGATATTTTCTAAACTTTATAATATTTATCACATACTCTGTAACTTGAATGAAATTTAAATTATTTACTTTAAAAATTTCTTATATTTCAGTTTAATATCCAGAATGTTAGTTAGAGAACCATCAAAACGAGCTAATTTAAGTGAAATATTAAGTAATCCCTGGTTAGTGTATGGATTAGAATGTGGTATAGATTATTTACCATCAAGTATGCCATTAATATCCAGAGAACATGTCTCAGAGGAAGATCATGAATATGTTATACAGAAGATGGTTGAAGGGAAAATAGCACTGAAAGAAGAGATTTTAGAGTGAGTATTAAGAGAATTTATATGAGGCTCTGAACATTTCCAGTCTAATCTTTAGTTTGTTTTTCTAAATTAACTGAACACTGTATGTTGTATCTCTTTAAACCCAGTGCCAGTGCCTATTGTTGAAATGTAACTCACATTTTTTTTAATTCTTTTTTGTCAAGTTGGAAACAGGCCTATCTCATGTAAAGATTAAAAATGGTTGCCAATTCTATCAAGATATCTTATTAAACAATTCATAGTAATCAGTATATTGACCAATCAGAAATATTTATATTATTGAGGTCAGTAGTAATGATGTACGCTAACCATGTTCTAGATCATTATCTGAGATAAAATGACTTATTAAGGGTATGGTTAGATCTAATGACAGGCCTATGATGTGCCATCATTCACAAGGTTAAGGTCATTTCAAAATTGGAGTGCCACAAATAGTCTTTAAGTATAATAGTTAAATTAGGTATCAACCAACCATATTATTAGTTTTTTAAAACAGAACATAATAACTCTGATTTGGCAGGAATATACAGTGATGTCTGAACTTATAGAGGATATTATTTTGTTTTTACAAGTAAATGATCTGTTTTGTGCCTTTTTTGAAAAAAATAATTCAATAATATTTATTTTATATCACCCAATATTCCTCCAAAATAAATAGATTTGTTTCGTTCTATGAAATTTGAAAATCTATTATATTTGTAATGTCCATTTCATGTCAGAGACCTTTTATTTGATTACATATAGATTACAATTACATAAGAATTATTTTCTCTACCATTGTAATTGTATATGTCTGAAAGGTTCTGTGTAATGAAGTCAATAGACAATTTTCTACCATCACATTAGCAGCAAGTTCTTCTTAAAATATCACCATTACTATTCACCCCTTAGACTTGAGTATTATTCTTTCCCATTTGATTGTGATTACATGTAGACTGTCTTGTTTCCTCTCTATTACTTGTAAAACATAAGAATGATATTAAGTTGCAATAAAAACTGTTTCAGCTTGACCTAGATAGACTTTGGCTAACAATTTTACTTATTTAACTAATTCAGGGGCTGCTTTCTTCAGTATGAAATTATTTATTAAAGGTATTGTAAAGAGGTTTTCTAAATTTGCTATGTGTATCCGTACAATGATAGCATCAATTTGTGCCATTCCAATTTTCAATCAGACATCTGTGGTTCTAGCAATTTTTCTGGAATTGCAGGAACAGACATCTGATTGAAAATTGGAATGGTGCAAATTGATGCTATCATTATCCCAAATACGCATACAAAATTGAGAAAACTTCTTAACAATCCCTTTAAGAGGCTTTCCTAGATTTTCTGATTAATGGTTCTTAAAATTCATTACCCTTGAATTAGATGTGGAATTGAACTTGAGGCACCATCTTGTTGAAACTTGGTACCATGTATATATTGATGAGATCTTGGTACAGTCCTCCTAATTTGGCATTAATTGAATGAATGTTTTAGTTATAGACCTTAAGGAAAACTCAGTATTTCTAACTTATAAATTGATGAGATATTAATATATATCAAGAGTTATTTTAACTACAAAGTATGCATTAAGAAATATTTGAGATAAGAAAATTTGTATTTTAGTTTATAAAGACACTATTATCTGACTATATTTCTGACATTTACCAGTGGATGTATATTTTCTTGTCTTGTCTGGCAGGCTATCTTGGCCAATGTCATTGTAGACAGATATAACAAAACCAATTATAACAAAAGTTTTATTTATGTGATCTGTGATCACAAAATCACTCAGTTCTCCCAGATCAATTAACATATAGTTTAATAAAAAAAAAAATTAACATATGGATGGTTACAGCTCTGCTTTTCTTTTTATGTATCTTATTTAATCAGCTGTTAATAGTATGTTTTGCATATTTTTACCATATTCTATTTATTTTGGCATTCTTTGACACTATGTTATGTGAAGATTTTTAAACACGATAAAACATAATCTATGTGTTTGTGTTGTCTACATGTTTGGTATGCACTATTATTATTATTAAATTGTTAAAGGTGCATTTGTTATGGTTTAAATGTTTCTATTAGTATATATGATTCAAACTGCTTGTTTTATACATTTCTGACATCATTATCTATTGTTAGGAAACAATACAATTCTCTGAGTCGATGGATTTTATCATGGTAACTGATTGGGATATGATTAGATGAATATATTTATCTTGCTTCCATCTTGAAATTGACAATATGAATGTTATCAATCAAGACATTTGCTTTGACATTTTGCTTGAATATTGTAGCTTATTTTATACATATCATACATTTTCTACTATATCATTTGTAATGAACCATATTTTTGAAATAGAAAATTGTGTAGATATATTCAATAGAGATAGTAGATTAATCTTATTGATGTAAACAGATATAGATAGCTCTCGGGTATTGAAGTGAATCAAGGGTAATGTGCCATGCTGTAGGAGAAAAGCAATAAAAGTTATATATATATATAACAGGACATTGACACACTATTACATCTAATATTTTGTAATTGAAAAACCTAGTACTAAAATCTCTTATAAAAGTATATTATTTACATTTGAATGTCCTCACCTTGAATACTCAGCCTTATGTTAAATAGATAAATTTACCTATCTTCTTATGATAAGATAAAATATATCATATAATACCATCATATCTCTTCATTTTTTGTTTTCAATGTTTTGGTATTTATTTACACTGACCAGCTATAAATATTTCGAATATCATGAATATTAAATACATTGTAACTTTAGTTAACCTTGGTTAGTGTGTCTAAATTTTGAGAAGGTGTGAATAAGGTAACATGTTCTACTCGGACTCTCTTCCGACTTTGTTAAATGATCAATGACTATTTCATGACCAGCCTATTAGACATAAGTACAAATCGGGCCTGTGAAGCAGGAAAGGGTTTAGGTTTTATACTGATTGGAATTAATTCATGAAGAAAACTCTTTAATGTGCTACATCAAACATTTTAATCTGTAGGTTATATTTATGATTTGGGAAGAGTTTATCATAATATATATACTATATAATTAAAAGTGTTGTCAATAGTCTGTAGCCTTGAAGTATATTTGGTATCTAGCCTTGGGTTCTGTCTATATTCCAATTTCTAATGTAAATAGTAAGCAGTGTTGATATTGACTCTGATTGACAAAAATATAATTATTGGACCGTTAGTTAAAATGTATGTCAAAATGAAAACTGCTTCTGTTTCAAATTGTATTTATACCATTTGCTATGACCTGACCTTCTATGACCTGACCTGAAATGTTTTGGTTTAGCAAGTTAAGTTAATGTGACAGAAAGACAAAGTTCTGTATGTATTGTAGAAATTACAATGAGTATACTTACATTTGAACAAAATTTCAATTCTGTCTGAAATGTTGAAAAACTATACATATTTCTCCATTAGTTCTGTGGTGTTGCTCAAAAAGTAATTATTTATATGGATTTTCAGTGCCAATTACAAGCCTACTGTTATACATCTTAGCTGATCTCCAGGTGCTAAAACACTATATAGCTGTAGGTTGTATTTATTATTGAGCCCTAGATGAGTTATTGTGTAAAGAGTATTTAGGTGTACTGTAATTATCTTGGTCTTATAGATTTGTATGTAATTATTGACAAGTAATCATTGTTCTTAACTTACAGACAGTTCTATCTTCAACTTTTACTTCCATTATTATCTTTATCTCAGCTAGAAATATTACTTAGACTAGTTAAAGAGGTTAACTCACAAACACTACTACTCTCATATTTTATTCTACATCTTAAATTGTATATACAAAACAGAATAAACCTTCTTGTGATGACCAGCAAACCTTGGAATGATATATAAAGTAATTTTGAAATTTCTAAATTAAGCATGAAGGCTTTCTTTAACTTATTAATATTTATGAACGTAACATTTAATGGTATACTACTTTTGATTTTATTGCATGTTTTACCTACTACATACATACTGAAATACTCATATTTAGTTTTATTCTGGACATTTTTTAAGTAGGCTATGCCCTTCAGCCTTATAACACTTGACATTTCTCACTCCTTAGCGCTATCTATAGAAATAATAGTCTGAATGATATTGAGTTTTACATACAAGAATTGGTTTAGACCAATGATCAATATTGTTAACTCTTGTGAGGACAGTAACCTAGATTAATAATATTGTTATGGACATTGTAAGCATTTCTTGTTAATGAAATAGAATCTTGCCAACAGTTTCCAATAAGGTATGGGCAGAATCAGTCTGCTTGGTGGTACTGTAGTGAAGTAGGACATATCAGTAGTGACTGGTATATAGACTTGTGTTCATTTATCTATAGTCCTGCTTTTTATTGGAATTGATAAGATCTCAGACAAGTTCTTACGTGACGTATTTTTGATGAACGGTTTTGAGTTGCCCTTGACTTAGTAAAAAAGCGTCAAAATTTGTTTGTGAACACAATAGAGACTACAGTTTTGAACTGATTTTAATGAAATGTGGTGTGATCATTTATATTGATGAGATCGTGGACAAGTTTGAACTTAATGATTTTTTGATGAACGGTTTTTGAGTTATTTCCCTTGACTTAGGAAAAACGCGTCAAAATTTTTTTTTTTGCCTTTGATTAGATCTGTGTGATTTAATTATTTGTTGTATTTGTGTTATTGATATTGATTTTTTAAAATTTTGTGGGAATTACTCAGCATAAATAACTGGCATATATATGTATATAATTGAATTCTTACTAATAAAATTTCTTCAATATGAGAAAGTTCTTACTTTATTCACTTAAGACTGTTTTATCATTTCTGACAGCTGCCAGTGGGCGTATGTTACCTTGCCTCCATATGATAGAATCTAAAATTGGAATATCCAGACGTATATTGTTATTGATGCTCCATTGTAATTTTCATCTTGTTGATCTAGCGTCATCTAATCACTTGACACGTACACTTTGTACACATGACCGTTTTTCGTAAATACTACAATTCAAGAGAATTTGCGGAGCAAAATTGAAAAAAATAAAATAGCAAATTTAGAAAAATGGATTTAGAATTTCGGTGAAATAAATTTTTGTCTGGCTCTGAAATTTGTATAAAATTGATCTTTTTATCGGAAAAATGCCGATTTAAAATATTAATACAAAGGGAATTCAATTTCACTTTATAATGTATATAGCATGTCTTGGAATGAATTTTAATAGTCCTGAGAATCAAGATACTGATTTTGCCTTTTTATACACCCACATTATAATGTCGTATATTGTCGTCGCCCCTGTCTGTCCATCCGTTGGTCCGTCCGTCAGTCCACAATTAGCTTGTGAACGCAATAGAGACAACAGTTTTTATCTGATTGGAATGAAATTTGGTGTGATCATTTATATTAATGAGATCTTGGACAAGTTTGAAATTGACAATCTTTGGATGAACGGTTTTTGAGTTATTGCCCTTGACTTATGAAAAACGGGTCAAAATTTGTTTGTGAACACAATAAAGACTGCAGATTTCATCCAATATAAATTAAATTTGGTGTTGATATTTATAGTGATGATATCTTGGACAAGTTCGAAGTTGGCTATCTTTGGATGATCGGTTTTTGAGTTAATGCCCTTGACTTCTGAAAAATTTGTTTCTGAACACAATGGAGAGTATAGTTTTCATCTGATTATATGAAATTTGGTATGATCATTTATAATGATTGAATTTGACAATTTTTTGATCAACAGAATTTGAGTTATTGCCCTTGACTTAGTTGAAACGCATCAAAATTTATTGGCGATAGAGGTAACAGTTTATGTCAGAATTTTATTAAATAATGTGTGTTTGTTTAAATCAACGATATCTTGCACATGCAAATGATTTGACACAAATAGGTGACCGCCCTTGATATACTGAAAATGTATCAGGAAAGTGGGAGTATCTTGCTAGACAACCACTTGTTAGGCTTGCAGCTATGAGTACCATGTAGCAGACAAACTCGCATGTTCTGACTCTATGATGCTGGTACCCCATTTGATAAGAGTTTAATGTTGACTGTATTTCAGAGAAAAGAATTTGAGTTACTAGGTTCTTTATGTTCATTGTTGAAAGATATTTTTTTGTATTTTTTTTTTTTTTCAGGTCTTTAGATAAAGATGGTTACGATCATATAGCAGCCACATATTATCTTTTAGTTGAACGACGTCTGAAAAAACATGAACAATTTCAACATCAACATGCAGCAGCCATGACCCATTTACGTAAGAAATCTGATGCTAGTCATGGTTCTGGTAAACCTCATTTGGAACCATTATCATTATCTCCACGGTATGTATCTCTCATCAGTCACAACATCTCAATATACAATATTTACCTCTTATATAATGGCAATGTCAGATAGTATGACATCTGTTGCCTATGCTTTATCATATATCTTCAACAACTCAAATACTATTGTAATTGGTAAAATGTCGATTTAATTTATGTCTTTGAATCATATCACTTATTCAAAGTCGTGAAAACTTTCAGGTTTTCTCTGTTTGCACACTTTTGGGATAGCTACACATTATCTTTATTGTCTACTGTTGCATGTTTCAATGGTCTTCACACAACCTGTTGATTAAACTGTCTATAATAAATCTGTACACAATATCTTATAAACTATAGGTGTGAGCCAGTTGAAAATTTCGCTTTTGGCGGAACGTTTATACGGTAATTGATTTTGCAATGATCTGAAAGCTTGCATTGTTACTTAAAATCAGGACCTAGCTTTCAATACATTTACAAACTGGCTGCTAAATTAGTTACACATTTCAACTCCCTAGGTTTCCAATTATACATAAATTAAATTGAAATTCCTGTTTATTCTAATTAAACTGTCAGCATTCATTGATACATCAAATTGGAAAGTTATGTGAGTTGAATGACTAATATTATGCGCATCATTAATAAGTGTTCAATGATAAACTGTTAGAGAGAATGTTGTTATGTATGACCCAAGAAAGCACAAATTTAAAAGCATTAAGCGTTGTTAAGTTGATTGTTACTTGCATGCTGTTATTCTAACAATAAATTGTACATTACACATATATAATGGTGAATTCTGTCAGAATTATATGATGTTCAAACATAAATATATTTTGGTTCGTTCTGGTTAGTTTTTGGTTTATTGTCCTTTTTGCGGTGTTTAGTTTCACCTCTCCCTATTATTTGCCTTTCATCATCATTAATACATCTGAAATTTCTGTTTCATTTTTTAGCAAACAGAAGGAACTAAAGAAGACAAAAACAGCTCCTTTAGGATTACAATGTTTACCTACTTCTGATATTATAGAACCCTTTTCTAATTTCCCATTAGGTTTAAATAGCCCTGGTACCAAACCAGAATTTGTCAAATCTATTACTGATTCAATGACTCTTGATAGAAAAAATAGTCAAAATAAGAAGAAGAAAGCTATTATATCTGGCGCAGTTAGTCCACAAGTTGACATTAAACCATTATCAGTTTCGGAAGCACCTCCAGGCTCCTATAAAACTCTTGAAAGTAAATCACCAAAGAAACCTCAGAAGGCATTTTCTAAAATAGCAATACTTAGTTCATTTTTTGAAAGAAAAGCTGTAGCTACTGCCTCAGGAAACACCCCTGCTGCTGAAAGAAAAGCTGGCTTTTTCGTCAAACAAGGAAATCGCAAAAAGACAGAGAAGTAATTGTCCATAATTTGGATCCCAATAAATGTTTGCAAGTCAATAGATAGTGTTTTTGTGGATGCATTCAGAGTAATCTCCCCTTTTTTCATCTCTGCATCAGCTTTACTTTCAGTCATCTCTTTAATACAAGTAGCCCTTCTAACATTCCTAAAATCACTTACTTAGATCTAAAATTACAGCTTTAAGAATTTTGTTTAGATTTAAACAAATATCAGTTAGTGATATATGTACAATTGTAGATTAGCAGTTTTATTATTGAATTAAACTAGAATTATTCAAGTCAGTATTTCTTTCAAAGCAATCTATGAAACATAGTATAAGACCATGCAAATTTAAAGTGATTTTAACAATGTTGCATGTAATCTAATAAATATTTCTCCAGTCAATGTATCCTTATTTTCTGCCGAAAAATCATTTTCATTTGCAGAAATATATCATTTTAATTTGTTTTGCTCCTATCCATATTGTTCAATTTCATTTTTAATCATTTCTGTGATTAATTTTATTTCATTTCTCAGGAATGGTGTGTGATATGACCCCACATGTATTTATTTTATCATTGCTTGAATTTATAATGGTTGAATTGATTTGAATTAAGATGCAGAACACACTTCCTCCTATATAATTATTTAATTTACCAGCGTTATACATAAATATGTAACTTGTGTATGGTAATACAGTGTACTAGTACAATACAAATCAGTTGATACAACTTCAACAATATGATTATTATGAAGAAAAAAAAATACCAACAATTAAGAAATGTAACCATTACTTTTACTAAAAACCAAGGAAATTAAAATGAATAGCCACACCATGGTATACATTTCAATTTTACGTCTTAACTCTACGGCACAGAAATAATTTTTTTTTTTAAAGTGTAAAAATTAGTAGTATTTGTTTTATTATGACATCAATTTCTTTGTTTCTAAGGGTCAAAAAGAAGGGATTAACAACTACTGTCGCAACACTTAGTTTTCCATGTGATGAGAATTATACTAAAGGGTAACAACCACAAAATATCTTTATATTGCTACCCGTAAACCATATATCTTTATATTTTTTGCCTTGTTTTGTTTCAGTGATAAGTCAGTGAGCGTTCTATTTCTTATCCTCATTTTTTTTTTTATTTTGCTTTTAAGATTTTGACATGGCTTCAACTTGTAAAGACATAATTTATGCAAATCATGCAATGCTTTCAAACAGTATCAGGCACGGCTTAATTTGCAAAATCAGTATGTTTGTTGACAAAATTCGAGTACAACAAATGAAAGGTTTAAATATGTCTAGCTTCATTTAAACTTTCAATTGATATATATTTCGTGTGAAAAATTTTACTCGAGTTTTGTCAACAAACAAAATATCTATATTATTTTAAACTTTAAACTTTTTATTTGAGGATTATTATACTTATGACAATAAATGACATTGCAAAATGTTTCGGGGGAAACAGTATTGGTGTTGGTTTTATTTCTTACCTCAATATTGTGTGTGTGATATGTGCATGATTGTTGCAAGAATGTAAATAATTTAAGTTTGATATAAAAGACTGAAATATAGGTAATCAATATATTGGTTAGAAAACTGCATGATGTTAAGCAACTGTGGAACTTGTATTATGTGAAAAATCCTTGGCCTTATTAACTGAAATTCTATGCTAGAAATAACATTTATTTTAAAGAGGTTATCAGTGATTACTGTACATGAAATAAATATGATAGCCCAGATTGATTCTACTGACCTGCTTTTCTATTTACAAACACAATACACTGCTCTAGTTTTCATTCCAGATACTCATTGTAGGTGATGAAATAGGTTCAGCATCGCACAAATTAACGACAATTTGTATTTGCTAGATCAAAGTAACAAATGTAATGATCATAATCTTTGGTCAAATCTATCAGATTTATTGACCTTGTCCTTCAAACAGATGTGAGATTAGTATTGTGTTTTGTATATCACACATTTTTTAGTTTTTACAAAAATTTCTTTTCACTATTTAATTGATGTAGCACCCACTGCCTTCTTTCTTTAAATTATTGAATTACTAAGGGAAGGATTTTTCTAAGGATAGTTCCATGGAAAGATTTATACTACATTATATTAAGGTGAAAGAGTGTGTGATTATGTTTCCATCAGTTAACAAAGCCCACCCGAGTTAAACATTGCGAAGTGAACCCTTCCTGTGCATGAATTCAAATCAAATATGTAAAAGATGAAGTTAATTGAAGAATATTTCTTGAAGTTTTAATATATATATATATATAAAAAATCACTTTATTCTATAATGTTCATATAAAATGTTACACTTTCTCACATCTTTAAATCTATGCATTTCTTCAATTTGTCTTGAATTTCTTTTTTTATTAATTTAATATTCTTATGTTTTTTAGAGTGATGACCCAAAGTACAAAGGATAAGGACACATCTAAGACAGGCTATGTACAGTCTTTGCTCTCACCACCAGGAGTACACCCTTCTGCAGGTAGTTCTAGAAAGAAGTCAGTTCCGGATACAAGCAACAAACCAAGTCGAATGCGTAAATGCAGCTTGATAAGAGAAGAATCATCAGAGACTTCGATTTGTAAAGAAGAGTTTATGGAAGTAGAGGTTGAACCCAGGCCAGTGAAGTCAATGGAAAATCTGCTTGATATAATTGATGAACCTACATCTTCTACGCCTATTTTGAAGGTAACTTCACCAAGTCATGATCAGCCTAAAAGAACTTTGAAATCTGTATGTAGTTCACCTCAGTTACTAAATCAGATATTTGAAGAAAATGAATCTGATGATGAAGATGATATTGTACCCTCAAAATTTCCTACAAATGCCATGTTTGTCAAACACAGTGGTATTGCTTCACCTGAAATACTACGAAAATATGAACAAAGAACAAAAAGACGAGGAGCTGGTCAACGTGGTACAAGCTGCAGCAGCTCAGATGCTAGTGACAATGATGAAGCTGAAGGCAGATCAAGGAAAGATAAACTAAAGCATAAGTTTGCTCACAGAAGAGACAGTAGTGATCATTCTAGTGATACTGATGGGCCTAGTGGACATGGTGGTAACTATGGCAGTGGTGCCAGATTTAATGGTGGAGGAGGTAGTAGTGGTGGAGGAGGTTCTGGACCTCCTAATTCTCAGGATAAAGATGATAGAAATTCAAATCGAAAGGATAATAGTGGTGGGAAATCTAAAGGACATAGACAAAATCATATCGGACATAATCTTGATGTCAATATGAAAGTGCTGACTAATAGACTAAGTCAAATTAGTGCTAAATCAGTGTCGACTCATAATGGAAATTGTAGTCACAGTCCTCAGAATTTAAATAGTCAAAATACAGTCAGTCAAAGTTCTTTCACATCTTTAGCCAGTCATTATATTGGACATACTGATACAGAGTCAATGATGGAGATACAGTCAAGAGCTTTTAGTGATATTGGACAAGAGTATGAACCAGTAGAGAAGAAGTCTCTATGTACTGATGACTGTCAATTGAATGGTAGTTTAAAATCTACTAATAAAATACTAACTGATATTAACAGTAATGGTATACAACCAACATATTGTAAACCAGACTTATCACAGTGTATTGTAGTACCTAGTGTAGAATCTAAATGTTGCTCTGTCGTCTAACTTTCTGTCGTTTTATTTTATGCTCAATTCTTTCCTTGCTCTTTATTATTTCTCATTCATGTTTCAAGACTTATCAGTTTCAGTGCCCATTTTATTCATCTTGCTTATAAATTTGTGATAATCTTTTTAATAACTTCATAACACTAATTACGGAATGTAATGACACTATCAAAAAATTTTATCATTTCAAAATCATGCTTTTAATTTTCCAAACATTTCATTATTTTTATTGTATAATAGTCTTTTAACTTTCATTTAAATCATCAGGATTTTTTTTACATTTCCATATGATTTATACACATAGGTTCATGCATGCTATTCAGATAAGCGACTATACAGATTGTTGCACTCTTCCATATTTGAATGAAGCTTAAGCTTTTATATTTTGGCGCCATTGAAAATATTACTTTCTGAAAACTAGTCAATCTGTTATGAAGCTCATGTTGGATGAAAACTTTCAGTAAGAGTTTAATGTGAACTGTAGATGTGTGTAATGGATATTTTTATCAATGTTGACGAAATAACTGCTGGGTTTGAGAATATATTGTTAAATTAAAAAGGCAATTTTTATAAAATATTTGTACCATTTCGATTTCCTGAAGTCTCCAAGAATCTTAAACAGATAATACCTCACCATTACAAGTACCAGGCAAGTCAAATGGTCTTTATGAAGTCTAAATCTGGTTACATTCATTCTTTATTACTGTAACCACAAATATCTTCTGGGAAATCCAAATGGTGCCAGTAGAAAGTTGTAAGTGTTCCCTATTATTCAAAGGTAAAAATCCTCTTTTAGGTCCCTGTAATATTTTCAGTTCAGGCCTTTGTTTCTCAAAAATTATCCAATAGTGAGGAACTTTACTAAATAAAAATTAATCTGCAGAAACAGGGTCAGCCATCTTTAAGATGGGATCTTATGAATAGTTGCTGAATTGGAGAGAAATACATGGTATTAAACCTGTAAATTCCACGATATAAATTTCATTATTTATGATGTTACATTTGTTAAATTGTTTGTTAAAGAAGTTGCTGTTTGTTATTAGTGAAGTGCCTGATGAATTGTACTGCAGTTTTAACCCTTTGTATCACTAAATGGAACATTGTTGGCAATAAAGTCACCTGTGTTTTCAAAGGTTTAATGTTATTATTTTTTGTTAAATCCTTCAACTTTTCCCTAATTATGTCAAAATCTTTCTACTATTCTCATATTACATTCAAAATACTATGATAAGATTATGACAGTGTAGAATTACATCGAAATGAAGTTTTTTTTAGAAACATTTTCATGATATATTACTAATGAATTTATGAACTCACAGATTTTAGATTTTCATTTTATGAAATAGATAAATCTTGTAGATGGTGATCATGGATTCAGAAGTAGTATAACATTCAGATATCAAAGGTTTTGTAAACAGGAGTGTAAAATAGAAAATTGTTATTTATTGAAAACCATGTAACCTCTATATTATTGACCAAGCAATGAAAGTATAAGGGCTATTTACAACATAGTTTTACCTGAATCCACAAAACTTTTAGTGTTTTGAGCTGAAGATGGCAGCCTCTTTATATGTTGGCAATATCAAATTCCCCTTTTAAAATTCTTGCAAGGGAGATGGAGAAAGATTTAATATCAGATAGTTGAAAATAAAAAATGTTTTGTGGAAGCAAGGCTAGAGAAGTTTTTATATATTTTGTAAAATTCCTGTGCTGGCATGGGTTTGTGTATATAAAATAGGTCATTTGATGTTATATTTAGTTTGTAAATATACAGTCATATTTTAAACTGCTTATAGAACAATATTTTTAATTTTGTGTTGTGAAATTGCTTCAGTATCAATTATTTTGTGCTTAATTGGCTCATGGAAGATTTTGATTTTAAGAAAGTAAGATTTTCCGATTTGTACTTGAAACTAAGATATATTTGTGTTCACATTTAACCATAATTAAAAAATATTATTTAACCTGGTGGTATTTTTACCCTTTAAGTTTATATATTAGATGTTATTTACCACTGGGGGTGAACAAACTTTAAGATGGTGCAATTTGGAAACAATATATATCCATGTACAGAATAATATATTCATTGTTATATATTCTTCCCAAATTGCATTACTTACATGATTTAAAAGTATTACATTGTATCACTGAAATTATTATAGTTATAGTTATAGAATATCCAGTCAAAAAACAAAATGAAAAGGGAGTGAATGCTAGGTTTATAAAAAAAAAAACAGCAATCAATGATTATCATGACTCAAACTTGTCACTTTCGAAATGTTCGGTTTTTTCATTATAGGGAGTAATGCTTGTTAAATAAGCTTCATTTGATTTTAACTTTTACAAAAACTGTCTGATTTCCCAAATTTTACCATCTTATATTCAGCTTGTCATTACAACTTTATCTGTTTCAAAATATGGTTTCTCAAAATACACATCCTCTTGAGTTCTTCAGAACATTTTTAAAAAATTTAAAAGAAAACTCTTGGAAAGTTGGCATCAAACCCTCTCTTTGCTAATCCTTTAAATGGAAGAACAAAACAGGACATAAATTTTATTTATATTTCATTGGATATTCTTCATCATTTTGTAACCCCAAAACTCTGCCTTAAAATTTTAAGAGTGTAAATGTGTTTTTGTGTGAACATTGAATTGTAAATTTAAATGGTATGTAATGTGTTTTGTTAAAGTGCAGCTCTACTCCCTGCACCAGCCCTGTACATTTCTTACATCTGTATTCTTAGTTTCACTCTAATCTATATTCTTATCTTTTAATCTTTTTATTTGTAAATATATTCTTATTTTAACTTGAAATTTCTCCACCTTGATCCAAATATCTTAAATATTAAAGGGATTTTGTTGTGTAAAGATTTGCTTCACCATTTGTAGCTCTATTTCAGCTATCTATAATTCAGCTCTATTGACAAATTAAGCAAATGTTTATTCAACTGGATCCCTTAAGAAGCTTAATCCCATTACTTTTGTTCAACAAACCATTTTCTGAGAGAATTTTGCATAGTCTTTAATATCTACAAAGCCAATTGCTCCCAAAATAGCTACCTGTAATATGTCAAAAAAAAAAAAAAAGATCCCAATGCATTTAGAAGATAGCTTAAGGTAGACTTGAGAATTTTTTTTTATAAATTCTTAAAGAGCCCACATATTTTATTATTTCTCCCGTCTATAATATGTATGGTGGTGTTTATAACCCTGTGAATCAATGTATGATGTAGATATAAACATTGTATCCCCATCTTCCCCTCTTACCCTTATACAGTCATGTTTGTATCTAGGGTTATATGAAAAGTAATAAAACTGTGTTATTAAAGTAGTGTAGAGTTTTAGTTTTAGTGATTGTCCCAATTAGTGAAAATGTGTGAAAGTGTCATCAAGTTTGACCATGTATTTCGGGTATATGCAGAATTGAAAATTGATAATGATATGTTTTCAAACAAATTAAAGCCACTTCTAATAGCTAATTCTACAGGTCATAAGATTGTCTCAAAATGAGCTCTATCATTTGACAAGGCACATATTTACACAACACTTTTATCTTTCCATTTTTGGCACATTTTTGGCAAAAGTGAAAAGACCTTAATACGGTGTCATTGTTAGAAATAAGTATGAATTGTTTCTTGTATATGATTTACAAAATGCACACAATTCGGATGAATGAAACCTTGGGAGACCAAAAGAGATTCAAAATTCAGTTAAAGATAGCTGTCGCCCTTTATTCTTGGTATTCAACGCGGTGGTTCAGTCTCCCGTATCTGGAGGTAAGAATAGGAGCAGACTGACGGGGCAACTTTTATGGATAGAGATTCCCTGCATATAAGGTCTGATGGTGGTTCTCGGAAAAAAAGGGATTTATATGGTGCATTCTGACATATAACTTTAGAATAGAAATCATATTTTAAATTCTAAAAAATATAAAGTGTACGTTTTTTGCGGAAGGGAGGATGGGGGCGTTACCCCTGCTGGCTAACCAGGGTACGATAGGTCGAGAGATGTAGTTCTGAGAAGCTGACTAGCCAGATGTGTCTTAGGCCGGATGGGACTGTGAAAATTGTTGTCCTTGCATTATTCTATAATTCATGGCTTTCTCCGTCTTCATTAGCCATATCAAGTGCAGGATATAAAATATAGATGATATTCGCGCAAAGAAATAACCCTCTTTGGTCACATTTCCTCCTAACAAAGAAGTCAAACTTGTTTTGTTTGACTTTCTTGGTCTATGTGATTACAGACAGTTCAACCTGAAATATTGCACAATTAATATAGGCATGTATAGTATTTCAAACTATTTTCATGGTAAAAAGGGAGAGTCCAGTTGATAATATTTGATATTTGCGCAGTTTTCTACAGTTTGCATCAGTAGGCGTGTTTTGACGTGGATATTTTTGTGTGGCTGACATAATGTTATTATAGTACTTTGATGTATTCCCAGCACCTCACATTCTATATAGAAATCCATAGATGCGTAAAGAGCGTTCAAACAATAGTTTGACAAATCAATTTAATAAAATTGATGCAATAGGTTTCGCTAGGCATATTATCGATTGTTTCTACATTAAAATAAAATATTTTCCAAAAAAGTAACAATTCACAGATACAGTTGCCCTTGAGGTAAGTTTTTTCACAGTTAAACAAAATGTTGAAAAACACAAAAAATGTTAGATATTGGCATCTGTATTCTGAAAGTAAGGGTTAACTTGACTTGTAGATGGTTTAATGTTCGATGTGCCTCTCGTGGATAAGTACGACGTCCTGCTTAAGTTTGCACTAATTGCTTAATTTATTGGTAGGTGGATGCTTAAAAGTATAAAGCATAATACACACCGACATAAAGGTAAATTACTACCTCTTAGGATGACCAAAAAATTGAAATTTTAAACCTTGGCAAAAATGAGTCTATTTTCATCAGTGGACCTGCATAGTGTACAACAGAATCCCTCTATAATCCAAAAAATCCATAAAACTAAGTAATAATTCATTAAACTAAATGTTGAAGCATGCTTAGAAGTGTGTTTCAATAATCATTTAGTTATATCGTCTCAAAAGGTCAGATGCGCCATTTTGTGGGACCAATAATTCTTTATTCTCAGAAAGGGGAATATTTTGGCTTTGTCAATCAGTGATAGTGTTCACAGATCACCTACGAAATTTGAGCTTTCAAATCCATGTGTCCAGAATAATCGACGTAGGCCTACTACGTCTTAGAATGAACATAAAATTTGATTAATAAACAATATGAGTATATATTCATCAGTGAACTTACCTGGAGTCATAAAGTTACAACAGAATCCCTGTAAAATCTAGAAAATTGGAAAATTCATAAAATTAAGTAATTATTGAGAAACACTTAGTCATAATATTAAGCGTTTTTCACTAGTTAATTGCATTTTTATTAAGTTTTTTTTAGATTTATCGGATTATATAAGGATCCTGTTATGTTATTTATGACACCGGGTATATCTACTGATAAATATATGCAAGGAAGTATGAAGAATGGGGTGTGGTTTGGACACTTTGATATTGCTGAAAATGATAGGCGGATAGCTGAAATATTGAGTATGCAACTGGTAAACTAAAACTTGTTGATTTTCAACCATTAACTTTCGGTAAAATCGTTTGGATTGATATTTTGGTATCCATCAAGTGAAACAGAAGTTTCAATGCAAAAATAACGTATTGTCTTATTAAATATAACAAAACATTATAATATTTTATTCTCAGGTACCTTCTGAGGGTACCAGAATCTCAAGTTAAAACTCGATTTTCACTATGTGGGAGAGTCACTGTTGTTTGTATATTTGTCCAAGCCCTTCAAATTAACAACCTTTTGATATGTTTAAACAAGATATAGTATTATATGTCGGTGTTGCTAAGACTCATAATAACAATGGTTTTATGATTTATATCAATCATTTCCCATGCAAGTCTATGGTAATTTGTATGCCTTTTGTGTGTGTATATGCTATTGACATATTACTCCTGTGGCATATCATTGTGATTATGTTTTCTGCTTATGTCATAATTATTTTAAAATATCACTTCCTTGTTGAATAGAGAAGAGATATTCGATCAGGTATGTACCTTTTGTAGAAATATTAAAACAGAACTTGAACGTTGTTATCCTAAATGTATATATTTTGTTAAGAACAAGTGTCCCTATATGATCCGAATCAACCCAATATGATATTGTTCCTTGTCACATATTACAGAGTTAATTTGGGATTAAATGCGATTTTCTACCTGTTCAGTAATAAATTAAAGGGATATAGTCGTGTAATTAATTGTAGGCCTATATCATCAGCTAATGAAGGTCAATATTTAATGTATTTTTAAACCAACTCTTTCATAATGCACCTGTGTTTTTAAAACTTTTACTAACAATGGAAATTCTGCAGAAACGAAACTTATATTATTTCCATCAAATAATCTGGTTATGAAGTTACATACATTGTAATTCAAACAACATATGAGGGCTAGCTACCATACCAAGTCGATGGTTTTAATTTATCTCTCAACAAAGTACACACTTTTGTTCGTGATACTCTTTGATAATAATGTGCACAAATATCTTATGAGAGATGCCCACATCATGGCAATATGACAATGGCAGTGGACGATCGTCGATCAACCACCATCATGTCATGTACTCGGGTTGTTTTCCAGAATGGTTATTGTTGAAGACCTTCTTGAACACCGGTCATCGCCAAAGCTCTCTCTGGTGCCAAAGAATTTCTCATCCCCTTCTTCACAATTGTAAAAGGAAGGGGCATCATCCCCTAAAGTGGAGACCAGGTCAGCATGTGTCTATGTTAGCACTTTTATTTTCAGGAGCAAAATAAATACCCTTAAGTCAGTTTCGGATGATTTCATTGGTTTTGTTTATAAGACG
Source organism: Lottia gigantea (assembly GCF_000327385.1). NCBI lineage: Eukaryota > Metazoa > Mollusca > Gastropoda > Lottiidae > Lottia > Lottia gigantea. The sequence goes on along the minus strand of NW_008708797.1, from coordinate 973,743 downwards.
GTCTCGTACAATGATAATAAGTACTTGCTGTTGGGGAAAGGTTTCAATTTCAGTCCAATTAAGATACCCACTTCAGTGTAGAACTTTTCAGCCTACCCTCGTACAGACTTACATTTTTGTTATTATTAGCTGATCACCTGTAGTAAACTACATACATGTACCAAATTAGCGTAGTCTATATTGGAAAACGGGGGACGTTGTGGATTCTAACTGAATACATCACTTGAATGGTATCTTTGGTGGCATTCGTTATGGATCCACTATTGTTAATATAATTTTACAATATTTTGCCTATTGAAATAAGCGCGGACATAAGGAAACTCAAAACAAAAAACATGAATTTTACGCTTAGGCCTATCAATTTTTGGTGAAGTGGGGGTGGGGTGACTTTTCTAAGGTAACATTGATTTGTTAAAATGAAAAAAAGGGCTATAAATTTTTATGTATAAAGAATAAATACTTCCATAGATAACAGTTGTTAATTCGAACAGGATCGGGCCATGTAAACACAGGACACTTAAGGAAAGTAGCGACTTCCTTAAACAATACATATATAAATCGTAATAGTGATCATCTAATTATACTATAGTTAAAGTATTATTCAATTTCAGTATATTTAATACACATTACAGTATGTATTCAAGATATAGAAGAAGTACTCCAAGTTATAATAGAATAGACTATCGCCGAGGTCGAGAGCGACGCTATAACAGCAGACCATCAACAGATAACTGGTTTAAAAGATTTGCAGAGCGATGTAGTTGTCTACCTGAAGATTCAGACAAACAAACTATTGGTGGTACAGAACACATAGGTAGGCCTAACTATATGCTTGCAAAATAGATATAGATATATATAAATTGCTGTAATATTGTGTAGGCATAATGAATGAAGATTTCCCCAACACAATTAAAATTTTCATATGTTGGCTTGTGCCAATTTACCATATATTTATGAAAAAAGCCAGATTTTAACGATAACTCAGAATGAAACAAGTAATAATAACAATAGCAATTCAAGGAGTTTAGAATCAGCCAATTAGAACTCGCGTTGTGATGGTGCCAACCAATCAATAAAAAAAATTAATAAAAGATGATTTGTTTTATACACAGGTCTTCTTGAGTTTAAAACATATCGTAATCTATGCAATTTAATTATAAGATAAAAGTTCGTACAAGCAAGACAATTCCGTGAATCAAAAATCTCCTCCAAAGAATGATAAAATCGGGAGTAAAAATTGTAAAGAGAAGAACCATCAGGTGTTTCGAAAAGCATACTATGGATTGCCTCGCGCCCGACAACCGCCACTACTATAATGGTCAAAATCAAAATATGATTTGGAAGTTAAAGAATGAAGTAACCAAGGAATAATCTGTAGGCTTTAAAGGGACATAATTCCTTCAAATATGGACTCACTCCACTAATTCATTTGCCATCTCTTCCCATGTTAAAACACGAAATTCAACCTTCTATAACTTTTTCCAGAAATCTCGTTGAAAGCTTTCCAACATGTCGAATGAAAGCCTGACCAATTCTCAATGTCTCCTAAAAAATTCATTATATGATGACCATGAAAATTTTGAGCTACTAAAATTGAAAGTAGACTACTACCGGTTATACTCATCCGCTAGATGTTGGCACTTCACAAAACGACTATTTTTAGAATTAGCCTTCTGCCTTTAAGTCTCTCATCATCTCACCAAATCTGAAAGATAATGCAATTTCAGACATCAAATTCCAAATCTAGACCAAATTTTACCCAAAAAATAGGCAGGCAAAAACCCCAAAAGGGAGAGAGAAAGAAGATTTCTAAAAATAGCCTGGACTAAGATTTCTGAAAATAGCCTGGACTACATTCCTATACAATCAATCATTTGCATAAAATGTTTTGTCTTTTCTATATATCACAGAGTATCTTACATTCAAACGTGGATAATTCTGGACACATGGATTTGAAGGCTCAAATTTCGACGGTAAGCTGTGAACAATGATGATTGGTCAAAGAGAATGAAGCATCTGCCCCTTTAAATGTGTAATTTTGAATGCGGGAACGTTGAGTTCAGAATCAGCCAATGAATGCTCGCGTTGTCATGGTTCCAACTAATCACTGAGCACTGTCTTTAAAAAAAATGTTATTTCTTTACAGACCTTATCGAGGAAGAATTGACAAGTGCTATTAAAGTCAAAAACATTGAATTGAATATACAAGAGAATACAAAGAAACACCATACATCAAAATATGACTGTACAAGAGAAGATAGAAAAGAAAGGGGAGAAGAAGATGGGAAGAAAATACCAGCAGAATTAGTTGTTAGACGTGGTGATGAATTTACTCTTACAGTCACCTTTGATAAACCGTACGATAGAGAGAATGATAATCTGTCGTTTATATTTAAGACCGGTTAGTTTCATTTAGATTTATATGATATTACAGTTTCCAAGTAAGCTTTAATTTATGACACTGGCCCATTCAAGTTTAGCCCATATCTAATATAAATAGAATTGTTTCAACTCAAGTGAATCTTCAATCCCCATTTTCACAGACAACTGTACTGTTGTGCCAAGCAATGTTCGATGGCGATGCTTTAAAATATTTAGCCAATCACAGGTCATACATAGGTTATGCCGAGATTTTTTTTTCTTCTACTATTTTCTTCTGATTATTAACATTAAAAATCATTTCAGGAGAATTTCCTTTACCAAAATCTCGAACCCATTCTACTTGTAAGCTGAGTGGTGAGAAAACCTACAAACCAGGAGAATGGGGGGTTAGAATAATTAAAACAGGAGACGAGACAGAGGAAGGCAAATCACCATCTGTAACATTCGGTATATTTATACCAGCTAATTGTGTGATAGGAGAATGGAAATTTGTCATTAAGACGATTATTGATGTAGAAGATGGAAAACAGAAATCAGTACGATATGATCACCCAGATCCTATCAAAGTTCTACTAAATCCGTGGTGTAAAGGTGGGTAAATATAAGAACTTATATTATAGCTGACCAGAATCTCATTTGGTTAATTATGGACAATCCGGACATTGGATTTGCATGTTGGAAGTGATAACTAGTGATATTGATTGTGGTATATAAAAGCGATAGATATTATAGTAGGCTTTCTATATAGGTTTGTATATCTTCTTTAACATGTATTTCAAACACGATTTGATAATCTATTTGATTTGTATGTATTTGAGTTTGGTCAAAGGCATTAATTATTATTGTGTAGCACTAACTGTAGGCCTACTATACTGTACTATAATATTCGTTACTCATAACGTATACAGGTGTATAAAGCCCTACACTGCATTTGAACTCAATGATGTATGTAATAATAATCATTTAAAATATTTAATAGAGGACACTGTTTATTTACCCACCGAGAAGTTATTGGATGAATATATTTTAAACGATGGTGGTGCTATATATTATGGTAATTATAGACAGATTGGTTCTCGAGGCTGGAATTTCGCTCAGGTAAGTTATGTGGCTCATTAGAACAGTCCTTGACGACTCATGCAATGGCATAGTGATATAGTAAACATATATAGAATTGTATGCTTGAAGTCAATCAGCCTGCTTCATAACCTAGGAGCAACTTCAGCAAATGCTGGAAATACCTAATATTATAAAAGAACATTAATAGGCTGAAGACTATGGCGCAAGGTAGGTAAAAGAGGAACATTCTTCCACGTACTAAATTGGATAACATTTATTACACAGCAATAGCCACTGACTCTGCTCGTAGACAAGACTCACTGTCTTTGTAAAGCTCATGAGTTCCAGTCAAAACAAGACTTAATTGAAATTGGGTTCCACTAGCATGCTCAAACACTCTGCGACCTACGAAACACCGTTTATACCATTATGTTTTATTTGACAGTTTTCCGATGGTATTTTGGATGTAGCACTGTTCATTTTACAAAAATCGTTTGGTTTTAAAGTTGATGGAAATATGGGTGATCCTGTTTATATAGCTAGAGCTTTTTCTAGAATAGTGAGTACGCCATCTTTGTACTCAAGAAGTAATTTACAGTGTTAATTGAAGATTGGAACTGGAAGGTTGTTGTCTAATTAAGTCACGTCACTTGAGTGATCAAGATTTTTAGAGTCATAATGGCTAGATCTGGGAAGTGGACAAATTGTTTTTCATCTTTGCATAGACGAAACCTTACCTTGGAATTTCAGTAATTTTCAATAAAGGTTCCAATTATTCGATGCCATCCATAATGTAGTCTATGGCGCTCTGGCTTTAACGGAGTTCCACCTCTTTCTTATTTTATGAATAAGATATACTCCATAAAAACACTGCTGGTGACTTTGTTGAAATAACCACAAAAAGGAACCAATCCTGGCATCAGATATCGCCCTTACCTTGAGAGGAAATATATTGTTTTGATATTGAACACATTTCAGGTAAACAATAACGATGATGCCGGGGTTCTGGTAGGGAATTGGTCCGGAGATTATAAAGATGGCACAAGACCAACAGCTTGGGTGGGAAGTTACAAGATATTGATGGAATATATGGAAAAGGGGGAACCTGTAAAATTTGGACAGTGTTGGGTTTTCTCTGGAGTTTTGACAACAGGTGTGTATATAAGGTTATTAAAAATTACATGCTAGAAAACATACACAGATTCGGAAATACGTAAGCTTATAATATGTCAACAATGAAATTACACGATCGCCATAAAAAATATCATTCAAACACTTTTTTGTTTGTTTTGTATGTTTCTACATGCCTATTTTCAGTATGTCGAGCTGTAGGGTTACCTTGTCGAAGTGTTACTAACTTTATGTCAGCCCATGATACTGATATGAGTTGTACTATTGATAAAATATTTGCAATTGATGAAGAAGGTGATTTAAGCGAATGTGAAGGATATGGAGATTCTACTTGGTAAGGTTCCGTTTTGAACTGTCAATCCTCGTTATTCATCGTTATATGTGACATTTCTGTTGATATAATTCTTCTAGAATATGACCTATACAGGCTTCTTGATTAATCTTATACGGGCATTTCAGAACATTTCACATAGAGATGCATCACAATTGCAACGGTTAGAACTTACATCTGAAAATGCCTAAGATGTTCCACTACAGATCTTAATTGAATAAAGATGTAACTAATATAAATTATATATTCATTGCAGGAATTTCCATGTATGGAATGAGGTGTGGATGAAACGTCCAGATTTAGACTATGGTTATGATGGTTGGCAGGTTATTGATGCTACCCCACAAGAAACAAGTGACGGTGAGTAGTCTCGTTTGTAACCCTACGGGTAGGAAGAGGTGATGGCGATGACTTCGACAAAGCACTCCTGACAAGATGTGTATTATAAAATCATTACGATTTATTCAGTTGTATTTAGTTGATGGTTCTGTAAATAATGTAACGATGTCATTATACATATTGATGATCTGGATACTGTCGTGATGAACAGTCCAGAGTTCAGATAGCGCCGGTTCATTGCACGGTCACTATTTGATTTTTTCTTCAAGTTTAACCTTGAAAATAGAAAATAGAAGTCCCAGGAAGAATTCGTTAGAGAATATTATTAAGGTTTTACATTATCATTTGAAGGTGTGTATTGTCTCGGACCTTCACCGGTAACAGCAGTAAAGAAAGGAGAAATAAATACAGGTTTTGATACAGCCTTTGTTTTTGCTGAAGTTAATGCTGATTGTATAGATTGGTTGAGAGAAGATTATGATGATTTATATGTTTTGGGTGTCAATAAAACAAGGTGAGTTTGATAATTCAAGACACAATTATCACAAGTTGCAACATTTCAAATTCAATTTGTGGAAAGAGTGTTCTCGGTTGATGCTTAGACTTGAGGTATAAAGACAGGTATGGTGTATCGGTTCGCAGTATCAAATTTAGATATCGTCTTATGGGAGACAAGATTGCTTTCATTGAACTTTACAAATACTGTTGGAGGCGCAAAGAAATCAAAATGGTAGATTTTGTGGACTGTTGAACCACCACAAGCAGGATGCTCTGAGGATTGAATGTCCAAAGGAGGAGCAACAGTAGTATAAGGTTTTATTAGAGATAATCTCTTATAGTAGCACTTGCTTAGGTCACAAGTAGAGACTATGGAGTGGTATAATTTTGACCAATGCCAATTGTTGAAGAATGAAGGTATAGTAGGCTACTCTCTAGGGTATATGATCTACAAATATTTGAATTAATCTGAATGCATTCGCATCTACTGTATGTATTGAAAGATGATATTCTGCTGATGGCTCACAGAGATCAGTGTTTGCATGTTGCACATAATGGGTATTTTGGTGGACGTACATGTCTGTACGCAAGCCGAGAGAACTGTATTTCTCTATACAAAAGGGTAATTGTAAGATTTACGGATTCTTCCCAAAATCTCGGTGTTGTGTATATTATAGGGTGGGTAAGAAGATCAGTACAAAGAAAGCGACAGGGTTAGGTTACAATGGTCGACTTAGTATTTTTGGTGATGATCCTGATAGAGAAGATTTAACCTTATCCTACAAATATTTAGAAGGTATTAATTCTGTGTATACTTTATGTTACTGTGAACAGTAAATATAGCTATTCGGAAACTTTTTGACTCCTGAGACATATATTCTGCCGGTAACCGTCAAAAGTATCTTTCAGGGGAGAAGAGCTGTCAACAAATTTGGGAATACACTAACTTTATACCAAGTCAGTCGTTTATGGATTGATTTATGAATCCTTAGCCCAACCTGGTTTGCTTATGACCTTCAGAGCCCGATTGCATGCTTGAATCGTCAGTCTATTTCGCTGGCTCCAATCTTTACGTCGGTTACAAATATCACTGGAAAAAGTTTCAACGTTAAAGCGTCCAAATCATACATTTAACCCACACCAACTTTCCACATTACACTCATATAGTTTCTCCGTACCCACAAATTATAAAAATTAGAAAATCGTACTGTAAACTGAAATGATTTGATTTATTTTCAGGAAGTACAGAAGAAAGAGAAACTGTTAATAAAGTCCATAAAACAGCCAGTTCAAATAAGGTGCCTCATCTTGACAAATCTGTAAGTCTAAACTGGTTCCAAGCATATTTTGAGAGCTGTTAACTCATGCTGACAAGCATACATGTGACAAAATTACATTTCATCCAGAACTACACAGCTAATTCATGAGGAAATGCAGACTGCGTTAATCAGAGAAAGATTAAGCCTTTAAAATCACTTTACTAACTGAACATTCTGACCACAGAATAATGTTATGTTGCTATCATAAACATGAATCACAAACAATACTGAATTTGTTTAACATTCAAGAAAATATTGACACTTAACGAACTTAATTAATTACTTGAATGTTTCAGACTATAGAGTTAATTCTTGAGGACAAAGATGGAATTATGGTTGGAAATGATTTTAACTATTCTGTTATTATTAAAAATACCAGTGATAAAACTAGAAGTGTTAAAGTATCATTGTCAGTATTACAAATTGAATATGATGGAGATATTATTGGAAAAGTTGCCTCTAAACATTTTGATGAACAAGAAATTGAAAGTCGTTCAGGTAGTTTCAACATCCAATATAAGTTAAGAAATATTGAATCAGACATGGAGATATTGAACAAGACATTGGGAAATTAAATCAGAGATTGAGAAATTGAATCAGACATTCAGATATAAAATCAGGCATTGAGATTATTAAATCAGACATTGAGATATAGAATCAGACATTGAGGTAGCCTATTGAATCAGACATTGAGGTAGTGAATCAGACATTGAGATATTGAATCAGACATTCAGATATAGAATCAGACATTGAGATATAAAATCAGAGATATTGAATCAGAATTCAAATATAAACAATAATTTCAGGTACCAAATCAACACTATATAAAGCTTGGTTTCTACATTTCAGAGGCTAAGCTGACAATAGATGTTTTATCTGAGGAATATTTAGCTGTTTCAGCCAATCATTTCTCATTTAAAGTCATAGCTTTCTGTATTGTGAAAGAAGAGAGGACAGCTCATGTTGAATATGATGATTTTAGATTAAGAAGACCAGATATAACTATTGAGGTAACAGTTTTCAGTTGAATTATAGTGGAGGTGTTGCCTATCGCAAACAATGATGGTCATGAGTTTTAATCTCTGTTATTGTGCAAGACTTGGGCGAATGTATTTAGGAACCCTCAGTTATAATCCTCGTTAAATCTGGATGTATCTGCCTAAAATGCCATTGTAACATCATTATAGGAGTAAATGGAGATAAGTGTCCCTATATTCATAAAACGAAGATCAAGTTCGAATTTGAGCTATTTTCGACCGTAAGAAGCAGAGTTATTGCCCTTGCCCCAAAATCTTTAATATGTACCATTCGCATGCCGCGGTGGGCGTATATGGCTGTGGTCCACTATCTTTATATTTACAAATTCATTTAATTCAGGCACCAGAAGAATGTAAGGAAAATGACATACTTGAGGTCACAGCCTACTTTGAGAATCCTTTAAACAGAGCCCTGACAAAATGTTCTTTACAAGTGGAGGGGAGTTTACAATTATGTTCTGACAAACAGAAGAAAAATATCAAATTTCCGTAAGTATTGCTTACAGACCGTATATTATCTCTAATAAGCTCTCCGTATTTGTTGTTTTGAGTGGTTATATAATTTCAGTTGAATACAGGATATAATATTGTAATTTAATTATTCTTTTTACTATTCTTGTAGAGATGTTCCTCCTAAATCTAAATGGGAAACGAAACTGAAAGTAAAACCTAAAAAGAGAGATAATGATGAAAGAGATTTATTTTTAAGTTTTGATTGTGAAGAAATTCCAGATATTGTTGGATATCATACACTATTTATAGTGTAATGGAAGTTTTGTTGAATAGTTTCTTTTCATAAAATAAATTGAAATTTTCATACTCATAAAACATGATATTATTTAAGGATTGAAACTTTCTTCTTATTTGATAATTTATAATCGTTTGGAGCAGTTTAATATTTTATGTTATTTTATCTGTTTTATTGTTTTCACTGATCAGGCTACAGTTTCTATAAATCACAAATACAGCTTTCAATATTTTACTGTCTTCTTGAGATATTTAATCGTAGATATGATATCCTCCTTTCACAATTGATCACTAGGTAGCTATTAATGTATTGGATTGGTAAACAAACCTTTATTATAAAAGACTTCAGATCCAAGCTAAACAACCCAAAGAGATATACTTAAATAAGAATGAGCTTCTTTGCAAATAATGTTACTCTAATTTCAATATGTAATAATTTCATTCTTTAACATTGAATACAAATTTGTCTATTTTATTTCTTGAACAAATATGTTAATTTTCTATCCATATAATATAATTGGCTATTGCTCTTATAATGGTTTGTTATTTGTTATTTATTACACTGTGATACTTATGTTAATATAAATATTGGGAGAGGGCTGGGCAGTGAGAAATGATTTGTATTGCCTCTTAAAAAATCAGCATCAAAATATCATGATCACATATATAAAAACAAATGCAGCAGTAACAGCTGTCAAATATATTCACACTTTTCTTGTAACAAAAATGAATGAACCTAAGTTGTTGATAGATCATCTATTGTCTTCTATAACTATTACACGTGGTTGTATACCTCCAAATTCAACATATATAAACTGTATTTCATACTTCTGCCGTTCATTCTATAAAAATAAATAATATAAAATTAATCATAAAGCTATATTGACTCTGTAAGGGATGCTGTGTTGTAGTGCTGACTGCTGAAAGGAGTAATTGGATATCCGCTTAAAGTTACAAACTATAGGATAGAATCTTTGCTTTAAGTCTTCATGACTGCACTTTGATATAATCTTCACTGTTCAATCTATTTCTATAATCCATTAGTAACTGCAAAACTAAATATATGTACAAATATTTTAATAGGGAACGGTTACTCGCATGTCTGGAAATAGAAGCCAAGAACAATAAAAATCAGTGATCTTTAGAGCACTACTGAGTTGACAAATCTAGTTGCAACTGACTAGGGTCATTTAAATTGTGCCAAAATATTTATATAGATAGGAAATAACATCAGTACCTGTTTAGCTTCTAATGTTACAGTTCCCTTATTATGTGGGCCTTCTATATAGAACTTCATTCTTATACATTTAATTCCATCTTCCATAAATTCTATATGACTGAAAATTGAAAGAAATCTGATTTAAAGTGATACTACGTCTTAGAATACACTCGTCCTGTGGCTAATATTTGTTTATCAAGTTTGAAAAATCGACAATAAAACTATAATCATAATTTTTTTTAAAAAGTGAGCAAGCGACAAATCCGTTCAGTTTGAGAAAAAAAGAGTTTGGATAATGAACGCTAAAACAGGAAACAATCATCTTCCGGTGTATACAAACAAACTTTGTCAATGATTAATATTCGTTGAAAATTGTGTCAGTGGTGGAGTATTCATTCTAAATTGTATAAATTGCTTTTTTGCGGAGTCGATTAATCTCCTACGAGGCATCATTATTCCGTCTTCAAAATATGACAATGTCGAGGTCAATTCAAGAGTAGAGGTCAAGGACGCGGGAAACCTCACTTGAGAGTTACTTCCCCTTGAAAATTACACAGGATTTCCTAAACTCACGATTTGAAAATCGCTTAATGGATGTATTAAGCGATTTATAATTAATTACTTGATTTTGTGGATATATCAGATTATAGAGGGATTTTGGTGTATAGTTAGGACACCAGGTAAGTCCACTGATGGATACATACTGTTATTGGCCAAATTTGAACAAAATTAAAATTTTATGTTCATCCTAAGACGTAGTATCCCTTTAAATATAGTTCAAGATTTTGATTCAAAACTCATTAACAGACATTGTCAGGATCAATACAGTTCAAGTCTGACAATCACTTAAACCAATTACAAGTAATCTAAGGCTCTTCAGTCTTCACAAGAATATTTGTTAATATCAAGGTATAATTTATTTCAATTGATTAATCCCTTCAAAAACAGTTTTCATCATTAGTCTTATTTCCAAACCCTTCAATACAAATATAACATGAATATTTCATCATATACCCTGAAAATTGGCACATACTACCACTGCAGTCTGAATTTCAACACAATAGAGGTGCATACAAAGATATGACTTCTATTTTTGATTATTTGAGAATGAGAGGTAAACTCATTCTTGCAGCTGCAAAGTTTCCTTGCTGTGTTTTTTTTTTTGGATGACCATTAATATTAAACTATAATAATACCTGACATGTCTTCTTCTACCCCTTCTAGTTGTTTCACCATATCCTTTCAATGGTTCTCCACATATATCTTTTATCTACAAAAAGACAATTAAAATATCAACAGATTCTAAATGCAAAACTAAGACATAAGTCAATTCTACTGGAATGTCATGTTTTTCTTCTTGTAAACTTTAAGAAAAAGGAAAAAAATGAGTCTTTCTTACCTATTGAAGAGATAAACAATGTGGCAGATATCTGAATAGAACTAAAAATAAACAACATTTACGTATATACACTGTTAATTCAATTACAATTATTAAGCCTACCTGTGAATTCTGTTTACATTGTTTGTATGCATAGGTATACAGGCCACTAGGACTAGAACTTGAAAATAATTCACCAAATAATGTATAGAAAATGTAACCTAAAACAGAATTAAATAAAATCAGTTAATTTGCCCATTGCAAACGAAGGTTCAAGCAAAAAACATAAAATACATTTTAATTAGTTTTCTAGAAAAATTTGGAAATATTCAAATACAATAAGATCACGACAACATTTAGGGTAATAGTCCAGAAATTTCAAAAGTAAAAGTTTTTTTCAACAAAGAGCGCACTTTTGCAGTTTTACATTAAAATCTTAACTTTCCTTTGCATACAAATAATTACCAAAAGGCAAATTAGGTTAATTAGATGAATTAAAATAGACTACATACCAAATATTCCAATGCCGGCCACAATTACACCTAAATACGTTGCATCTTTACTGGCTTCTTTTACTGAAATAAATGACAATTTCAATTCAATATCTCCAATCCCTAAAAAACAATGTATATACTGTTTTTGTTCTTTAACACATTTAAGTTACTAATTCTTACTCTACTGGTTGGATTATGATTATGTAGCTTACAATGTATAAACTTCAAACTTTAGCTGCATTTAAGCTTAGCTCAACGGCTGATAAAGCTGTTAGTTGGATGTATGCCTATAATAATATGACTTATAATACTAGAACTAGGCTACAACATATTTTTTCTAACGTATTATTAAATTATTTTGAGGATAACTGTAGAGTAGTGCTGGGCATCACCATAACTTATGTCTGAAGTATTGCCTTTGCACACAGTTTTAAATGCCGATGCGAGATCAGTTTTGCAGATCCAAAATATATAAACAGGTTTAAGACCCCCCCATCTGCGGAGATGCAGTATGTCAATAAACCTGCTGAAATCTGTCCAAATAGCTATCAGAGACAAATGTTTCTGTCTACAACTTGCATACCTTTTTCAGCAGGTGAGAGTCCTGCATAGGGATTTTCATATGATTTCACAAGTTCTCTGGCTTGTTTTTCATTTTCTTTCTTATTCTGTAATTTTAGGATGTTGCAATGAAAATTCCTATGTTGAATACAAATAGGTATCGATGATGTTACTGGGATTATTCTGCTCCTTAACGCAATGTTCACGAATTTGAGTTTGTCAATGTCATAATACTTCTTGTTCTTTGGCACTTTAGTAACTGTAATAACTTTTGATAGGAAATGAATATTGGAGTTTCTCAATATTCTGGACATACTCTTGAGTTAGAATCAAAACATTTAGTATTTTGCAATTACCGACACTATAACAAACCATTCATTTTTTTTTTAAATTCATTTATTATGGTGTATTTAAAGTTAAAGCGTGACAGAAAAATAAAACAACACAGGAAGAAGTTGAGAGTTATCTTTTCCTGTCAAGAGCAGATAAACTAAAATTTGACAGTGAAGAACAGGAGAGTAACACCTTAGCTTAGACCTGGTAAATGCAAGTTACAATCTGTTATTAGGCCTACAGACCATACAGATTGTCTAATTTAAAGTTATAAATCTTGACCATTTGAAAAAAATGTGAGGTTCACCATCTTTGACCTTCAGTTTAGTTAGGTAAATAAATAGGTGAATCACTGATACTAGCCTAGTACTGAGTAGTGGCAGTGCAGGACTACAGATTGTCCGAAACATCTGCCTTTATTCAAGCCTCTGATGGATATGTTGACAGTAAGTTGTCAACTCAAGTGGAGTCAGAAAAAAAGACCCTGTTAAATGGGGATTTTCCACACATCTGCAGATGCGTTTTTTCTATCATGATATTAAATTATCCTACCTTTTATGATGACTGTAAATTAGTTTTTGGCAGCACTGTAACTTGGCTGTGCATGCAGTTTTAAATGGCCAATGTGAAAACAGTTTCTTCAACAAAAAACTGTCTGTACTACAAAAATACTCATCTATATCTTGGTTTTGCAGATCCGAGGTATCTAAATAGGTTTAAAAACCCCTGCATCTGTCGAGATGCGGAAAGTCTCCACTTTACAGGGCCTATTTTTATACGCCCACACGTAAGATGGGCGTATATTGTAATCACCCCGTCGGTCTGTCCGTTCACATTTGGCTGGTGCTCACTCTACAGGCTACAGTTCTTTATGGATTCTTTTGATTTTTATTTTGTATGTCAATATCATTATGAAGATGATCCCTATTGATTTTCGTGATGATCGGATAATTTTTCACCGAAATATCATGTCTGACTTGACGTTTTACTCTATTAGCTATATTGTGCAACTCGTGCTCACTCTACAGGCTACAATTTTTTACAGATTCTTTTGATTTTTATTTTGTGTGTCAATGTCATTATGAAGATGATCCCTATTGATTTTCGTGATGATCGGATAATATTTCACCGAAATATCGTGTCTGACTTCATGTTTCACTCTATTAGCTATATTGTGCAACCCTGTGCTCAATCCACAGGCGACAATTTTTTACAGATTCTTTTGATTTTTATTTTGTGTGTCAATGTCATTATGAAGATGGTTTATATTTGTATTTGGGTTATTGATATTGATTTTAAAAAATTTTGTGGAATTATTTAGCATGAATAATTTCTTCATTATGAGAAAATTCGTACTTTAGTCACTAAAGTCTGTTTTATTATTTCTGAGCTGCCAGTGGGCGTATGTTAGCTTGCAATGCAAGCTATCTTTTCTATCTCTACACCAGCCAGACATCTGTCCAAATAGCTATCAGAGGCTGGAATAGAGACAGGTGTTTCAGACTATATTTTAAATGTTGAGAGGTATGGTTAAATGACTAAATACCAGTATTATTCTCTTGACCAGAATCAGGTGCCAGCGGTTACAAAACTACATTAAATCAACTTACACAGTCCCAGCAATGAAAAATATAGTTCTCAAGCAGATCACAGGCACCAAACATTCAGTTTATACAGCTGCTCCTGCTAGTTTGCACCTTACTCCGCATGTTACTTAAGCAACAGTGGATTATCTAATATTACACCTAGTTTTTGAGTGATACACCCTGCACTGAACTCATAGCTTTATATATGTAGTCAGCAACCAATATTTTGAAAAAGCTTATTTTAGTATTACAATCAATGATTAAAATTCTATAAAGGCTCAACAAATCACAAATTAATATATCTATAGGATCATGTAGTGTTAGACAATATTGTTAAAGGGGTGTTCAGCCTTTTTGTAAAAAGTTTTCATTATCAAAAATATTGTAAATTATACCTGTAAATATTTCTAAAATATGCTATTTGTATCTATATACCGGTATCTTCTTGCTCAAACTGAATTTGTTAATTAAAATGGAGAGTACTAATTATTAATAATGCAGTTGGACCTAGATTGGTGTTTGGCTCTATAATGGCTCAATATTATCAGTTGAAACCTTCAGAATATGTAGGAGACATATTTCTCTACAACTGAGCCTTTATTTTACTCAGATTCGTTCACTAGTTTTTTAACAGCTTCCAAAAAAGCTTAACAAAGTTAAAAACCTTACAGTACGTTATGTTTTAAAATATTTTTGATGTTTAAGACTTAAGCCTATCATGTGAGTGAGGTGGCTGCCCTTGTATTTGAGTGTGCCAGGTTTTAGCCTATATTTTATGAAGACTCATTGAAATATAGCAGTTCCAATTCTGCAAGATTTGTGCGATGGGCCATAGTTGTTGATCGAAAATGTCTTATATAAGTGTAGATTTTAAAAAAGGGTTGAAAGATGTATGTGCCAGATTTTAACCTAGATCTTGTGAAAAGTTATTTGATTCCCTTTTGAAATAAATAAGACTGAATATATTAAGACTAATGTGGATACAATTTGATTCTGTTGTATTGTCAAGATTCCTCCCCCACCCCATCATTCCTTCAGGCATCGTTCTTTTTGTTGAATTTATCAATATCCTATATTTATTCTATCCTTTATCAATTTTCAGATTGTTCAATTTACCAGTGTTAAGAAATGTGGAAATATAGCTAAATAACATTGGGTATATAATTGAAAGTGTTATCAATGATATGAATTATCGCTATATCACAAACAACATTTCAGATACAGTGAAAAATATGGAAATGCCTGATATAACCTTTATAAATTTAGTGAATTGGGTGGCTGCCTCAGCTATGATATTCGGTGGTGTGGTTCCCTTCATACCTCAATATCTAGATATTAGAAAAAGTAGAAATGCTGATGGTTTCTCACTATTTGTGTGCCTTACTTTGTTGATAGCCAACATATTGAGAATCATGTTCTGGTAAGTTTAGTTTTATTATACAGTTAGCTTGAAAGAACTCACTCTTATTACTGTGTAGCCATTAAATTCAATAAGGCTCTTTTTTTTCTTTTTCTTTTAAGTATACTACAGCATTTTTATGTCACTATGTGAAGATATTCCATGTTCATTCTTACAAGATATATTTTAACTGAGAAAAATAACGATCAATCATGTTGCCTATACTACTTCTATATCCAGAAAGTGATTCCATCTGAGTTTATATAATTTGTTTTTCTCAGGTTTGGTAAACATTTTGAGTTACCGTTATTAGCTCAAAGTTTTATTATGGTAGTGACTATGATGGCTTTAGTGGAATTGTGTGTTCGTGTCAAAAGAGAAACTGAAATAGTTAGTGCCAAACAAAGAAGGTTTTTGGGTAAGTCTAAATATTTCCAATTGAAATTAAGAAAATAAGACAGAAAATAATTTTGAGCAGCTCTTGATAAGGATTATGTTAGATATAAATGGGTAGCAGTTAATGAATTAAGTTTAAGGTGAAACACCTTCGGATTGAACAAATTCAATAGCTACTTATTTTTCCCTGAACTGACCAGAATCTTTTTAAAGCTTTCATGAAATAAGACGTCCTTTCTCAAAAACTTACACAAATGGACTTAAGTAGAATCAATGTGAATCAACCCAAACAGGTCCACATCTGCTCTACCCATACAGGTCTACATCTGCACTACTCATACAGGTCTACTGCTCTAAATCTATTCCAGTGATTTTTCTTACATTCACTGTGATCAAAGTTTTTGAGGTCTTCAAAAGTTCAGCTATTACAAACTTCATCTTATGCCTTGACTGCAATAACCACATTTATTGTATTACAGAAATTTGTAAATGCAGCGATTTGGTTGGATTGTATGCTTGCAAATTGAACCAATCAGAGCCCTTGAGAGAAAGTCTGTAAACAATAAGCCATGGTTTTTTACAGTCGAGGGCTATGATTTGCTGTATTGCAATCCAAACAATAGGCTGCATTCTGTGACTTAAGAAAGGTGGCTATTGCAGTTAAGGTATAAGACTAAGTTTGTAATAGATTGAGTTATTACAATAGAGGTTCTGTCCACAAATTCCAGTGTTTAACTATTATTACATTTATATCTTTGTCCGACACGATATGTTAATGTTAGACAAGAATAACCTTAATCTTTCATGTTCTATTACTATAATCTTATTTTTTCTTTCTTAGATTCTAAATCCCATACATTTCTTGGTATGTACATATATGTACTCTCTTTTCATGAAAACCCATTTTTGCTTTTTGTTGTGAATTCTAATAGACATGTATAGAAAAATTGATTGCATGTATACTGAAATTTACTTGAATATTGTTATGAATTAATTAATAAAAGCATGGCTATTTTACAGTGTCCTCCCCTCTGTCAATGTTCCTTTCATCAATCATTTAAAAATGAGCTTTTCCCTATACTATTGTTATGAAAATGTACAAAAATCTTGGATTCTTGTGAAGCTATGCTGGTAATCAAATGAATGTAGGTTTTATGCTTATATATATATATATATATTATATTAAGCATGTTTTTGAAGATTTGGAGCAGTTGCATTGACCACCTGACAATTTCTATTTATTTTTTGACTCAATCTGAATAACAAAATGAAGTGTTTATACTTAATTAAGTCTTAATGATAAGCTATAAAATTGAGAACTTAACATGTAATGAATTTCACAAGGAAAAAATGCCTAATTTTTGGCAATTAGGTTTGATTCAGTAGATTTTTTATACGTATTTTTTTGATAATTCCATTTTGAAAACAATATGTTAGTTGTTGCTGATTTTGATGTGGCAAAAACAGTTGCAATCTTATTTGGGGTTGAGCCACATCAAAAATCTGTCTTTAATCTGTGCATTTTGTTTTGATAAAATTATTCAAGTAAAAGTTTAATAAAAATAAGATGAAAATGTTATTTGATGCACTGCTTGAGCATGATAGTTTCAGAAAAGGTTAAAATTTTTGTATTAGCCATTGAGTTATTTTGTACAATATATGCTTGATAATGCTTTTAATTTACCATATCGCATGTATGGTTTATATTTTGTGTCTATTTGACTTATGAAATTTGCAATTGTTTCAAAAAAAAGACCCCAAAAAACAAATGTTTGGTTCATTGAAATTTTTTTTAACAAACTGCATCTCAAAGCTTGTAATTATTTCAGTGAAGTAAAGCAACAGTTTACTCAGATAGATCCATTGATGATTACACGATGAAAGTTGTATGTGTAAAATTCATATCATTTTAGTTCTTGTACTGATATTCAAAGTAATCATCAGTTAGTGATTTAAATCTTGACAAGCTTACTAATATTTTTTTTATGCATTTTTTTCTTCAGATTTTGATTTGTCATATTTTTGGAAATGGTATGATTTTTTAAGTTATGTTGAATTTATGGTAACATTTACACTACTTGTGGGTGTTATGACATATATATTTTTAAATAACACAATATATGTAGAATTAATAGGATTTTTAGCTGTATTTGCTGAAGCTATGCTAGGTAGTCCACAATTTTATAGAAATCATCAAAATAAGTCCACTGCAGGAATGAGGTAAGCTATAAATAGCTCTCTATAAATAATAACTGTTGGAATTTATATTTGAATGCGTTTTAATTAAATTCTCCAGACCAATTCATATTGGTCAATAGATTATTAATGCTGTTTATACAACAGCACATTAATATAGTCGTTGCCCCTGTCTGTCTGTTTATCCACATTTGTTGCAGACACGATAAAGAGGTGGTTTCTTATTAGATTTTGATCAAAATTTGGTGTGAATGTTTAATATCATTTAAGGATGAAGCCTATTGAAAATCAGACAAATCCAAAAATATTTGATAAGAGTTAACGTCCTTGCTCTTGAAAATGCGTTGAAATTCTTAATTATTTCCAAATGATGTACCCTATAGATATTCAACAAATCTAAAAAGTATTTAATGAGTTATTGCCCTTGCTCTTGAAATCTCGTTCAGGGCACATTTAAAGATTTTAAAGAAACTTGGTGGAATCACCCAATGATGAACCCTAAAAAAGCTAAAAATAGAAAAATATTTGATATGGGTTCTTAAAAACATGTTCAATATTATGATGATTATATTATGATGATTATCTCTTTTCACTTCCGTTCTCTTATACCATTATTTTAATATGGTGACACATTAATGATTATTATGTATGGTGTGATATGTATGATTTACATAATATGTGTTATTTCTTCTTGGCCCTTTTATTCATGTCATTTTATATTCTTTTTTGCAGTATTCAAATGGTTGGTTTTTGGACTTGTGGTGATGTGTTTAAAACTGTATATTTTATATTAAGGAATTCACCAGCTCAATTTTGGATCTGTGGAATGTTACAAGTTTCTATAGACATTGCCATTTTATTACAAGTTTATTGTTATAGCAAAACTCAGGTTGTTCATAAACCAGCTCAGAGCTAGTCCCCATTTCTTTATATTATTCTTATATTATAGTTAAAAAAAGCCATGGGGGTTTCTCAGCTCCTAATCTCCACATTTCTCTCTGGTACTTTTATTTTTTAAGGGCAGAAAATAGAAATTTTACTGTTTTAGGTAAGGTATAGTTAGAAATTGTATGGTTGATGTAATGTTGATTTTTATACCCCCACACATAGTTTGGGCATATATTGTAATCACCCTGTCGGTCCGTCGGTTCACATTTGGCTTGTGTTCACTCTACCGAAATGTTATTTACAACCCTATAAGTTATAATGTGCAACTTTTGCTAACAATTCTTTATGGATTCTTTCAATTTTAATATGCTCACACTTAATATTTTATTATGAAGATACTTGCAAATGAACTTAAGAAATTCACTCTATTAGCTATATAGTACAACTTGTGCATACTCTACAGACAATAATTTCACAATGTATGCCCACAGTAGATTGGAAGCATATTGTCGTCCATCTGTCTGTCAATAGAAAACAGCCATGATGCGATACAATAAAGTTTGCTCAAAATTTTCTATAGACTAAACACAAACCAAATATGAAAAGACAACAAACTGATTTGTACTTGCAATTGGTGGGCATATGTCAGCTTGCTTCGCAAGTCTATATTTTTGAGATGTTAAATTAATAATTCATCTTATGTTAATTTATGTTTATACGAATTGAACTCACCTTAAATTCATGGCTGTTCATTTAGCGTTTTTACACTTTCTCATCAAATTCATATTTATTTGTAAATTTTTAAGGTGTGAATGAAAAATGAACAAAAACTCATTTTGCTAGAAATCTCAAAATTATTTTGCTAGATTTTATTTGTGGAACCAAGGGTTTTTCAATAAAATCGTGCTACAAGATTTTTTCTGGTGCGTGATAAGAACACTGACGACAAAAGGTGATGGGAAAATATTTTGAGAAACAGGGTCTAGAGTAACAAATAAAGAGTATAGTAATTCTGTGAATACTTGAAAAATTGGTATTATTCTTCAATTAGAAAATTGACATGGGTATATTTCTTCCATTCATTTGATATTATTATTCCTTATTATTTCCAGTTCATAAATAATGATATTATCTGATACTGCTAAAAGTGTCATCTATATATATCAAGTTAACCAACATAAAATAATAATTTAACAATGTGTCCTCTTATTTGCATTATTTATTTATATATAAATATTTGATGATCGAATAACATTGGTATTCCATTAGGTGACTTAAACAAATGTGGAGTCAAAATCTAGCTACACCAAGTGGATTTGAGTTCATTTAGCCTTCTACTTTCACATGTCTTTTGATTAAGAATGTGTGGATAATTCCTGTAGTATGTTTTTGTTGGATTGTAATAGAACCAAATGTTCTATATCAGATCTAAAAAATGTATGTATAGCTCAAAATCAGCTGAAAGAGCAAAATATTCAAATGACTTTACTCATTAAGCACACAATTCATATTATTTTGTGTATTTTTCACATTAGTTATTAAGGTTTCAGTCCTTCAGATACATCTGAATAGTTCTATATTCATGTATGTTTGCTAAGTGAATGATAATTGCAGGCCAAAAGCTTCTGTCAGGGAGTCATTTAATGACAACAGTTTATTTTATGTCTCGTTTTTCTTTGTAGCTTGTAATTGGGAGATCTATACTGTCTGAATATCAGTTCTTTACTAAAAGGGCTAAACCGGTTTTTTTTTGGTGGTCTTGATCCTGAAATACATAATCCTTCATGCCAACATGTAGAGGAAGATGCCCTTTACCTTTTAATGAAAGTTTCAACATGAAAAATCCAAGTGTTAAGTCACAATCCATAAAATAATTCTTTAACTGTTATATAAGTATTTAAATATCGTGGCAACCAAAACCTTTTGCGGATGTCCGTATTCTCAGAATTCCTTCCCAAAAGACGCTAAGAAACCATTCACGAGAAAACACTGGCTTCATATCAATTATAATAGGAAATTTGATGTTTTAAATGATTCCTCAGTGGCCAGGTAAAAAAAAGGGTTTAGATATCGTTTCAGGCATAATTAGCAATTAGGGTGATTGATTAGTGTAATTCTTCACCTGAAAAATAAACCAGTCTATCCCTTTAAATTCAATTAATTGTTTGACTAAAACATCAGTTAATATAATTGTCTTGGATGTTAATTAGTTTCCCTGTAATTAATAATCACTTTGTGTGTCATTTTTCATTGTAATTATTTGTTGAAATTATTAAACTGATTTTATCTGATCTTTGTCTTTTGCCCTTCTTATCTTAGACACCACACAATCTCATTGAGGATTATCTCTTATTGTCATGCATATTAATCAAGATTGAACCACAGAGGATATCTTCATCAATATCATCCAATAGGACATATTGATGCTAGGAAATCTTCTCTTGTATAAATTGTGATGTATAACATAGGTAATCTAAAATACAAACGAATGATAAAATGTTAATCATGAGAATAAGGTTATTTGTAGGATATAGTGTGGATAACTTCTTTCTTTTGGGCTAGAGATCAGAATCACTTTTAATATCATGAAAAAGAAAACAATAAAACTTTATCATATTATTATTTATCAATGTCTGTGAAATAAAAAAGATAGCTTGCCAGGCAAGGTAACATACGCCCACTGGCAGCTGTCAGAAATGATAAAACAGTCTTTAGTGACTAAAGTACGAATTTTCTCATATTAAAGAAATTTGATTGAAATCTGTAGTCTCTATTGTGCTCAATGAACAATTTTGAAGCATTTTTATCTAAGTCAAGGGCTATAACTCAAAAGCTGTTAATCGAAAAAATCATCAAGTTCAAACTTGTCCATCTCATCAATATAAATCATCACATCAAATTTCATTAAAATCAGTTGAAAACTGTAGACTCTTATGTGTTTACAAAGAAATTTGACACTTTTTTCCAAAGTCAAGGGAAATAACTCAAAAAATGTTCGAAAGATCGTCACTTCGAACTTGACCAAGACCTCATCAATATACCTTATCACACCAAGTTTCATTAAAATCAGATGAAAACTGAAGTCTCTATTGTGTTCACAAGAAATGTTGACGGACCAACGGACCGACGGACAAGGGCGACCGCAATATAGGTCCACATTTCCATGTGGGCGTATGAAAATAACATGTCTATCAATGACTTACCCTTGATGTTATGTATTAGGTTATGTTCATTGTTTTGCCACAATGATAGTAAATTATCTGATGTTATCGTATTTGATAACATCATTTCTTCCACTATAAACTTTTTACAGTGATACCTAAATTGTTAATAATGGAAAATAACTAGGTTTCAAATCAATAATCTGGAGTAAAAAAAAAAACTGTATAGCAGCCTGGTTTTGAGTGATGTCTTGGTGTTGCTTAAAAAGTAATCAAATTAATTTTCAAATTCACTGCAAAGATATGACCAACCAGATCCATTAGGGATGTGAGCAAAAAGGTCCATGAGGGATTTTGTTCCAATCAATCTTATTGCTCCTCAATCAAATATTTGGGATTAATTACAAGGATACTGTTGATATAATGATTGTTCTATATCATATAAATATTCTATCATCTGTGATAGTGTAGGATAAACAATATTACATCTTGTCATTATCTCCAGGTTTAACTCTGTTTTATTATTATTATATATCTTCATCACATTATGATATTGTTGTGACACTTTAGAATGACATTCTTTATACTCATCACTGAAATTATAAATCAGTCATTATTAATGCCAGAATACTTTATTCAATGACAACTTCCATTATTTCAATTACTGCAATAGTTGTTAAAGCATGAAAGAGCCATCACTCTTATGTGATTGGATTGGAAAACTGGGCATTTCTTGGTTTATATTCCTCATAGCCTACAGTTTATTTGTTCATTACATGCTAATCCTACAGTAGATCACTGTCTTCAATAGCCCACAGGGTGCGGAAAAGTAGAACGTAAAACTCCATTCATTTCATTTCATTTACAGTAGATCATTAGTCTATCAGTGTCAAACAGATTTTTCAGAAATTTTATACCGTAACAATAAATTATCCATACTCACAGTTTTGGTAACATTTCACATAATTTTTCATCTATATCTTCAATAATTTTATGCTGTAATTTATTTATAAGGTCATGGCATATTGCATGAAATGGTATTTCTAATGAGGTGGTGTTGACACAGTGTTCATATTGTTCTAACCTATTACATAATGACTTGATAATTGTCTCACATTCTATATTAGTATTTGTCCATTCTTTACATATCTGATTCACAACATCAAATGATTTCTGTAGAGCAGATTTCATCTTTAATTCTGCCATTTTCTAACAAAAAAATAACTAAAAAATTTAGGTGTAAATTACAGCAGGCTAACAATAGACTGTCAGACAAGATGGACTGGGTAATGCTCTATTAGTTTTTATATTTCAACTTATATGAGTTAAATGGATTATGGAACATACCAACCAAAGACTCGGAGACAGAGGTACCAGACCAAAATCAAGTTTGTTCAATCAAAGATGCCACTGCAGACTAGGCTACAGGCAAAATAATCTTGAATAGACCAAAAGTATGACTATGACTAGCCTATTACTAAAGAAGAGATTACAAGGAGAAAAGTGGGTTAATTTGACAAAATGCGTAGCCTGTTGGGCAGTCAAACAGGTTAATTCCACACAATAATATGTTTTTTTCCCTACAAATGTCCATGGGCTCATTTCTATTCAGAGTTATCCTTTCATTCTCAAATTGAATGGAAGTTTCTCAATAAATTAGCGCCTGGATAATCTATCCTACAAGGGGTCGCTGAACCGGATTTACAAGAAGTAAACAACATTATTCTGGAAACAAATTTGTTGATCAAGGTAAAACCTTATTACTGTTACCTAATAAATAACAATATTTTTATTGAAGAAAGTTAGAAGGTTAGTATCTTCTTTCCATTATATTGCCCAACTTTGGCTAGATCTACATACCAAGCATATCTTATGATTTTATTAAAATAGCCTAGGTAGAAATAAACAAACTTATCCACTCGTTCAATCATTAATGTGTAATCTAATCAGTTTTTTTTAGGTAATGACGTAGATGATGTTGAAGGTTGATGATCTTAAATACTTTTACTTAGCATATCAAACCCCAAATAGTTTGTAATAATATTGAAAATCTCAGAATGACTAATGTTGACACAGTAAACAAGGTTTAGTCAATTTAGAGAACAGTTATGTATGCCCTGTGGGTATTGTGAAATAGCTGATTATTTCGCATATAATATATTGATTATTTGATATATTTAGTCTACCTGTGTATTTAAGTGGACCCAATTTCCTTGATAACACATTGAAATTTATACTGGTAAGCTTACTTATACTGGCACTTACATATTTTTCTACTAGATGACAGTGGTAAAAGCTGGTTATTTAAAGAGACACAGCAGTAAGTTTTATTTAATTTTAAAGTACAGTCTCAAATACTCATTAATGTCAAAATTGGTCTATCAGATATAGCAATAGTCATAAAGTTAATTTGGGATCACTCTAAGGGAAAAAGTACCAATGCTGGTTAAAATTGAAATTCACACAAATTTGAACCTTGTAGGAGAATTTTGGAATGTCATCTTTAAAGTACCTGTATGTACAAGACAGTACAACACAGAGTTGGTTTTTTGTTTCCTGTCAGCGGATAATATAGATTAATTAATGTTTTATGACCCTGTAATTTTATAATGAAAAACGTATATTCTTCAGAATCAACTTCAATGTTTATTTGTAATATGGCCTTGTGTTATTTTTATTTTAGAGAGCTGGTTATCTGGAGGATGGAATCCAACATATTTAGAATTACGACCTGATTCTACTTTTTACATCTTCAAAAAACAGGGAGACTTGGAACCAAAAGCTAAAATTTATTTAAAGGTTAATAGTAGTCAATTAATTTAAATTGCATTGATGACCATTTGTACTGTTAAAACTGACGTTGTTGTAAAGACATGTTGTATTGGATAACAAATAGACAATGATATTATGAGTAACTAAATCTTAGTAATCTGAATTTCATTGTCTAACAAATTTGGATTTCTAAAGTAAAGGATGCAGTAATAAGCTTTGTTCTCATTTGATTCCATGAAATAAGTAGCAATATATATTTAGATATATTTAAATCAATGTTTCACATGCTTTTAAGTCTATCTGGAAAAAATGCAAAGATACTAGAAAAATTGTTGAATTTTATTAAATCTTATCAAGTCTGATTTATTTATTTTTCTTTTATATTTTTATAGGAAGTATGCAAACATTTTGCTTATGGTGAACACACAAATGGACTTCCTGACAGACCTTCACTACCTTCTGGAGCTAGTTCAGCTTTATTATTAGCTATACCAGTTAAACCCAGTCATAAAGCTAAAGTTTTCTGGTTTTTATGTCAGTCTGAAGCAGAGTTGCAGTAAGTTTCTTTATCTTTGATTGTTTTATATCCTGCTTTTTTTGTTGGAAACTGAACAATCTGACAATAATTTGTCCACATTAAATGCAAGTGATGGCTCTTGTTCTTCAAAATGCATTTTAATGTTCTTGCAAATGTCTTACTTTGATCAAATCTGCCAGTATGTGTGAAAGCTATCTGAATCCTTCACGGTACTTGTGTTTGTACATTATAAAAGATATAGAGAATAGGTTAACATATTGCTTTATTTATTTTAGTGATTGGATGGCTGCAATTGTCAGCACTGTAAGTAACATTTTGTTCATGAATAAGCCTACCTATTGGTAATATATGATTCCCCTAGCCATCGTTAAGCGCTGACTGAAGTAGGTGCTTTACAGTTGTTTTAAAATCTGAATACCTGCGAATAATAGCTAAGAATATCCAAGTAATAAATGTCACATTATTTTGATGAATTCCAAAGATTCAGATGATCTTCATAAGACTGGGATGCATTTTAATCTGATAACTTCTGTGTGTTATTGCAGCTACCACCACCTAAATCAAAATCCCATAGTGGACCACCACCCCAATCACAAGCTGTTGGTATTGTTCCTGAAAAACGGTCAGATGTATCATCAGGCTATTATCCTCCACCCCAGCAACCACAACCAGGAGCACCTTTAGGATTTGCTGGGTATCAAGGTAAGAACATGAAATTTGTTTTTATTCTAATAAATATAAAGTGAAATGCCAACACTTTTTTTATGTTTACTTGTGTTTTGTTTATATTTAGATATACAATAAGATGTCATTGTAATTATTAATAGATTGTTCTCCATAAATTGTAGTGTTATTGAAAAATGAAAACTTGAAAAAGGCATCAGATTGAAAACCTAAACTATAATCCATTGTTTTTTAGGACCACCTCAACCAGGATACCAACAACCTTATCCACAACAGGGTGGCTATGGTCCTCCACAAGGCTATGCTCCCCCTCCTCAAGGCTATGCACCTCCTCCACAAGGCTATGCTCCCCCTCCACAAGGTTATGCACCTCCATATCAGCAATATCCTCAACAAGGTTACCCACAACAAGGTTACCCTCAACAAGGCTACTATCCTCAACAGGGTTATCCTCAGCAACAGTATGGTAAGAATATTTGCTAGATTTTAACTTTGTTTCATTTTTGAACATAAATATTTTTCTTTATAGATTGTTGCTTTGTGCTTTTATTCTCAATTTCCGAAGTAAAATAGCTGATATATTGAAAACTATTATAAGTATTTCTTTCCCAATATATACAAATCCCCAGTCCTCTATCATCAGAAAAAATTTATAAATCTGTAGAAGCTAATCAAATTGCGAGGCAAATTGTGAAAAATTAAGATTGTGTATTAGAATAATAATGATAACTTATAGCTGTCATAAATTTTGTATCTACATGTATATCTATACCTATATCTTCTAGCAAATAATTGCTGCTTTTCTGTGTTAGTTTGAAAATGACTTCACAGTGTTAAATGATTGTTGACTAGACTGACATGATAAGGTATTAAGATGTCTATAATGTTAGGCATGGAATAAATATAAATTATATATCTTAATAGGTTATGGTCCACCACAAGGTCAACAACCTAATGTAGTTTATATACAACAGAAAGATAAGAGAGGTGGTATATTAGGAGGAGGGAAAGCTGGTACAGCTGCAGGTATGTTCTTTTTCTTTAACCCTACCTACCCTACCCTCTCTAGCTAACTAACTTTGCATTTCGTACTTTTACCCCCGTTTTAAACAACATTTAAGTAAAATATTTTTCTTGTCTTGCAGCTCTAGTTGGAGGAGCAGCTTTAGGATATGGTGCCTCCAGAATGTTTAATCCATTTGGTGGTTTTGGCTTTGGCAGACATGGCAGTTGGAGTTCTTTTAGTAGTTTTGGAAGTTGTGGAAGTTTTAGCAGCTTTGGAAGTTTTGATTAAGATTATATGCTCATATGCTTTTAATTTACTCTCATGTTATCTATGCCAAGTATATTATTATTATACATGTCACATTAATTAACATAAAACATAAACATGTCTTAAGATGCGGGCACACGAAGGTTGCCAACCAGAGTCTTGTTACGATTTTCACTGACTAGCACGAGCACACGAGGAGACCAAAATCTCCAGTTGGTCGTTTTCCACAGTGTTGATAAACATGTGCTGATCAGATGATGACGGTCTGTCATGCAAACGATAAAACTATTGGAGACAATTATCAAAGTTGTTTGATAAAATAAATCCTGTCAAGAACACGATAATCTTATTGTGGAAGCACAGGCACACACAAGATTTTAGTGAAGACTCTAATCGGTGACAAAAATCTCAGACCGTGACGGCTTGTGTGCCTGCACCCTAAGGCATTGGAATACTGTTTATTTTACATCTGTTTATTTATATTAATGTCTTTCACTGAATTGAAATATAAAATCTGGCTTACTTTGTGTCTTTTAAACTTATTTAGTCAATTTGTGAGACTATATTGATAAAATTTAGCACTAGTTTTTGTTATGGATTGTTAGATTTGTTGTTTTTTAGAATTATTATGTAAATTTATCATGAGAACATCTATAGTTGTGTACAAAAAAATTAGGAAATTTGGAAAACCCTTGTCTCTTATCTATGAAGTAATATAGAGGTATTTTTAAATATAAATGATATTCAGAATATAGTGCCATTATTCAAAGTACAATAACATAATACCATAGCTTGTTTCACACTTGAGCATTTGTAATAACAGACAGTAGTTTTAGATATATTTCTTTGTTCACATTTTGCATAATATAAGTAAACTTTTCAAACTGGAAACAGAATAATTATGTTAAATAGTCAAAAACAAAACTAGTTTATAGACATTATGTAAATAATTGTAAATTATTCTAACTATATTATCCTGTATTTATTGGATGTAATATATTAGGTCACCTAGGTGTTTTATCAATTTACATTTGTAAGAATTTTTTAGACGATTACATACTGGAAAAAGCTGAATTGAAAATAAGAGTAATAGATCTGAACTGATTCATGTGTTCTTTGTATTAAATTTGTTTATTTCTATGATGATTTGTGTAATTTTGATATTTCTTATTTGTATGTTATGTTTACAAGTGGTTTATTGGCAGTATACATTAGATCTTTGTTTGCATCATAAATTAAAGGAATGAACCAATAACCTTTTACCAATATGAGTGCAATACATCATTTCATTTTTGCTCATCCTGGTCCAATTCAAAACGTAAAGACATCCAGTCCACTTTATTATCAATTTCCATTTATTCTGTCAATAAAGTGGACTGGTTGTGTTTATGTTTTGAATTTGACCAGGATGAGCAAAAATATGTGCTGTACTATATACCCCATTGTATAGTTCAAATCCTGTATGATTGAATGTCACTATAATGGTTGAACTTCTGATACAGAAATTCACGATTTTATTGTTATAGCCAGAAATCCAGCAGCTGACCTGGATTAAAATAAAATGATTTTGTACCACAGACTATAGGTTTGATAATAAGCTGAAAAGGGAATGATATGGGAATGATCAAGCTTAAATATTACCTCTCATTGCATCACAAGCAATGAAGGCATGGGCCCATAAGTATTAATCAATTGTGGTTGGATAGATGATTTTAAAGCAACAGGCAAATATTAAAATGAGACCATTTGTTTTATAGCCTCTCACATTTGACAATACTTTATAACAACTGAAAATCAGTTTCATTTTGTATTCAACATCCTATTTCTATTTGAAACAAATAAATATACCATAAAAATTTATTTTGACATTTATACATGGAATACAATGATAAATATACAAAATGACAGGACAACACAACCAGTCAAACAAAATACAACAATACCCGCTAAAACAGTTTTAACAATCATACATAAGACATACATACTATATAAAATCACACAAGTACATTATAAAACAGGCATTTTCAAACAATCCCTTTAAAAATTACTGGTATATAAATTGATAACAAGTTTAAAATCTCAGTATCTGATTATCTTAACTTCTGCTGAAAAAAGCCATACTGGTGCAATAAATAACTTACTTCACCACACTCATTCAATGATATAATGATTGAAACATAAAGCATAGATATCACGTATGAAAATATATGGCAATTAAAGAGAACATGCATAGGAATTGATGATCTTCATTGCATCTCTGCTTGGAATTTTAAAACCATTCACTGGTATTTTATTCAAGGCTCTTATACCTTCATGAAATTTGGAATATAGTATGGGAATATATTTTCGTGTGGCCCTATATAAGAATGAGCAAACCAGATAAATTTAGATACAAGACACAAAATTAACAATTTTCGCCTAAAATTCAATTCATTGTTAAGTTTATCACTTCTCTCAATACCTGACAATTATTAATAGCACTAAATAGAGATATGGTTTGAGAGATAACTAAGAAATTATAAATAATATCATGATTAAAAACAAGTTACGAACACACAAAATAATAAACAATAAATAGATTAAAAAGGTTTTGCACAAGTACCCTATAATTTCAACAATGCTGGCCATAAAATAACAGTATTCCCAGATTTTAGTGCATTGCATTTTTTAAGTCAATTCAAATTCAATTTCATATATAAAAAGAAGGCAGATCTGTTCTTCAGCTGTCTTTCAATCAGTTTTCCTATAAAAATTCATTTGGATCACAAGAAAAAGATTTCATTAGAGATTTTGATTTATGTACATTTTGACTAATATAATTACAATAACTAGATTGCTTCAAGTATACATGCAGTATATATATACACAAAATATATAGAAATATACACAACTTTCCCCAAAACTAATCTACCTTTTCAATTGGAATTCAAAAAGTCATTGATGTTAAAAATCATTTTCTGTGTTTGGTTGAGCATGTTTTGTCAAAATTTGGATTAAAAACAAACTATTTTCTGTAGTTACCCTTTACACTGCCTTCAACAATATATTTAGTTTCACTGGCTTGGACCACATACACATGAAAGACGCCTCAATTACATTGTCCACACAATTTCTATTGCATCTAACAGCAGCCTGTAAGTTCGGTGTTCAACACACTAAAGCCGTATATGTTTTTATAAACAATGTATAACAAAACAAGTCTATAAATTAAGAACAATCACTAAGATGGAGGATATCATAATACGCTAGTTTGTACGATCACCAGGTAAGGGGTCAATATAATTTATCACAGCTGAAAGTTCCGTTTTATCTTCACTCACTAATGTAGTCACAGTTTGTTTCCAATATAAAAAGCTTATTCGTGAACTCTGAAAGTGAAAATAAGAATTTATCTTGAACAAACAAATCACAATTTATGAGTGTCAGTTTAACATAAAGTTAGCTTGCCAGGAAAAGTAATATACGCTCACTGGCAGCTTTGATTTTGAATAAAGATAGCTTGCCAGGCAAGGTAACATACGCCCACTGGCAGCTGTCAGAAATGATTAAACAGTCTTTAGTGACTACAGGGTTGCACAATATAGCTAATAGAGTGAAACGTCAGGTCAGACACGATATTTCGGTGAAAAATTATCCGATCATTATGAAAATCAATAGGGATCATCTTCATAACGACATAGACATACAAAATAAAAATCAAAAGAATCTGTAAAGAATTGTAGCCTGTAGAGTGAGCACGAGTTGCACAATATAGCTAATAGAGTGAAACGTCAAGTCAGACACGATATTTCGGTGAAAAATTATCCGATCATCATGAAAATCAATAGGGATTATCTTCATAATGACATTGACACACAAAATAAAAATCAAAAGAATCTGTAAAAAATTGTAGCCTGTAGAGTGAGCACGAGTTGCACAATATAGCTAATAGAGAAAAACGTCAAGTCAGACACGATATTTCGGTGAAAAATTATCCGATCATCACGAAAATCAATAGGGATCATCTTCATAATGACATTGACACACAATATAAAAATCAAAAGAATCCATAAAGAACTGTAGCCGGTAGAGTGAGCACGAGCCAAATGTGAACGGACCGACGGGGTGATTACAATATACGCCCATCTTATGTGTGGGCGTATAAAAATATTTGGCTGTAAACAATGACTAGTATGAGATATTCAACGTTCAGTCATACAAATCTTTGGAACAATACAGAATAATATTATGAAGTTTTGTCAAAATCCGGCAAGAATCAGGTCTTCTTACTGTTGACAAAATAAAAATTTAACACCTTTTCAAAAATAAGGGCAATGACTCATACTAAATATTTATCGATTTTTCTGATTTTCAATAGGGTTCATTCTTTGGTGATTACATCAAATCATTTTTGCACATGTGGTTACTCTAGTTGATGTAATTCAAATAAAGTTATATTTAAAAAGTTTCCACATTCTGAATTTATTTCAAAGAATTTCATGAAAATTATTGTGTAACAGTCACTGTGTTAAACAGTTTTAAACCTTACCTTTTCTAAGGCACTACAATCTTTATCTTTATGTAAATAATGGTCCTGCCAGAATATCAGTAAATCTCTGAAAATAACAGTTAAAATCATTGATTAATAACTCGTAACTATTTTACCTACTGTAAGAAACTTTTTAATCAGGTATTTGTTTGGAAGACTGTGCATGCCACATCTCACTTAGGACAAACATCTGAAGTGAAGGATGCTATTAGATATATTGTCCAGTTGGCAAAAGCAAATGTGACTAAACATCTATCTATAAGTTTACAAAAAAAATGTGAATAAAGCTCATTTCAAAATTATTGGTCTATTACCTGAAATTTCTCATGACTGAACTAGAACCATTTACATCTAACATGTCTTCTCTTTCATCACGTAATGCTTGGAGATAATTTGGTAATTCTTTCTTTCGATTAGCAAACATTAAAAATACTAATGTTGTATTTAAACAACTTACATTTTCCTACAAAAAAAATCAAATAGGTCATTCAAATTCCTAAATATTTCATAATTGTACCAGGATTTCTTCTGATTATACTTTAGACTTTTCTATGAACTTAGATCCAAATATTTTCCCCCCCCGAGGTACTGATGAGCGATACTTTGCCTTGATTTGTTTGTTTTTTTTTTCATAATTTTCTTTCATTGCTTTTTAAGCATTTCATGTGTTAACCTTTGATACAAGAAAATTAGTTCATTACTAACCTGGGTTAAATTTTGAACACTTATTATTTTAATTAATTTATACAAGTAATCTAACTGTCTGTTAAAATCACCAATATATAGCAATAATTTACTTTCTTTTTTGGCATATTCAGCGTAGGAATCTAAGATATAAATTGTAGATTGTGAGATTTCATAAAATTAAGCTAACCTCACAGAAAAATGATCCCATCTGATTTTCATCTATGATCAATAAATCTGTGGTGGTCATAATGCAGAAATATATATTTTTTTTTAT
Organism: Lottia gigantea; assembly: GCF_000327385.1. Lineage (NCBI taxonomy): Eukaryota > Metazoa > Mollusca > Gastropoda > Lottiidae > Lottia > Lottia gigantea. Next base: position 940,533 of record NW_008708797.1, on the reverse strand, counting down.
AAATTTTTGCCTATTTCAACATTGATAGCAGAAATGGTTTATGAAATCTGTATACAAATTAGAATATTTGACTAGTTCTATGCAGAAAAAGTTTGAAAATAAAATCATTTGAATTATTTCAAAATAGTATCATACTTAAAAAATAACTTAATCTTACCATCACATTTTTCTCTGTTAGTAAAATGTTCTAGAGACAGAATTAGACTACGAATAAACATATTGGAATCAACCAAATTACGATTGACAGTGGCTACAAATTTATCCAACTGAAAAATAAACACACATCAATTATTTCAAACCTTGCCAAAATTATAGCCATTGACAAATATCATTTTACTGGAATTCTCAATATTGTTCATCCAGATCCTCTAGCAATTGACAACAATGATGCACATCTAGCAAGAAATTAAGAACTTGTAACTGTGCTCAGGTTAAATCTAGCAATTGATCAGATTATCCAGTAGTTGCTGGCAATTATGATGTCATCAGATGGTCCACATATTCCCTCCTTTAAATACAGACAAAAAGATCAAAACTTACTTTTGCTTGTGTATTGAGTATTTTATCGAATGTTTTGAAGGCCTCAATATTAAATTTGATAAGTTCTCCCAATAAGTCAAAGCTACTCTGTATAATTTCTTTATGACGTATTTCATGTTCCACTAAATTACTTGCTACATGCTGCAAATAAATAAATATTTCTAGAAAATTCAAAGGGGTTTTTTGATTCAAATATCACATATGAAAATCTGCCACTAAGCTTGTCAATTTGCCACCTTTCACGATTATTTGACATTGCTAAATGATTGCATGAATCGTGACTGATATATTGATCCAATATTCATTTCAAGTGCCACGTGGGAGTAATCTGTAAGATTCAAGTCTGCATGATGACTTTAATCTTTTAATCCCACTAGTTACAATAAATTAATCTTACTTGTAATAATCCCCTTCTCATGAGGAAAACTTGATCACAGAATGATGTATCACCACGTAAATAACTTTCTACTGCTCTGGCCAGCCAGAATCTTAAAAACAAATTCAATTTGTTCAAAAGAAATATTTTTAGGGGATTACAACACTTTGCTTCTTTGCAATACACAAAATTGACTTAAAGGGATTGTAAAGAGTTATTAAAATAAATTTTATGTGACATTGGGGACACTTATACCATTCCAAATTTCAAACAGACATCTAGTTCCTGCAATTTCCATTAAAACTAAGTGTTTGATGACGTCACTAATTGCGAAAGGCCTTTTGTGTAAAAGCATAAATTTCAGATTAGTGAATGGTGCAAATTAATACTATCATTGTTCCTCATACAGATACAAAATTTAGAAAAGTTCTTTACAATTCCTTTAAGTTACACTTCTGGTGAATTGATGTGATTTTAAATTCATCTAAAGAAATGATACTACCACAGATAGTATTACAGAGACATCCTTAGTTAACGTATCTTAACCTTTAACCCGCACCTTGTTTTATCATAAATCTTTACTTTGTGACCTAGGCCAGTGCTTTCATGAGACTATGCTCTCATCACCATCTAACAATGCTCCAGTAAATGAGCAAAAACTAGTATAGTATTCTCAACATTAATTTCAAAATAAACTTGCTTAAGCTGAAAGAAAAAAATCTGCTACTAATGATAGTCAGTGAGCTGTAGTCTAAATGTAATAATAGGTATGAAAACTGCTGGTAGCAAATTTTGTTACCTGAATGTCGAGGTTGTTGGTTCTTTCTTCATCACTTCAACTATTTTAGTTAATAAACCTTTACTACCATGACACATTAGTTGTCTACAAAAAAAAACAAATTGCATATAATAATAATTTCATATCTACAATGTACTGAGAAATTATACAGGGCAAAGCCTTTATACAATTTAATTTCTGTTAGATTTTGTTTTTGTTTGTATATAAAATGACTATAAAGAGTTTCTTACTTATTGACATTATCAAGGGTTGTTAAGGCTAAATCACCAGCTTTGGCTGAAAAGAAAAGATACATTTTATAAATAAACTGAGATTAGAACAATTTACCCACACTACAGAATTTTACCATGATCATTTGATTAGCTTATAACTGAAATATATCCATCATTGATCTAAAGGAAGTTAATGAGATAGATTTTATTTGACCTGAGTACTGGTTAGGACTATTTATATGAATGATACATGATAGCTTCTCGAGACAAAAAGAAAATAAAAAAAATTAGACGCATGATCCGAAAAAAATTGTCGCGATTTCCCTCCATGAATTTATAAAAAATTAAACTTTGAGAGTTTTTCACAATCATAATGGCGAATAGAGTCCTAGTGTTATTCTGACCAATCAACAAGCTTTGCTAGGAGCTAGGATATTCTTTACTTACAGTTGATTCTTTTGACTTCAATGAGTTCATTCTTTGATAATAGTAAATGCTTGTAGCTACAAAAATAAAGTGAAATATTAGTTGTAGACAGACAATTATATGTTAACTTTTCATAGAAATTATTTAGGAGTTGAAACAACTTGAAACAAGTTTTATTAACACAAAATTTCTACTTACTCTGAATGATCACAAAAACTATGAACCAATCTTAAAAACTGGATCTTTAATGCCACTTCCTGAAAAAGATATTTTAAGAAATATATTCATGTTTGTGTTTCTAAAAATATTTATCAAATATGAAACTCTTTCTGGGAGTGACTCTTAATATCTTAGATTGGAAAAGATTTTATGAAATATGGAAACAACCTTGAATTGGTATGTTTTTTATATCAATAATACATTCCTCATACAGAAATTCTTATAACTCAAGATTTAAGAAATCAGGCAACGTAAATTAATGTAGAATGAATGATAAAATAACAGTATTACAATGAAATAAAACAAAAAAAAAAGTGATTTTGAAAGAACTTACAGGACTACATTCACAGGCAGCGTTGTGACCTCTTAATCTATGTCTTGTATTGTGTCTACCTCTGTCAAAATAATCATTTTTTCATCAACATTAAAAACATGAAAGGTGATACTTATATTTTACAAATCAAACAAAGTGACTCAGATATCCAGTAAGAAAATGATGCAAGAATTCACTTAGCTCTCCATGTAACAATTCCAATTGTAAGAAATGTGTATAGTGAAATTCAATGCCTTTAACAGAATATTCAAATTTTTGTTATTTTGTCAATTTTGTAAATATCCAATGGACATGACACTCACATTTGACATTTCCATATAAATTGTTCAAATAAATCACTCAGACCAGCTGCTAACTTTAACTCTGCTAATTTTCTTTGAACCTGAAATAGAGAACAAATATAACCATAATAAAATCATGCAACCAGACACCTTGGGGTCAAATCTGACTTGACAAATATATTTTGCAATTTCAAAACTGTTAGTGCTTGAAATATCCTAATTTCTCTTACTTTTTTCCGATGTTTGCCTAGTAAAAATAGTCCCAATATATAAACAACTTCAACTCTTTGTATTAATTCTTCAGTCATTTTTAAACCTTGCTGTTGTACCATAGGTCCACCTTCTGTTGTTGGTTCAGAGATTCCTATAGAATAGAAAACAGCAAATATGATGCAATCTGATTTATACCCTGTTACCAGTGCTTTTTTCTGTTTTGAATCTAAGGTTTAAAGAATTATCTATGAAAAAATCCACTTTTAGAGTCCTTACATCAACAAATGTGGGAAATGTGCCTGATTTGGACAAAATAGAGCTAGTTCAGAAACAGTCATCCTTTGACATACATAAGCATCCAATGCTTCAAGCATATAGGACCTCATTAATATACACCAGCATCAAAATTCCATCCATCCATAGAGTTCGCACAGAATTGTCTGTGTACAGAAAAGGCACATTCCATTACCTGCCCTACCTATCAATTCTTAACATATCCTAAATCTCATCCCAGGAAGGACACATAAGACAGTTCTATTACCAACCTCCAATAAATAAATCCAGATCATCTTCCAACTGTGTTTCATATAGTTCTTCTGCCATTTGATTTTCTATCCATTCCATCCAACAATCTAATTCACTGGCCATACCTCTATATCTTGGTGTATCTAATAACAAAACAGATAACATAGGTTATGAAATTCTACAGCAATAACAATGTTCAGGAATATTAAAATACATACAGTACACTTGCAGTGCCAAATTTGTTACTTTTAAGTTGTACCTGTTCATACAATTAAGGCCAGAATTTTTAATAAGATTAAGTAAAACTGCCCCATTACTTGAAAAAGGGTTGCTGTGAAAGTGGACTTGTTAATAGCAGAAGACATAACCCAAATCATCATGATTTAAAGGTTTTATGGTTCCCTTATTTTCATTTATGAAATTGAAAATGCTAATACTTATATAAATAGAAAGTAGATGTGTTCTTATGACCTGGAAAACAACCAGTTTGTCTCACATGTCCATAATTCATAATAGTCTCAATTAGAAAAGTATTCCAATGAGTGACAGATCAAAAAGTCTGTGTTTTGTTTATCCAAATGGTACATGCATAGAAACACCAATAAGGAATCCCATCTTTAAGGAAATTTAAAGTTTACTTACATTCTTTTGAAATTGCCAACTTGACTAGTCTAGGTAATAATTCTGGAATGCTGAGTAACAGTTCTGAAAAAAAGAGCTCATGATGTTGAAGAACTATCATTGTCATAGTTTTTTTTTCTTTTGATGAATATATAAATTTCAAAAACAGTAGCTAATGTCTCTGGTTTAAATTATCTTGCATTGTATTATTTTGGATCATCAACACAAAAGGACCTTACCGATTGAAAACATTTTATTGTATAGCATTAATATAAATAATATATAGTATTATATTATTATACCAATTACCTTGGTTGATATCTCTGAGATTCACAAACCCTCTGCTTCTTTTCTGTTTATTTTGAGCAAATACTACAAAAAAACAAAACAAAACATTTTTAAACATTCACCAATAAAAATCTTGGGGACCATTTCATTAAAGCTTCTTATTCATAAAACATAGTAGACTATGATCGAATTGGTTAATAAAATTAATTTTCAACTTTTAACTACTAAAATACTACTACTCTGTTTTGCTTTAAGACCATTAAAAATATAATAAAAGGGGCATTCCTCTTTTATTGTAAAACATTTTCATTATTAGTTATAGGTATATTTAGTTGAAATCTTCAGAAAATGTAGGAGAAATATTTGTCTACAATAAGGCATTTATTTTACTCAAATCCGTACAGTAGATTTTTTAACAGCTTCCAAAAAGCATACGAACTTAACGTAAATGCAACCTTTGACAGTAAGTTTTGGCGTTAAAACATTAACAGCTGGAAATTTTTAGGTAAAACTTTCAGATACGTTACGGGACACATTTCACAGATTTCGGTTTATAGTTTTTCACAAATTTGTGCAAAAAGAATTTTCACCCTACAAAAAGAAGCGGAATGTCCCTTTTCACTCTCAAAACTTACATGAAGATTTATTTTCATAAATATCAAGATCTGATATTGCTACAGCTAAAATACGACAGAAATTGGCAAGTTGGTGATCATCAAGGCAACATATGAGACTCCTTAGATTATCTGTAAATATAAATGTGTTAATATAAAACAAATGATTTGTATGAAAAAATTTGTTTGAACTGGCTGAATCCAAGTCTTTCAAGTATTGTTAATCACATGCTAAATTCATACTTTCTTTCCAAAAACTTTCAGCATACTCTTCAGAGTACTATTTCCTCATTTTTTCTCTGTCAGCACCCCTCTGTCAGCTTGCTAGAAGCAAGCAACAAACTTTATAAGCCAACAACCAAAGTTACTTACTAATCCTATGTAAATCAAGCACATCTCTTTTAGATTGTAACATATCCTCTATTAATTGACAAGAGCTAATAAAAGTTTTTGGATGTGCTAATAGTGTAAAAACATAGTTCATAATGTCATCACTCTTCATTAATTCTGTAGTCACTTTCTCTCCAACAGTCTGAAATAAAAAGAGTATAAAAACAGTTAAAATAAGTGGCCATGAAACAAGTTTTTAGAAAATCAGTTAAAAAACCAAAGATTTTCTATACCGGACGTTTCATAGGTAAACTGTGCTTAAAATTTAAAAATTGTCGCATATCATTTTTTTTTATCAAAATCAGTTAAGAGCTACAGAGCTACAGAAAGAGCTCAAATCAATGCAATCTATAAAGGATCCCAAAGGGAAGTGAAAAAAAAAGGTTGAAATCGCCTGTTCTGGAAGATTTGCAAGAAAATGTCAATGGTGACAAAGAAAATATACATCCACTTAAAGAAATGTTGGTGTAAAAATAGAAATAAGTCTTCTATTTCTATGCTTTATGGTCAATACCAAAACTTCAGAGATATTAAATAAAAAATTAATGCATTACAATCACTTACTGTGGATGTTAACTTGGCTAAAACTTCTAAAACTAAACTTTTCAATCTTAATGTTCTTTCCGATTCGGTGATTACTGTAAAGAAAACAAATTTATCTAATCTAAACTGGAATTAGTCAATTGTGATACTCTAAATTGAGAACTTGCATGTCTGACAGGAGCTGATTTATATACTTCTATACAGCACTAGAAGACACCTTTCAATATGTATCTAAAGATATAAGTAATGCTAAAGTTTGAAAACTTAAACCAAAGTGCTAAAGCAAAGGTTGACCTCAGGAGTAAATTTGTAAAAAGTATCAGTATCAGGTTTGAACTTACTTCTGTTGGATCTGTAAGGATTAGGGAAGAGTGATCCAAACATTAGAATTCTAACTAAAACCTGAAATAATAAAATGTACTCACAATGGTTGTATAGCACAACAAACAAAACAATAAGACAATATGAATCAGAACTTTACTTTTGATAGTCTTAATTTGATGGGGGAATGTTGAAAATCAATATTTGGATGAGCAGTTTCATAATACTGAACTATCTTGGAGAAACAACAAAAATTCTGTTACTTGTAAGAAACCATGCCTAAAAAAAGCATCACATCTAGAAGAACACCTATTGATCACAGACATCAACGACTTGATTCTTACCTCTGTTCCTCCTAATTCATAAAACTTTTGAGCAAATTTATCCTGATCTTCATCTTGTGGCCCTTCATCGTGAGTTCTTCTTGGTTCAAAGTTCATTAACCTTCCCAATAAAATCTAAATTGAAAGTAAATTCAACATATAATTAACAACATGTTTGTTAAGCTTAAATAGCTATCAAAGTTTGAAACTATTACAATGCGATCAAAATTCTATGAATGTTTTAAAATTTGGCAAATCTAGTTGATATCATGTGTTTAAAAAATGTTTATCTATTTAGCAAACTGATCCTCTAAAATGCTGAGTTGAAATTGAAAAAATATCTCTATGTTTCAATTACTGTACTATAAATACTAGTACATACTAACTTGATAAGGTCATTAAGGCACGTGAAGTAACAATACTAAAGTTTCTGTAAAAAACAAAAATGTACTTTGTGATTACAACATGTAATCAAAAATATTTTATATTCGTTTTAACATATTTTTTATTTACTTTAGCAACAAGGTTTCAGAAGTTAAGGATTTCAAAAATTATTCAATTCGACTACCTTTAATTTTTGAATGCATTCATCTGTCTCAAAGTCAACTTGAACACTAAACTCTTCCAATTCACTAATCAACTCTGCAACCTGCTCTATATCACAAATTTGTGGTAAAATGTGTCTTGGGAGCTAAAATTAAGGAAAGAAAAAAATCAGAGGTTTGATTATGAATGAATTTTAACACTAATGATTCAGCTGCCTAATTGCATGGAAAAATAACTTTTTGTGGACACATCTCAAAGTATTTTGGCAACAAAAAAAAACCAAATCTGTTTCGACAGATTCTGAAGTTGCTAAACCAATGTTTATTGTTAGGGAAACTATAATTTACACAATGAAAAGATAATTGGGTCATACAATTGCAGACTTTAGTTATTTGCGAGGGAAAGCTGACATCAGTCATGGAATTTTAGGGTAATGAATATCTACTTTTGAGTAATCCTGTTAAAACAACTCCTGATACTATTTGTGATTTTGATATGTTTATAATTATAGTGGTTGAACGAATATAAATAAAGTATAAGCTACGATATACATGAAACAGAACTATATCCAACCAATTACCATAATCAAACTTTTTAAAATTATATCACATAATATGTGGATAAATTGACTGCATTCTTGCTTTTTTGTTGTTGATTGAATTTTGAAGAAATGTAAATATTTACTTTTGGCTCAAGTCAATCAATCCGAATGAAAAATGGAAACCATGTTAAAAGTTAATGACAAATAACATCTCCATGTCCAATTGCTGTATAGAGAAATATTTATCTTCTCTGTTCCGACCTTTCGCCAGTTTCGGTCAAAAGTGCAGAGGGGCTCAATGTCGAAATGGAGGATGAAGTGATAGTTTCATATAGACTAATACAGACCTGTCCAATTCTTTTGTAACTTTTCCCAGAATACTGCCATTGTTCGTGGGAGAGGAAAACTGATTTTTTCATGCTTCCTTTATGTGTTTTACGGCGCAGCATGTTGAATTTGGAAATAAAACTAAGACTAAATTGGGAAAGAGTTCCTTACTGAACTCAAGGCGGGCAGTGAAAGTGCATGCGCAGTTTGCTTTTCACGAGTTTGTTCAGAGGAAGCCCAAAATTTTGGTTTCGAATGCTATGTGTATCTAGAAAACTGAACAGTAAATATGACGATATTAATTGTAAATAATATAAAAAAATTATTTTGAATTTTGATACGATTGGGAACATAATCAAATAATAGGCTATCGTTCCACATTATTTCACTACGAAACTTTGACGTACACCGTTGCCTATGGTATTCGTGCAAACTGCAAGGTGCGTGAGTAAAGAAATCAGATAACGTTAGAAAATCTCATTAATAGTAAATGTCTTTCATGTGTATATGGGAAAAGATTATCTTATGGGATAATATAATCCGAGTAATTTTTCAATCGCTGACAAAATTCATTAATGAAATTGAGATTTCCTCTGTGTTGATAAACAGTGACCTACTTTTCAATGAATGTGATACATTGTTGTATTTTTTGATTTATTGTGCAGTATGATATTATGTCAACAAAGCCTGTTTGTTGATATGTTATTTTTTACTGGATCAAACATTTTAAATTTTGAAATATGGACTTGAACTGATGTTGGAATAGATCTAGAGATGAATGATATAGATGAAAATGTGACAGACGAAAAGGAAAATGCCATCTATAATACTGGTGTTGAAAATGAAGAAAAAGAAAATCCATATGCAGCAGGTTCGAAAGAGCTGACAGAACAATTGTTGGAAATTTCTGATGAAGAAAATTTGTATTTTTTCAATAAACCCATTTCTTCTGATGATTGGTCTGAAGCTGTTTCAGGATGGAAAGCTTCACCACCATATCCCAAGTATGTGCAGAGTTCTAGGAAGCGTAAACCTGTTGGAAACTCAGATATGTATGGGATTGTAAGATGTGTCAATGATGATGACAGTGACCATTATTTAAAATTTTGGAGGGCAGCAGTAGAACCCCTTACATTTAGATATGTTCCAAATAATGCGCTTTACAGGTTGAATAAGTTTACTCAAATTGATGGTGAGTGGTACACCGTAAGAAAAAATAAACCAGAAAAGGTTTTGAATGGAAGTCAGCACAGTCCAAAAAACAATAGGGAAAGCAGAAGCAAAAAAAGAGTGCCTCGAATGAGATCTGAGGCACGTTCACAAAGTACAAACTCTGATGGTGCATTGACTCGAAGAGCTAACAGAGTTAAAAACTTACTTCCCTACCATCCAGAGTTTCTTCAAAAATCAGCCAGTGACTTATTTATGGAGAATTTAGATTCAAAGTTAAATCAGGTTGAAAATCAAGTGAAACAAAATATGCAAAACAAAAAGATTGTAACAAAGCAATCAAATGAACATTTATATCGACCTAAGTCTAAGAATATGGTTGTTTCATTTGAAGTAGTTGATAGTAATAATGATGCCTGCTCTATATCTTCCAGTATAGCATCCCAAACTCTAAGACCTCTAGAGAAAGTGACTCCAAAGCAAAGAATGAAATCAGTTGAACTTTCCAAAGATTCTGAAGCCAAAAACATTCATGATTCACCTAAGATTCATGTTGATTCTTCTATAGTATTTGAGGGTGTGCAATCTCAACATGTGAAAAATTCAGATAATATTCAAAATGATTCTTACCTAATAGGTAAAGGCAATATTATGAATTCTTCCAAATCCCCTATGACGGTTCCTCTTAAAAAGAAAGGTGCAATTTTAAAGTATACAACTGCCAATTCATCTAATTCAAAAAAAAATAATCTGTGGGACCCAACGCAAGGAACCAATGGTACTGATATAGTGTCTGGATTTATGGGTGATCTACCAGAAGTTTCTGGAAAACAAATTCCAGTGTCATTTTCTTCACAGCGCCTATTCAGACAATAAATATTGTATACCTCAGAGTATTTGAACCAAATTTTCATTATTTATATGTTTTTGGTTGATTTTAAAGCATTATCAATGTAAATTAAGATAGAAACTTGAACAGCATGGTAATAATGTACCAAATTGTTCTATTCTACCTAGTCCTGTGTATTGCCAATCATGCCACAATATGATATGTATCACAATACATGGGTTATGATACAATACTTATTGCAATATTGGGTAATAGGATAAAAATTAACTCTTTACTTCGTAGTTTCAATATTTATTAATTTATAGCTTTAAACCTGTGATATTTGGTAATGTAGCTGATTGAAGTGGTTAACGTCCTTAAATCTTGAATCTTTGTTTAGCTCTTGACACATGATTTTGAAGGCTTCAATTTTAACGGTGAGCTGTGAACACTGTTACTTGGCTTTGCTAAAAAATTCCCGTTTCTGAGGCTAAAGTACGGTTGGTGAAAAATGGAGCACCTGTCCCTTAGAATTCAGTTTTTAAGTGTGAACTTATTTGAATATATCTCCTATAAGGTGTACTCTGATATTATGTAACATCATCTGTCTAAAATTGCATAATGATACAGGTAGCAGAATGTTGATCATTACTCCTGAATGGCTGTTTCAAAGTAAAACTTTTTATCTAACCTTTAGTCAAAACCTAGAATGTGCAATTTAATATAGATAACAGAAACAATTCCATACTGTATTCTGAATTGTTATACTGATTGTATGATATGGTTTTTTTTTATCAATGATTAACTAGCTGAGCTAATTACACCTTTGAGTAAGCTACCATCTGTGATCATTATTTACTGACTGTATACTCCAGTAATTTGGAGCACAGGATTATTTACAGACTGTATACTTCAGTAATTGAGAGCACAGTACTATTTATAGACTGAATACCCCAGTTATTGGCAGAACAGTATTATTTACAGACTCTATACTCCAGTTATTTGGAGTACAGCATTATTTACAGACTAAACTCCAGTAATTGGGAGTACAGCATTATTTACAGACTAAACTCCAGTAATTGGGAGCACAGCATTATTTACAGACTGTATACTCCAGTTATTTGGACCACAGTAATATTTACTTACTGTAAACTCCAGTTATTGGAAGCACAGAATTATTTACAGACTGTATACTCCAGTAAGTGGGAGTACAGCATTATTTACAGACTAAACTCCAGTAATTGGGAGCACAGCATTATTTACAGATCTGTTCAGTTATTGGTAGCATTTAACAATAATATGCTGGGCTTCAACGTTGTATTTCAGATAGCAGGTGTAATATAATATAAAAAGCATTATTGTCTTTAATAATATTAATTTTTGTATTTGTTTCAAAGGGGCGTAGCGTGGGTAGGTAGGTAAAAATTTGCTGAGATATAGGCTAGAGCTTGTTGAATCGCACATTATTTTGACAGTTGAAATAATTGTCAAAATATCTACCAGAGAAGGGATTCTGGGCTTCTACCAGAGACGGGTTGTGATGTGCTCTACCGTTGCATTTTTCACAACCAACACTCGTCCCATATTTAAAGTGATACTACGTCTTAGAATGAACATAAAATTTAATTCTCAAGAATGGTCAATATGAGTATATTCACCAGTGAACTTACCTGGTGTCATAAAGTTACCACAGAATCCCTGTAAAATCTAGAAAATTTGAAAATTCATAAAAATAAGGCATTATTGAAAAACGCTTAATCATATTAGGCGTTTTTCAATAGTTAATTGCATCTTTATTAAGTTTTTTGGATTTATCGGATTATATAAGGGTCCTGTTATGTACCAGGTATATCTACTGATGAATATATGCTCTTATTGGCCAAGTTTAAAATTTTTAAATTTATGTTTATTCTAAGACGTAGTATTAAAGGAAGAGAATATTATTTATCAATTAACGGAACAATAGCTTATTTGATAAAGCTTATCTACTGTTTACTCTGTTATAAAGTTGTTATGTCAATAAAAAGTTTATTGTTATGTAGTGGTATATGGTATATATTAGTATGTTTAATATACGTCCTTGTTGTTATAATATGTTTAAATTTCTTTATATTGTTAAATTATTTAAGACATCAATTTTGGTATCTCTCAACCGGGAGTAGTGAATTTGCTTGATGCCATTATATGTAATATCTGGATCTGTTGTAAAATAACATAAAATTTCAGAAAAATCGAATTACGAATAAAGTTTAAATTATAAGCCCTTCATTTTTGAAACAAGCTCAGGAGTCATTTCAACCATGCCTACTAGGTATGTAGACATAAAGTTTTGCATTATATCAATGTTTATCACTTAAAACTTATTTATGATTTGTTTTTTTCATGTCTTATAGGAGATCCAAACCGAGAAAATACTAATTACTCCAGCGATCCTTGAGCCTCTGTGCAGTTTGGCGGTATAAGCAACCCATAGAAACGAACAACTTCCTCAGTACCACCATCACAGAATGTTTCTGCGTCGATCACAATATCACATTGTCCAACGGACAAAGGGCATCATGACTCATGCCAAGCAAAGGTTGATGGTAATACTATTATAGGATGATCAAAAAATTGAATTTTTTTAAAATTGGCCTAAAATTTTGTTCATCAATGGACTTTCCTGGTGTCAAAATATACGACAGAATCTCCCTATATAATTCAATAAATCGATAAAATTTAATACAAGTAATCCATTAATCTAAGTAATTTTGAACCATGGATATATATATCATGTTATATAGAGATTCTATCCTTTAGTCATGGCACCTGGTAAGTCCAACTGATGAATAATTATACTCATTTTGGCCAAGTTTAAAAATTTCAATTTTGTCATCCTTAAAGTATTCCTTTAGGATAATATAGCGGGGAGATCATAGTCCACACGGTTGAAAACAAATATCACAAGAACATCATAAAGTAAGATCATTTAAAAAACAAATGGAAATTCTTTCTGTGAAACAAATTTAGACTTATCAGGAGATTATTTACAAATACAATGTCTTAATTTTCGCCCATCTCTTGTTTCTGCATCTTGCAGAGTTTGCGTACTACAGAATATTACCTATTATAGCAGATAAAGTAGATTAACGAATGGACCTAAAATCTGGTTCTAATCATAATATATATTGCTCTTATTTCGTTGGCAAAATTAAAGAGATAACAAGATAAGGCGCTAACGATACCTTAAAAACACCGAAAAGGGGTATGAACAGTTATCGATAGTAGTTTAAATATTTGCATGCTTTCCAAGCAAAGGAGCATGATTTTTGGTGTCCGAAGCGCTTTTCCGAAAGAAAAGTATTGGATTTCAGAATACATTCATTCGTAAGATTTTTTTTTTAACCGATAACCGATTTTGTATTTACTTTGGTCGTCTATCATTACATTTTCTCAATTTGGCATGTCTCGATTTCAACCTATTGAGTAGGCTCCGAAGTCGTCACAATAAGTCGAAATCGTCAGTGGTATTTTATTCAACAGTCGTCGTCGAGTAGGTTATTTTTTTTTCAACTATATAGTTGAAAACCCTTATGCAAGTAGTCGTCACGAATAAACAATGTAACATCTTCAAAATAACATGCAACATGCATGTAAATATATTGACAATATATGACAATTTAGAGCTATGATCTTAGACCCGGGATGTAGACCAGTGCATATCTTCTTTAATTAAGTTCTTTTATTGAACATTTATAATCAGAATACATTCAAGTATGTTGTATTTTTTGAAGGGGGACTTTAGTCATTAAAGTCATCTAAATTTTTAAGGGGGGTCTACCATTGAGGCCTTGATATTCAACACAAGGTGTTTTCATTAAGAAAATTAATACGGACGGCTGAATCCGGCCTCAATCAGCTGGGAAATCAAATACTTTGATAACAAGGTCGCTTTAACAGGGACACGCAGCAAAATTTGAATACCAGCCGTTGTCTCATTTTTAGAGTTAAAAGAGAATAATAGGCCTATATTGGCATTTATCATTTCTGAAGTCATCTTCACCACGTCAAGCTACTACGAACTTTGTACTTTCACCTTGACTGCAATAGGCTATAGCCACTATTCTTGTATCACGGAATGAAGCGATTTGATTGGATTGTACGCCAGCGAATCAGAGTCCTCTACCAAGATAAGGCAGAGGTTTCTCGGACTATTTTTTAGATAAAGAACAGCATTCGGCAATTCTCGATAAACGGCCTACTCTGCAATCGGATTCGCACCTTCGGTTCGACCCCTTTGAATAAATCCTGCGTAAGCCACTGGTCTCCCCACCCCTAGCTCGGTAAGCTGAATATGTTGCAGGGCGCTAGCGTAACTTTCACCACAGAACTGTATACTGTTCACCGATAATGCAGAAGAGGAGTAATCTGTTGTGGTCTGATTCCATACCCAGCATTTGATGACGTTCTTAACACCGGAAGTATACTTTTTACATAACCTTGTAAATAAATATATGCAGCTTACTGGAATTGTTAAATATATCAACCTAAGAAAATGCCTCTCCACTCTTATTTGCATACAGAAGAATGCAATTCGAAGATAACGACATATAAACAGTGCTTTCAAGATGTAATTTGATTTTTTTTTTTTAATAAATCTTCGTAAATAGGCCTAAACTAACTCTTTCTCTGGGCCTACTTCACTTGTGTAGTTGTAATGTTGTATTTTGTCAGATTTTTGGTTTTCTATCCGTACTAGATCAGATTCAGATTTAGGCCTATGGGAACTAAAAGTGGTCTACATGGTCTAAACATTAATAACCTTACAAAAGTATTCAGATAACAAGCCAGATAGTTTGTAGAAAATTTAGACTCAGTTGATTGCAATCAATCTGCTAGTAGAAGTGAAGACAGTTTCAATGAGCATTTATGACCTTCTCTTATATCAATAACATAATAATAATATCAAGTACATATACAAAAAGTACCTCAAGAGATTTAACTCCTTTCAAGATGTATTATTCCTGATCATCTTATAAGTAAATTATACATATTTCAATTTCAGCATTGGTATATGAAGTATTTTGGATTTTGTGACAGGCATAGAAAAGCTCTTGATAGCTGTTTACGAATAGAGGTAATGTCAAATGATATAATGAGACTGTTTTTGAGAGATCTTGTCAAAATCTCCTGTTTGCCCAAAAATGGTGATAGTTTTCGTGCCATGAACTTGGCGTTTTGATTGTGGGTACATTATGAAGGATTTATATCTAAAAATCAGCAAGAAACTAGTCAGTTTAGTGGGCATCTTTTATTATTTTATCATTACAGAGAGAGTTAAACAGAAAATACAATTCAAAGGACAATAGAGATGCCTATGACAGAATGATAAAAAAAGAATTAGAGGGTCAAGTTGAAAAGAAATTGAACAGTGATGCAAAAAAGACATGAAAGAAAGTTGTTCAATATTTATGTGGACTGATATGACGTTGTAAAGGTGTGACAGATTTCAAATTTAATAATGTTGGAATGATTGTGAATTCTATTGAAACTTTGTTAAAAGAATTTGTATAAATATTTCTTGTTTTTACACCTTTGTGGAGTATTGGTCTTTATCTTGCACTTATCTTGTTTAATACAATGAGTATGTTAAGGGTACAGAATCAAAATCAAAAATATAAAACTAAATTTTGTATACACTTGTTAAGGAATTCAAAAAAGGTTATCAAGTCTTTGTTATATTTCCCCATAATATCTGGTCACATTTTTCTGCAGTCATAGGAAAACCCTGATGGTGCAAATAATTGTCTGTTATGTACTCATAAAAGCTTGGAAACTTCTTGAATATCTTTCATTGCAAATGTCTAGTGTATATCAGATGTTGTTATTCCTTTCATATGATCGTGATCAGTCGGTACTCCCAGATTATAATCATCCCTTTTTTAATGTATTTTAAATATACCAACTGAACTAAATAGAACAGCGGTATTAGTTATACATCTATTTAAAATGAGTTCTATGAGTAAGTAAAACAAACTTTAAGAAGACTATCCCTGTAAGAAAGTTGTAAAGTTTATAAAATTAGGCCTCTAGTTCAGTGTTAAGGTGAAATGAGAATATAACTCATAGAAAGCACAGGCCTTAGTCCAAATCTAGTTCAGTGATCATCACCATCAGACTTAGGTTTATTGACTCTCAACAAAAAGCACATATCTGATTTCAAATATTAATTTATTTTACAGAGAAATACATTTAAGTGATAATTCAACTGCTTTCATGATCTACAAATTCTGTTTCCCTGAGAAATATCAAGAAATATGTGACTACTTATATTTATAATAGTCATCTGATGCTGATAAAATATCGTTATATAAATCACATTTCATAATGTTCATAGATGATCTCTTATAATTATTATTCTCTAACATTTTCATTAGGTTAATAGAATCGGAGAGTAGATTATTTTGATCAACTACAGCATTTATCAGACAATAGTCTTTAGCTTCAGGTCCAGTAAATCTTTTACCATATATAATAGCTTCATTTTGAGCTTGTCCTGGTGGTATTTTCGCCCTGAAAATATGAAGTACCATTTATTTCAAATAGAGAATTATATAGGGTGCTTATATTGAACCATAATAATATAAACACCAACTATTCAACATCTCTGTTCAGGTAGGAAATTCTAAAAATTTGTGTCACTCTTAGATGTTGAAATTTATGCCAGGCTGATAGTCAATTAATCTTCACTACCAGGTATGTCTTATTAAATCAAACTATCACTTAGTCAAACAAAAAATAAAATGACTTTGTTCCTTTAAAAAATGGGTAAGCAGTCACAAAAAGATTTAATCTCCAAAGAGCAGAAAACTTTTTACCACATTAATACTGTCAAGGAGAACTTAAGAATAAAAACCAATTAAAAACTGTGAGGGTCAAACTTGTTACAAATTCAATTCATTAAATTAAAAAAAAAAAATAGTGGTATCACCTGTACATGTCATTTTTTTTTATCTTTTTTGACTAAACTATGGGCAACTAAGAAACAGTTCAACAAGAGTGATAACTCCAAAACCTTCACAGAAAAAACAACATACATATATATATGCATACAAAATTCTGTCTGAAGATGAGCAAAGCTGTAGTTTACATGAACGTACATATAGGTTACAACAAGATACATTCACATTATAATGTGGGTGTATAAAAAGAGCAAGAAATCATACTTCACCTTAAGATCATGAATAAGAAATGATGAAATCGTAAGTGAATAAAAATTTCATTTAATGAAATCCATCCTCTATCCTTCCTCATGTATCTAAAATCATGTGAAAAGGCAAGGATAGCTCCAGCAGCAAAACTATGTCCTGAAAATAATTCATAGATTTCTAGTTCTGCATTTACAATAATCTGTTAGTTACCTGCTAACCTACAACATTTGAACACTCAAATAACTTGTTGAGTTACTTATGCATGTGCCAAAAAATTGTTGCTGCATTCAAAAGTGGTGCCATAAAGACATCAGCATGGAACATAAGTTAGTGACAGGAAAGTACATGACCACTTCCCGATTCATTGCCATCGAGGATTCCTTGTTTATGTAACTCACTCACCATTTAAGGCAGCAAGGGTTGGTACTGGAAAAGTTAAAATTCTTTCAAATAATTTTCTCACATCTTTAAAATATTTCCTTGTTCCATTATCATCTTGTTTCAATAAAAAATCTAAATCAAGACCATTTGAGAAAAACTTTCCATCTGCTGTGGTAATGAGAGATTTACATTCTGTGTTGCTTGAAAAAAGAAAACTAAATGATAAAAATATGAATGTCTTATGACAATATATATCATAATGTTCAGTTGGTACAAAAATTTGATATAATAATCACGAATGTCTTATGACATTATATATCACAATGTTCAGTTGGTCAGAAAATTTGATGTACCATGAACCAGGAAGACAGTAGTGTTCCTTGATTGTGTTCCCAAAAGAATAGATATAATTTATTTCAAAAACTTCGTTGTTCTTAGATAAACTCTGTAACTGTCATCTCCCTAAAAATTTGCCACTTGCTGGAGCTCTACCGTTTTATTTTGCAGCTTATATCTGAATTTATACCCTATATCCTATACTTTTGTAGTATTATGGGTGAAAGCTGATACTGGGATGACTCTTGCAAGCACTGGCCCCAGAATTTTGGGGATTTTGATGAGGATTCATGCCCTCCCAACAATTAATTTCCTGCACAAATAATTGCGAACGACAATCCAAATGGCTATCTACTGAGCTATTCCACCATAGAACACAGTTCTATGATTCCACCAGTAATCACATTATTTTACCCCGACATGTAAGTTACATCATGTAACAAATGAAAGGTCTACCTCTTTTAATTTCAACTCATAGAAAAAATAATACACTTGATCATTGCAGTTTTATTCTAAAATAGAAAAATGACTAGATGCATAGCGTTATATGGTCTTCATATTTGTCGTAAATGGTTGGCCATAAAAATCACCTTTCTACTTCATCCAACGCCAAATGAAAGTCCTTCATGAACTCATTACTAAACCTTTTCTCTCCTTCACCTAAATTTAGCACTCCAGTTTTGTCCTCAAACTTCACATTGATATTGTGGTTTGGACTGACATTAGATAATTTACGAACTAATACTGAATAACAAGGAGTAAACCTTTGTCGTCTTATTAGATTCATTTTTAAACACCAGAGGCGTTTTTAGGACTTGTAACACAAATAATCCGAAAACAGTTACTAAAAGACTTACCCAGAAAAACATTTTCAATAGCTTGACAGTGTGAAGACGAAGTTCGTTATTTCTTGACACTGCGAAGATGGGTTTCATTGCTTATATTTCATAGATAAAATTTAGTTATTATCAAAACTAGAAAATTGTTTAGCATACACATTCCGTTTTTTGTAGGTAGAAATTTGTTTTTGCTCAAATTTGTAAAAACTATAACCCAAAAGCTATAAAAATGTATCCCATATCTTGTCTGAAAATTTTTAACGCCAAAACTTCGCGTAAAAGGTTACGTAGCCTAACCTTTTAAAGTTCTTAGGAAACTACTGTAGGCTACGAATTTGAGTAAAATAAACGCCTAATTGTAGAGAAGTATAATATGTCTCCTACATTTTCTAAAAATTTCAACAAAATATAGCGAGCCATTATAAAGCCAATCACCGCAACTAGGTCAAATTAATTAATTAACAATTAGTACTCACAGATTTTAATTAACCCTTTTAAAACAAAATCAGTTTGATCAAGTAGATACATAGATAAATAGCATACTTCAGAAATATTTTCAGGTATAATTTACGAGTTTTTGATAATCAAAATATTTTACAAAAAAGCGGAAGTTCTTTTAATCGCTCTATGTCCGAACTTAGTGGGTTTGGGGTGTGAAATTATTGTCTACATATAGATAACTACGTATATCAAATAGATTTCGGATGTCATTTTTTAAATTAGTATAATACGTCCAAATCTATATTTCCAAATCAAATCCGATTTTGCAAAATTTGAGCCAAAAAAATTTTTGACCTACAAAAAAACGAAAAGTTCCTTTTAAATCAGAGTGGACTGATTCCAACGAAAATAAAACATGATTATCTCCCTTTAGTAAGAAAACTGTTTTCGGTGACTAATAAAGGCGCGGGTACACGAGCGGTCGTGGTAGGAGATTTTTGTCGCCGACTAGAGTCTTGTCATGAGTTTCTCCGACTGGAACGGGCGCACGAGAAGACAAAATCTCCGGTCGGTCGTTTTCCGCAATGTCGATAATCACATGCGGAGCATGCACTTGAAAGGATCTGATTAGATGCTGACGGTCTGACTTGCAGAGATAAAACTATCGGAAACAATTATCAAACTTGTTGATACATGTATTACAAATCCTTTCGGGTACGTGATAATCTTGTCGTGAAAGCACCGACCAAGACCGCTCGTGTACCCGCACCTTTACTCGATATGGTCTAATTTAACTGTCAAATACAGTAAATACGCCAATAACAAAATGTAGCGATTTTTCCTATACACTGTCAGCACCAGAATTACTCCTATTTAAGAACATAATCGAAATTCTGAACACGTGTCTGTCTTAAATCTGTATTTGATAATGACAAATTGAAGGACATTTCAAGTCTCCTGAAATTGACTTAGGCGAAATTCATTGCAGGTAGCTAAATAATGTGCTCTCTAGTTTTGATAACGAAAGGCTTTCTAGAGTGTTTACAAGCTAGAAATTGAACGAATTTCCAAGAACAAGGACAATAAGTCATACTAAATAATTTTCGATTTTTCTAATTTTCGACAGGGTTTATCCTCAGGTGATAACAAACAGTCACAACAAGTTTCATAATATTCCATCAAGAATTGTGTCTTCTAGAGTGTTTATGAGCTCAAAATTTAACGCATTTTCAAGAACAAGGGCAATAACTCATACTAAATATTTTTCGATTCTTCTGATTTTCAATAGGGTTCATCCATGTTTACGAGCAATAATTGTGGACGGGCGGACGGAGGACATAGGTTCGTGTGTTTTATTTCCATGTAAGAACCATGATGCGTAGTTTCGTATGCGTTATAAGAAGTTTACAATGCTGTATGCCCGGAGGGGATCGAGGTCGAATTCTAATCCGGTTCAGCAATTTCAAAGGGTTGATTATAGAAATATCTGTAGACTTGAGATCAGAGAAAATTCGAAAATGTATGTTTCAGACGAACAGTGAAAAATGAAATGTGATTTTGCACAGACAATTTGTTAAAAGAAATCTTAAAACAGAAACATTCACGTTAGTTCATGTTAGTCAACAAATGAAAACAATATCGACAGTTATTTTTTGAAGATCAAATCATACAAACGAAGGGTTTTTAAAAGAAATAACATTCTAACAACTTGAACCATTCTGTACTAGACACTACCAGACATGTTTCTTGTTAGTTTACTTCAAAGACAGTTATATTTCATGCTTGACTATAAAAATATTTGTATGACCTCTGCATTGTCTTCAGGCTGTGGATACCAATTCTGACTGGAAAATAAAATAACTTGTATGATACCGTTTAAATCAAATTAATTTTATGATTCTCAAACTTTGAAGACTGAAAAATTTTCAACCTTTGCCAAGAGTCAATTTTAAACTTTAAAATAATGTAAACGACCAAATATTTTCCATTGAGGTTCGCACATCGATGTAGTCTTTAATTCGATTTATACTTTCTATAGTATAAATTTTTTAGACGTGCGATTGCATATGAACCCCGCTTTCATCTGAGAAATGAAGGGGAAATAAAATATATTTAGAATGTAATATTTCTCTTGCATTCAATTAACACTAGGTCTAATTTTGGCTATAAATCTTACGATCTAGAAGACAAGAACTCAACAAACTGGAAAGATCATATCAAAGGTTTTCTACTTCATTAAGAAATATGAAAGATTTGTGATTGTCAAGGACGCCCTATGTCACCTTCAATGTAAATAATTCTGATTATTATGGATATTTTTGGTGTAATATACCGATGTTTTAATACGAGACAATGTGTATGTAATTCCAGAGAACTCTCCATTGCTGGACTGACAGTATATTTAAAGGTATACTATAGGATGACCAAAAAAACTGGAAATTTTAAAACTTGGTTAAAATGAGTCTTTTATCCTACTGATAAATCCGTAAAACTAAGTGATAATTCCTTAAACTAAGTACATTTAATTTTGAAGCATGCTTTATGGAAGCATGGATATATCGCCTTATATATAGAGATTCTATTCTTTAGTCATGGCACCTGGTATGCCATGATTATATACTTGTTGACCAAGTTTGAGACTTTAAATTTTATATCTATTTTAAGACTTCATTCATGGAGTTGACAATTCTACTTTCTAATTTAAAACTAATCGTTAATAGTGACAATGAAAAATTCACATTTAAATTACATCATAGCAATTTTTTCCTGCATCTGCAAAAAAAGGAAGTAATGCTCTTCAAAAATTCTCGCGGAAAATATCTTCTGCACCCAAACTTTCAACCATTCGGCAATACTCGGTAGTTTCCGTAAAGCTAAATCGGATCGATAGCTTTCAGTTTCACGCTATATAGTTAGTTTTTCAATGAAAGACGACTCCCAATGTTACACAATGTACGTGTTGAAGGCGAGGCTAACTATTTCAATCACATTTCAATATAACTCCCATTCTTATTCAGTTGCTTGTAATATTTTGCAATAACGTTGAATAACGACTGTTTCTGAGCTAAATCACACAAACCAAATTCACATTAATTATTGTTTTATATTGTGATATCTCTCGGCTACGAGCAAAATTCAAAAATGCCAATAGGAGAATATGTTTTATCACTATAAGCCTATACTGTAGATAAGGTACAGAAATGTTTATCACATGTAATGTCTGTAGATGGTACCACACCTCAATAATCAATACTAATTAATTGAAATCGATGGGTTTGTATTAAACGTGGCGATATTCTAAAGGTCGCAATTGAATGTCTTCATGATATGATTTCAAAATGGGGAAAAATTTATCTCCTATAAATTATAAATTGATATTGTACATTATATTTTTTATAAAGTGAACAACACATAAACCAATAATTTCCGGCTCGAAATTAGTCTTTTTTGTTGAAAGTTTTGTTGTTGTTGCTCTATCGTGTAAGTTAATCGTCTTAATAATATTCCGGAGATTGTTTCTTCAATTCTTTATAATACGACTTACCTGTAATAACTTTAGTCACGCAGTCCTGAACGGGATATTTATGGGTGAGCACTGCAAATTTGCTTTTACTGTTGATAATTACGATAATATATGCCACAAGATGGTTAGTGAAAATTCAGTTTTTAATTGTCATCATTTGGACTATCAAGGTTGACTCTCAGAAAAAGATGCAGAATTGGCAAACTCGTTTGCAGAGTGATTTCATATACACGAGTAAATCAATATATTAAATTTTGTACGCTTTTTTTTTAAACTTGTTAAATCTAAGCACATCAACGGAGTAAGTTGCTGATGGTGATGTGAATTTTAACACTGATTAAAATTGTCAGATTTACTTTAATTAAGACTTCAGATACCCATACACCTTGACATTACTAGACAAATTACTTTTATATTGGGATTTAACATCATTAAATAACCACGACAAGATCCTCCCCCGAGATCGATTTGATTTGCTAGTTTGAGATTTTTGAGACAGTATGGAATAATATTTTAATTTCAAGAGATAATAGATAGAAGTATATTTTGTATTAGAACATACCTTAGAGAACTGCTCTAATGATCTGTAGTCTAGTAAATTTCGATTCTGTCATTTGAAATTTGTCTGCCTAGTTTGTAACATCACGCAAAGAAAGGTTTTATCACGCTAAAGTTTATCATGTATACAACGGGGCCAGTCTATAGCTAATAGAAAGATTAAACTCGTGAATTTTATCCGTCAGTCAAAATTCGGAAGTTACTCGAGGGAAAACCGATAACAATAAGCATGCAAAGATGCAGTTCAATATTTTGGCTGTGGTCCGTGGTACCATGAGAGTGTCACTTGTATAAGGTCAAGGTAAAATATACTGTTAGAATTATGGTATTGGATCACCTGGAACGTCAACGTTTTCATCATAAGGCCTTTAGAAGAATAAAGTTAATTTCTACACATTTGCCGCTAAAGTTATTAAAAGAGATCGGTACCTGTTTATCACATATATGTAAACTCTCTAAGGGTTGTAAAGATGACATGTCCATCTGAGCTTCAATAGAGTGGTACATCGTTTAAATTTATGCAATAAAAGGCCACATTATAGAAGCGAGGTTTTGCCCTAGTTGACTGGTAAAAGTTGATGGTCTTTGTTCTTGGTTTCAGAAGAAATCTTGGGAATTTAATAGGTATAGTGTTAAAACAATCATTTCACCTATGTAATGATAAAGAAAAATTATATATATCAAATCGTAATGAAAATCACTGAACTATTGTAGACCTAATGGCGTTGATGATAAATCAGCACAGAAAATGATGTTGTCTTCAGCTTAATAATATCATACTGTACATTGTGGATTTCGATCAAATTTCAGCTTTATTAGCACCCGGCTAACCGTGAAAGCTACCCTAGCACTCTGCAACTGCCAAAGATTGCAGAATGCTTCATTAGCAGCCTGCTACCCTATTCCGCAATCCTCGGTAAAAAGCAGGCCATTTGGTACCAGCCGATGTTAATAATTTTACTGTGTTTAATGAAACGATTCTAGCATATTTTCGATATATCGTGAAATTTTCTTTTTAATTGAAACCGGACAATCTATCATATTTGGCAAGCGGTTAATATTATAAAAGATGGTTAAACATAAATTGTTACTGGATTAATGAGACATCAGAATTGTGATTAAAGACATGTCTTATCACAAATAACACTAGTCATTATGGTTATAGATTATGGAAATCTCACTATTCCTGTCTCAGCAACACTTTTATTCCTGGAATTTTCAATTAACAAGCTTAACTCTATAGCCTGCTAAATGAAGATAACATTATCTGGATTGTTCTTTTCAAACAAAATTTTAATAAAGTGAAAGTAGTCAATAGATTTATCTTTTCTATTGAGGAATTTATTTCAAAATTAATATCAACCATAATAATTCATATAAAGTAACGTAGTTTTATGTTGTAATATGAGTGGGCCTATCTTATTTTTACAGCAGTCAGTTCATGGTAGCATTTGTATCGTCAAATTTTACCGTCAGTGTCTGACACATCACAACTATATGTATATACATACGAAACTATATATGGCATGGTCCTTACGTGGAAATAACACACAAGAGCGTAGTTCACACCCATTTAGAATCTGAACCTCGACTAAATAAGCCGAATTAAAAAAAAAAACTTAATATTTCAGAAAAGCTTCAAATCACACTTAAAAGCTTAGAAACTTATTTCAAATTTTTCGTATGATCCAACTATAATGAATATGTCAAATCTCATACGTAGGTTTAACTTTTGACTTTTTTCTGATTTGATTACTCCGCTGCTCGGACTATAATTTGTCATATATGTCTATTATTTACGGGTGTACTTGCGTTTCAATGAAAACTATGCATTGAAAGCATAGCATGGAGTCATAACTAGTAACTTAAGGGGGTATAAACTTGCAGAATCTGAAACAACGGAAAACGATTGTTAGCAACTGGCGTCATATGATAGAATCCGATAAATCACTCAATTAAATCAACATAAGAGATCCAAAGACTAAAAATATCACCATTGCTACCAGTTCCATCATGTCGTCCACCTTAAAGGTCAACTTAACACATTGTTGTTGTGATCTATACAATAAACTTGATATAAGGGTTCAGAATATCTTGTCCTATATTATAGTTGGAATTTGATAAACACCATGGTGGGAAAATTGATTTAAAGAGGAACCGAGTTCTAATTAATATGATAGACTTAAATATCTCATTCTCATAGAATACCATTACCAACTGCCAGATTGAATTTACGCTATAGCTATTATGATGTCCAGATACTGCTGTTTTACCTAATACTATTACCCTACATACAGTTCAACCTCGACCTGTCGCAAGTCTATCTAGGAAATTTCTAAGCATCATACAAGTATTACTCGCCGATATACACCTCTACTTGGTAAGATGCACCCAGCTTATGTTGCTTAAATCTGACATTGCCCCAGTCAAGATATCCTGGCAGGGTAGAGGTAAAGAATAGCTTGAGAACGCATGTTAATTAATGTTAAAGATTCTCAAAATATACACAGAAATAGTGTTAAAACAAGCAACCAAACGTTGAAAAATAATATCTACCATCTCTGGTCTACATTTAATGCTTTTAAATTATTCATTTCATTTCATGACGACAACGATCTCATGTATCGTTGATTTGATCACGATGATCACAAACTTGTTTAAAACACATATCTTAAAGCCAACAAACGTAATTGTTATATGAAATAGTTGTATGAACTTGCTATAGTATGATTTATGGTTTACTTAAGTCTACGTATTTGTTAATGTAACTGTCAGTAACCGGTTTGCATGTTTCTACAACAGAAAATCCTAAAGCCTTGAATGTCGTATAGACGACACTTCTGATCACAACAAATAATCACACGTTTTAACCTGATATTAAATCACTTATTTAATCTGTACAATGACGGTGATAGTTTTCAGATTCTAAGGCAATCACGACAGTTTGGCGATGTGATGTTATATAGTTTATAAGAGATTCTTACTAAGAATGAATAGTTGTTTAGCCTTTCACTATTAATTGTGTGACAGCAAAACTAGATTGTTCCATGTTGAAGTTTAAATAGTCCCGTAAGGTGTAGGGTGCAGAATATTACGGTGCAAGACTTCATTCATTCCTTTTTTGCGTCCTTTGTCAAGTTTTGTGCTGAAAGTTTAGAGTAGCCAGTAGATAAGATGAAGTACTTCGAGTATAAGTTTTATTTTATTTTACGATCTACTATTCTGTTAATTATAAAATGTCATACATATATAAGGTAATAATGAAGTAGAAATCATTATTTTATATATTTTATATTGATTAAACAATACTATAAATGGCGATTATTTCGAGTACATTCATATTGATTGCTATAGAAATAATAATTTTTATCTTTTAAACTATTTGATCAATAAAGATAAAAGATATTACAAGTTGAAAAGAGCAACGCTTTTAGTGTACAAATATCTTAATCTAAATTAATCTTTATATAGCCTATATAAATTACTAATATTTCCGTAGCTTTTAACCAACAAACGGCTGATAATAAACTGGACGCTTGATTGATGAAAAGAAATCGTCGATAAAAGAAAGCAATTAATATTTCCACCCCAACCGACTGGCATGTCTTAAAAGATATCGGCTGTTTAAACTTGAAAAAGCCTTTTGATTACGTCATGATTATTCCGCAGAAAAACACAAAAGCCCTAGCGATTGGTTAATAAGCGTGAATCACAAACAGGAAATAGTGTGTGCATGTTCGCACTAAATCACATCCGATAAAATCAACTTCAAGAGCTTTGACAGGATTGGAGAAATCGAGAAAATAAGTTTTATTCATCAAACGAATTTGATTTTCGCTGTAAATTCTCAAGAATACTCTAGTTGCCTCGTCAAGTAGAATTATTAAAAAGTTGTATAGCCATGGAACATTGTGTTAAAACAAGTGAATTTCTAGTGGAGCGAATCTAACTCGTTTAAATCAATAGTTATTCATTCTTCTCCACGATATTTGGTAGACCTGTCTAACACACAGCTCTTCAACTAAACCTCAGTCCCACTTGAAAAATCTCAAAGTATTGGATGGTATCGATCATTCATCGTAACACAACTACACTTTAACTTTGTTCCTTTGAGATGAAATAAAATATGTGTGACGAAGAGAGTTTCCTTCAAGTTATATCAGCTCCCAATTTCAATACAACCGTTCTCCTCTTACCACGTCCTTCTAATTTGTAAGGAAAGGAAATTGAAAACTAATGCCATTGCCAATCGCATCTATCTCACGGCTAATTACTATATAAGAGGATCAATGATAGATTCGACAGTTATATCAAAATAACCGTAATTGAATGTTAGATGTTTGCGCTATGGTGTTACTTTCTTACAGGTCGGCAAGGGAAATTTCTGAAATAAAGTATTTCCAATTTATAATGTCAGTTGTATCTGCTGAAAATTTTTTATTTCGTATCCCAAGGATAAATAATAAAAAATCATTCAAACATCAAAGAAAACATTGCAAGTCAAGTTTTATAATTTAATGAAATGCCGATACTCGGTGTGAAATAAAAAATCTGGGTGATTGAGTTTGCTAAGCAAGATGTAAGTACCATTTTTAAAAATAAATCAGTTTCATGTATTGTTGTCTGTTATTCGCTTTTCTAAAATCACCCAAACATCGAAGTAAAGATTGCAAGTCTTGCGTATTATACGGAGTTGTAATATATCCCTGGTGTGTTGTCTCTGTTTTGTATTTCACCCGGGCCCCATGCTTTAAAACACACGTGGCTTTTCGGAAAGAAGTTCCTCATATAAGTAATGTTCCTACAAAGAAATTGCATTACCGTAAACGTTTGGACATGACTCGACGTATAAAATCGATAAAACTTGAGTGAAAGACTAACCATCGTGTTAAACAGCTAACACTGAAGGGAATAAAATTTTCTTAATTTGATATAAACAGAAAGACACTGGCGAACAAGACAAAGTGGCTACCACGAATGAATTTGGAGTAATGAAGTGGTGGTATTAGTAAACCACGCGCCAGGTATCTTAGTGTTTCAGAAGACGTCGTGTTCTACTTCCGGTTACAAGGTAAGTGTAGAAGATTGATAGGAGTACTTAAGGGGAAAGTTATTATTGGTTTCCATTTTTTACCTTAAGGCGTTCATGTATGGATCTTACCTGCTATGAATTAGAGGGCGCTTTAGGCATAGCTCCAATTCATGTTTTGTATTTAAGAAATCGAAATATATAAACCAACATTTTACATAGAATAGATCTCAGGAGTAATTCTTGCTGGAATTTGATTATATTCTCGCATGCTCTTATATAGATTCGTTGCGTGATTTCTGATAATGGTTAGTGGTGCCATTATAATACTAATGTAATCACGCTATGGTTGCTATTTATGATAACCGATCGCGGTTAATATGTTTTCATAGTATGAAATAATTACTAAAAATTATTTATTAGAAAAAAGACTGAAAGTCTATTAGTCGTTCTAATAAGTTTCTAATCCTGGATAATTGGCGTTTATCTGCTGCAATTAGTTGCAGGTTTCCTTTTAGTTGTCAATCTCAGTTTACCAGTCTTCTTTAACTCAATATGTAAATGATGCCGCCGTTCAAAGTAGTCTGGTAGCTTAACCAATTGACATTCTATCGACTTGTTTTATTATGTAAGTTGTCCGCCTGCAATTTCTTTCCAATTCTGATAAATCTTGCACAAGGAAACCAACAAAATGAAGGTTTCTTGGGAGTAATTTAAATACACGAAATAAACTCTTCAATTATAAGACCGCCAAGAACGTTACACGTCTTTGTATAAGTTGTCAGAAAGTATAAATAAAGAGAATTTACAACTTTTTTGAGTACATATCAGAAGTGGCCTCATTAAATCCGGAAATTCCGACATTACGTAGTTATACATACTTGCTGCAATGATATCTCACGAGGAATAAATAGGATGTAGACTCCTCTTATGACTAAACCGGAAGTTCAAATTGATTTTCTTTAAAGGGTAAAAAGGCATGTTAGATTCGAAATTTGTAAATATCTGCTGAAAATGGGATTCGAATGGTAGCACCGTATAGCAGAGAGGGATTGTAGGCTACCTTTAAGAGCATAATTCTATGTATGGATTAATCTCTAAACAACACTTTCAGTCTTGATGTGATCAAGCTAGTTATGTTGATGTGTGGGATGATATGCAATGCTGTTTTGGGAAAATAAAAATGTCTGCAATCTGCTGGTTTAATAATCTATGTGTTTATTTTTTACCAATTAATTTATTGACTGTGTATAATCCGTACACATTTAATCAGCCTATTCTTTATATCTGACAACTGGCAATAAAAATGATTGATTAAATAGATTAATATATTAAAACAATAGATATCAATTGCCATGCTGCATCTGAAAAACATTATAATATTAGAAGTTTGGGTTAAGGCAACTTAACTGGCAGTAATTGTCAGTTAAGAGTGGGGTTATAGTTACTTGTATGATTTTGAGGAAGCTGTGGCGTTTCTAATCGGCTGATTTTAGGGCTCATTTGGTAATCTATGACTGTGTCAAGGTAATGTACGATTGGTTAAAGTTAATGGTCTTGGTGGTAAGGTTGGATATGTATGACTGTGTCAAGTTAATGTACGATTGGTTGAAGGTAATGGTGTTGGTGGTACGGTTGGATATGTATGACTGTGTCAAGTTAATGTACGATTGGTTGAAGGTAATGGTGTTGGTGGTACGGTTGGATATGTATGACTGTGTCAAGTTAATGTACGATTGGTTGAAGGTAATGGTGTTGGTGGTAAGGTTGGATAT
>NW_008708797.1:905323-909973 GCF_000327385.1 Lottia gigantea | reverse complement strand
GATGGAGTTATCCATTTTCTTTTGAACTTATTATGAGTGTTTTCTTTCCTGCATGAAACAATGTCGTTATCGTTCCTTTTTATTAATAAAACTTTAAAAAAAATACAGTTTCGTATCAAACATTCCTCGAATTCTTATGAAAACCTTTATCTTTAAAGTTTAATAACCTGGAAGCTTGCAAACCTGGTGTATTTTTAAAGAGGTTCCTATGTCAGATCTTTGACTCTGTAAGTTATTTTATGTTTTTCTCTGTTATTACTGCAATGTTTGTTTATTTTCAGTAAAAACATGAGATTTTCTCGAGACTAACTCACCGGTCTTTCCAGATCAATATTTCTTATAAAATCAGTCTCACGTTCAGAAAAGATCAGATTATGATTCTAAATATGATGCCAGTATCTTTTCACTGCCTTGCCATTTATTTCATTGATAGATCCTTATCAAATGCTTTATGTTTGGAGATTATAGGAACTGATCTTGCATCTTTTAATGAAGCAGAAATAAATGGATTTAGTAGAAATGTTCTCGGGGTTTTTGACTGCTTAATGTTATTAAATTGTCATGGTTCTACGCTATGTCGCGTATCGCGACATTCCAAAAAATAAGCATCATGAAAAAAAGTTCATTTCCCGGGGATTTAGAATCAGATAAAAAGATTCTGCCTGAAATTATGTGTATTCTTCTTTGGACTTCGTCTCTATGGAGCTTAAAACTCCAAATTTCGAACAGTGGCAGCTGTGTAGGCCTACTGTTTGCATCACAATAAATTGATTTATCACTTTCTGAAGTGCCATTAATTAACTGATTTAGAATTGATATTTATCACAGATCTACATTCCATACTATGCAAGTTCTTCTTTTTAAAACAAAATTTTGAAAATTTTGGCTGGTTATTATGGTTCGTCCGAAATGTAATATTGTTAATTCGAAAGAAAAGAATTGAAGTAATTTTACATAGTCAATATGAACGAGCAACATCTTTTAACACGATTCTTTAACTTGCTGGCAGTCCTATATAATTTGTATGATGAACCAAACATTTTAAAAAGATCAAAGAATTTGTCATTTCATGAGTCAACATGGTTATTTCAGATTTGATTCGTGTTTAAAAACATATTTTTATTTCTCAGCAGTCAAATAATGCTTCCGCTATAATAAAAAAAATTCGCAATTCTTCATCCCTCACAGCTAATAAATGTTCCTTTTGTGTTAAGAAATAATTCTGTTAGTTACCAAATCATAATATCATTATTACGTTTTAATATTTGTTTTGTACAAAGCACTACACCAGTGCTTCTCAACTGAGGTCCATATACACCTCCAGAGGTGAGTTCTAAATTCTCGGGGGTGAAAAGTGTGAATTGGGGTGAATACACAAAGTGGGTAAATTGAGAAAAAAAATGTACAAAAATGAATTGGCCGAGCATCGGAATGACTCAATAACAGTACTTATCCAGAGAGCTAAGCACCAGTTCATGTGGCAAAGAAATCGTCGAAAACTGTGTACATTTGTCGTCTTACCAAGCATCTTGAGGATATAAAGAGGTAGTTTGCACATTAATTGAACCTAACTATCTACGTTTGAAATTGACGATGCTCCACTTCCAGATAAAGATTCTGGTTCACGCACACCAATTACAAGGCTCTCACACAATTTGGCAGAATATTGCCGTCCAAAATTTTCTTGTGTCTATTAGTAATGCTAAGGATACTATATACCAATGCATAATATCCGTATCCATTCGCACTTCAGCTACAGGTAACACCATATATATATATATCACCAAGATAACCATCGATAAAACAATGGTAGCCACAGGCAAATTGGTTATTTTCGTGCGATTAAGTACCTTTCCAATGGAGATCGGTAAATGGTTTAATACATGAATTACTAACATTGGCAGTTTCAATTTGAAAAGTACTTACTTTATATTCTTTGATTATTTTATAACTTTTATCTCATGGGAACTTATAATAAATGGAAGTATAAAATGACGTAAGTACAAACACTATTCAAATATTTGATACTAATGAATATTCATGTTCAGTTGTCCCCAAGCCTTTGATGATGCCGCTTATCTCAAGTTCAATTATTTTAAGTATTAAATACCCGCAAGCACTGGACTATTCCTGGTCTCCATGGCTACAAAGACAAAAAGCCCTGGCAATAAGATATATCTATAGAATTATTTCAAAAGCTGAACGTGGAAGATTGATTGGAGAACAATTAAGCTTTTTATTGCAACATGAAAAGGTGCATTGTTTTGGCTGCAAGCGAAACATATTTTCTTTCTTTACTGAAGTAGTGAATTGTAGTTGTCTGTCTCCTTTGAAGTATCTAGCTACGAGATTGTATTGAACTTTTACATATTCTTCAAGAATTATTGTTTTAACTTGACCTAGTAATTTTACTTGCATCGATTTTTACGTGCGACTGTTCCTATCATGATGACGTCATATTTGATGTCATATTTGATTTCCGATTGCCGAGGAGTCTACAACTCACAACCAATGTAGCCCTTTGATTAATGTACCATCCAATTCAGACCCTCTGGAGCTGGGGGGAGAGGGGGGGGGGGGGGTGTTCGGCTTGAAATAAACAAAGGGTCTAACCATAGACTGTTATCACTCCAGTTTCACGGAGTAGTACGGAGCAAACAACATGGATATGAAACTGTTTATGCAGCTCCATAAAATGATCCTTACTTATACAAATCGTCAGCGTCGCCATATTGTCCTTTAATTGATCTCTTTGATACTCAATTTATTTTCCACCATCTGAATTGCATTTTTATGTCTTTTCTTGGTTTCTGTGGGTCTCTCAAAGTTTTATGTTTTTAATCGTTAAGTATGTATCGGAATGATTAAGCTATGTTTTTAATGAAAGACGTTTAATGGATAGTAGATCCTCGGGTGTCCGAATTCATTGAAATTTCGGCATAAAAACATCCTCAACAATAGAGGGTAATCTGAAAGAAGCAAAATATTTTTAAGTGCTTTCAGACCAGTGAACGCCCTATTCTCGCAACTGCTTGAGTTCCTCCTCTAAAATATAAGATAAACGAAAAGATACCGAATGAATAACACTCAGCTGTTTCAGATTCGCACCAGTTTTCCCCCAGCCCAAAGGATCACATTTCCTGCCTTACGTCCAACTGCGATCATCATAATTTGATTAAGATCATATTTTAATAGTACTTATTATTAGAATTATCAGAGCATATTAGATCAAAGTTAAATTTTGACTATTGATGAAATATTGAACTTTAAAGATATTATATCAGAATCAACATAAATTTTGTGTAATCAAGCATGATAGATATTGAAATAGCTTCACATGACGGTTTTATCTTTTAAATCGAATTATCAATAATTCTGACGAGAGTACCTCTTCTTAGTTCTGTCTTTTCAAGCATTTCCTCAATTTATTTTTTATAGAAGTTGACATTCAAAATATTAGCTCTTGATCAACAAAACACATTGTCAGCAGTTCTTTCTCTATTTTATCTATTATTTCAATATAATAGTAGTTCGATTGAATCCACCTACTTATTCAACATGAGCATCATTTTGCTCTTGTAAAACGTGTTGTTATTCTATCAGACATGATTTTGCCATCTTTAATTTGAAAACACTAACATCGTCTGCAACAGTCGCCATATTGATTTTCGACATCGGTATATGATGAATATAAATATTTTATTTAGGATTGTCGGCTAGAATAATAAACCTGGCTCAACAATCTGTTACGTATTTCTGATACAATAATTATACTTCTGCTTATGATTGTTAGAAAGTGCATCGCCAGCTAAGCGCTTATTGGGTTTTACTAGCAAGGTTTATTTAAATGTGGCATATATATCAAGAGCAAATTGGTTTAGAAATGAAAAAAATCTTCAGATTATAGTAATATTATTAGCGTGTAATCTGAATCAGTCTTGATACGTTGCCTGAGGCACTCAAGTATTTTCAAGTGCATATCCACTATTAAATGAAACCAATCTTAATACTTTCAGTGCGTCTAAGAACAAGATTGTAACGACGTTGATGAATTTGACAGTTCAGATTTATCAATCTCGCCCACAAAATGTTTCTTAAATGTTCCTATAATTACTTACAATACACTTTTACCATTTGTTAATTGAAATGAATATATTTATTCAACAACCTTACTTAGTTCATTCAAATCAAATAGTAATAATTCTCCTCTCAGTGGGTGTAATAATTTATCTAACAGCAAGTACTGACTAATTAGTGTGATCAAGTTGAATTTATTTACATATTCAATATTGATATTGGTATACATAGGTTATATTAATTTTACATTAATATCTCTCCCTACACATTAATCTCTATCTGTTTTAGATTATTGTTGATTTAGTAACCTTACTACAGGCTATATTCGGTGGTATCATCCATCATTACGTTACATTTGCACTTCAAGCAAATAATTCGAGGAGAGTTTGGCTGTGAGACGACTCACATTATAAAAGTATAAATCTACATCCGGTATATAGTGGAGTGTTTCAGTTTGGCAGTAAATTGTGCACAAAATGATACAGTATAACTATATATAGGCACAGCTTTCTGGAACAACAATCACTGCGTAAAGTTTTATGCAACGTTTCGACGTGTCTCCCCCGTCGTCCT